>NC_071524.1:7734961-8034961 GCF_027887155.1 Malaclemys terrapin pileata | reverse complement strand
AGTTCAGATTTTATTCTCCAAACTAAATGAATCTGTTATAAGGTATGGCTAAGACACATGTAGCCCAAATGGAATTTTTCAGATTACTTACCAGAGTAATCTCTGATCTCAGCTGGTGCAGCCCGAGCTTAAAAATATAATCAGCAGATATATTATCTACATTTTAGTACTTTTGCATGTTCACAAGTTAATCACACTGTATTTCTGTAATATTAAGGTCATTAGAATGGAGCCACATTTAGTGCTAGACTCTGCCTTGCTGTCATACACAGAGGGGAAAGAGGGCTAAGAAACTTCTCTCTTGCATGGCCTGGTAAAGGGCCTAGAAGGATTAATATCCCCATGTTCAGGCCATAGTCCTTGCACTTTTCTATCTACTACCCAGGACTGAATGGTGCCAAGAGAGTTGGGGAGAGACAGGGAGTGAGCAATGCTCTGGTTTCACCCACACGGAGGTGGGTGTAGTTGAAAGAAAGACTATGTGTCACCCCTTAAAGGGATGTTGCAGTATCTGGGCTCACCCATTCACCTGAGCATTCTGTGAGGTTATGCACCTGGTAGGTCATTGCCCTTCCCACAGGCTGCATCCCATGGATTGCAGTTGATAGTGTAGAGACACATTATTATTTACCATCTGTGTCTGCTGTCACACAAGGCCTAGAGATTCTCTTCTTTGCTGCAGATTCAGTCACGTTGTTTCCTTGCCAGAGTCTGACTCCATCCTAACATTACTTTGTGTAATTGTTTTGCTTTATTGGGAGCTGGTCACTAATCAGTGTGTTTGACCATATTCAGCCATTTAGTTTCTGCAGCTGGAGTTATCATCAATGGTGCTGTCTAGCTGCCTAATTTGGTGTCACTTATTTTCCTTATGTATTTTTCACTTGATAGGACTTTTCTGAAGTTTTACATGTTCACAGTGCACTAAAGTGCTATGCTATGTATGTGGAGGAGATTACAAGAAACTACATTGTAACATTCAGAAACATCTTTATCGGTTTTTAAATTGACTTCCACCAATTATGATGAAATAAGCAGTAAGGAAGCTAACCTGAAAGAAAAAAAAGTCCAAAGATCAAAAATAAAATAATAAAACGAGGTCCTCTTTTAACAGGATACACAGAACATATGCAGTTCTCCTTCAGTTTTGTCCAATTTATATTTCTCATCCATGGACGACCTGAAAAAAAAAAGATTAAAATATAGTAAGTAATTTTAAAAATGTAAAATAATTTAAATAGATTCAGGGTCAGAACTTGTTCAATGTTATTGTGCACTTTTAAATAGATTGTGTTAGTTACTTCCTAAAACCCTTTAAGAATGCAGGTAATTGGTTTGTTTATCACAGGTTCTGACTACCTGCCCTTGCCCCCACCCCCACATAAACAAAGCTATATTTTGTCTTGTGTATTTTATGGCATGTGATCTATTCTCTGCCTTTTACGTGATGAATTTCTAGTTTTCCTAGCACTGGTTCCTACAAGATGTGAAGCCCTCTGCTCCAGCAAAACATTTAAGTATCAGATTAACCTAAAGCACACGAGTAGTCCCAATGAGATCAGTTTACCTACTTCAATTTAAGCGTGCACTGAAATATTTTGCAGTATCAGAGCACTTTGCAGGATCCTTATTAATTTTTTTTATTATTTATTTGTATTCTCATAGTGCCTAGGAGCCTATGGTATGGACCAGGACCCCATCACGCTAGGCGCTGTACAAGCATGGAACAAAAAGCCAGTCCCTGCCCCAAAGAGTTTACAACCTAAATATGAGACAAGAGACAGAGGCAGACAGATGGGAAAATACATGGAAATGAGACACAATCATCATTGCACTGGCTATCATTGAACAATCCTAAAACACCTTAACATTTAGAATTAAATATTGTGAACTAAATCCTGTTCACCTAACTCCCACACCTGATCCCATTAAAGTCAGTGAGCAAGCCTAGGTCTACAGAGGGAATATTGAATGCAAAAGTTTGTTATTTATTATTGTCTTAGGCTTGGTTCCAAAAAGGGACTTAGGTGTGGCTGACAGTTTTCTTTTTCTGTGTCTGAGACTAGAATACTGTTTTTGCCTTTTTGCAACTTGTGTCAAAGAGGTCACCACTGGTCCTGTTACCCCAGATAAAATCCTTTGCAGTATCTGCTCAGCCTTAAAGAGAAAGGATAAGGGAAAAGTGTCCTTTCCCCTCTCCACTACTCCCAAAAAGAGTGAATGGAAGAGGGCTTTTAGTAATATATCAGACTTATGTTCAACTCTGATGGGTCTCTCCCTAGGAACAAATGATCTGCACCAAAGATATTACATTTAGGAAGTTAGAAACTAATGAAGATCCTGTAAAAACATTCAGTTAAGAGAATAACTAGATAATTTGATGCATGGAGTGGAAAATACAGAGGCAGGTATAAATACACAGACATGAAAAGAGGGAGCTGCCTTACCAATTCCCATCTTTTCATGTGCTGTGTATTTATACCTGCCTCTGTATTTTCCACTCCATGCATCTGATGAAGTGGGTTTTAGCCCACGAAAACTTATGCCCAAATAAATGTGTTCGTCTCTAAGGTGCCACAAGGACTCCTCATTGTTTTTGCTGATACAGACTAACACGGCTACCCCTCTGAAACCTAGATAATTTGAATGGCTACTTCAGGTAACTGACTTTAATTTTTGAAGACCTGGAGAGGTCCCAGTAAATTCAAAAAAGCAAATACTATACTTAGGCTTCAAAGGATTTGATTTTTATCAACAAATGTCCATAAACATCAATTTCACTGGACACACACAAACCCAAGAAAAATATTTCCTTCAGTAATTATACAGATTTGCAGATAGGCAAAATAAAAAAAAAAATGTTGCTTCAGAACTCATTGGAGTTTGATTTAAGGATATTTACTTGGCATATTTTAGCATATGATGTTGACATTTTGTGTTTTAATGGATATAAAGCTTTAACTTTTTGAATCTCAAAGTCTGTCATTAAAATGTTATTGCTGACCCCACTATTGTGTGACCGCCTCCCATAATTTTCCACAACTGTGAAAATTTAAATTGATAAAAATAAAAATTGCTTAAAAGTAAAAATCAGCACTATTTAATGATATTATATAAAAAAATAGAAATCAAATTCTGCCAAACCTGACATTAGAGATACAAGGTGGATGAGGTAATATCTTTTATTGGACCAACTTCTGTTGGTGAGAGAGACAAGTTTTCGAGCAACACAGAGCTCTTCTTCAGGTCTGGAAAAGGTATTACTCCACCCACCTTCTCTCTAACATCCTGGGACCAACATGGCTACAACTACACTATATACAACTCTAACTTTACATGTTTTTTAAAAAAACATGTGTCTGTATTGCTAAAAATGAGGTGTTAAACACAATGGAGCTTTTGAATCTTAATTATAATGTTGCTTCTGTTGAGCCTATAATGTAAACAGAACTGTAGTCCTAGATATGTGTTGAAGGGATTTTTACTGCCAGACAGATATCTGAATATCTTGCATATAAAATCAATAGCAACAGCAAACTCATTAGTGGACTTTATTGGGGCTTTGGTAGTTTTCCCTTTTTGTGATAAAAAATCTGTATAGGTTAAAGGACTTTTTAAAAAATCTTTTTAGATTTAATTAATTATGTTAGGTTATTTGTTTTAGGTTTTTTTATTTTTGGCTGCTTGGGGTTTTTGGGGTAGAAAGGGGTTTCTTTGGCAAATGTCATTTATATGGTTGAAAGTTCTTTTCATAGATGTAGGTTTGGCAGCATTTCCTAATAACAGTGGGTGTGATTTACAAAGGTACTTAGGTGCCTAACACCAGACTTTGGTGCCTAAGTCACATTTTTAGGCAACATTCCAATCCTCAAAACTCCTACTCATTTGTTGCATAGTCCTATAGGTGGCCAAATTCTCTTGGCACCTGAGTTTTTACAATATATGTTCCCTAGGATCCTATATTCCTGCCTTTGAGCCTGTGCTACCTTCGTCTAAGGGTATGTCTATGCTGCAATACAAACTCAGATCTGAGGGACCTGGGCTTGTGGATTTGTTATGCTTGAGCATCCACATGGTAATGTAAGTCTGGGTTTGCAGTTGCTGGAGCCAGGTCTCACAGCTCTGCTAATGCATCCATATTGCACTATGCAGAGCTTCTAACTTGGGTTTGTTACTTGACCTACACCCAAATAGGTGTAATTGCAAGTAATTGCAAAATAACAGGGGTAGGACACGAGCCACAGCAGGACTCGAGCTCTGACCCACCTCACAGGCAAGGTCCTATGACTCAGGTTCTGAGTCAGACTGATTTGTGTGTGAACAGAAGGGGGCTTAAGCTCAAACCTGAGTCAGACTCAGTGTGCAGTGTAGGTGTACCCTAAAGTGCTAAGGTTCTTATCTCCTTCCTAAGGCCAGGTTTACACTGTAAGTCAATGTAAGGTACACTACTTAAGTAACGTAAATAACGTAACTTAAGTAGATGTACCTTAGATCAACTTGTAGCTGTGTCCACAGTACGTTATGTTGACAGGAGGTGCTCTACTGCTGACATTGCTTCTGTCTCTTGTTTAACACCGTATTGAAGACAAGTCCTAAGTATCCAGACTAGTTTACTCCCTTATAACCTGTAGCCCAGTGGTTAGGGCACTCATCTGAAAGGTGGCAGATTCGTGTTCAAGTCCCTTCTCTACTTTCAGGCTAGGGGGGGGATTGAACTAGTGATTGCCCAAATCCTGGGTAAGTGCTCTAGCCACCTCCTGCTACTATGGCTGTTTTGCCTACATGTAGGCAGCCTCTGAGCACTTTTACTGGATTGAGACCCACATGCAAATTCGGTAGATACAGACCATGATCAGGTCACTTCTTTAGATGCTTTTGTTAAGATAAAAAGATTGAGCATCACTTTCAGACATAGTTTCAACTCCTGAAATCATTCTTCCAGCACTTTTCTGAATCTTGTTCTGTTTTTTTAAACATCTTGTTGAAGTATGGACCCCAGAAATATACACCATATTCCATTAATAACCTCACTACTAGTCTCAGATACAGTGGTACAACACATTACTACTTCTACTTAATATTTTACATATAATAGAGCTAAGGATCACATTCACTTTCTTAGTCACTGCATCACACTTCAAACTCATGTTCATTTCATTTTAACATGACCTCTATGTGTGTTTCTGAGATAGTGCTTTCCAAAATGAAGTCCCACATCCTGTAGCTGTGATCTACATTCTTGGTTTCCAAATGTATGACCTTGCATTTAACTGTATTCAAATGTATATTGTTCAAGTGAGCCCGTCTTATCTTGTAATCTTCTAGACCTGTCCTTATCATTATTTATCACTCCATCAATTTTTGTGTCACCTGTGAATTGTATCAGCATTTTTTCTAGGTCATTGATAAAGATATTGAGAAGCATTTGGCTGAGAACAGATCACTGTGAGAGCCCACTTGGAACACCTCCCTGGGCAATGATTCCTGATATTGTGGATTGGTTTTACTTAGTGCTATTTTTTTAAATCAGAATAATGTTTGGGATTAAGTCAAATCCTTACATTTAAGTATATTATGTCAACACATTTATCTTAATCAACCAAACTTGTAATCTCTTTTTAAAAAATCCAATTTTCTTGACAAGATCTATTTCCCATAAAACCATGATGGATGGCATTAACTATCCTTTAATTATTTACTTATTGCATCCAATATCTGACTTTACCGGGGCTGATGTCAGACTACCCAACCTATAGTACCGTGGGTCATCTCATTTGCTCTTTTTAAACATAGGAAGAGCATTAGGTTTTCTCCTGTGTTCTGGAGCTTCCTCAGTATCCCAAGGTTGGTAGAATATTAACACAAATAGCTCAGGAGCTCCTCGGCCAATTCTTTGAAAACTCCTGAGTGAACTTTATCTGGTCTGGAGAGTTGAAAATGTTTACCTTTAGCAGTAACTATTTAATATCCTCCCTAAATACTGTTGGCATAGAACACATTTAATTTTCCTTATAAGATGAGAATATATCACCCACCTTCTTTCCAAGTACAGAAACAAAATATTCATTGAACACTTCTGCTTTTTCTGCATCGTAATTAACAATTCTTCCATTGTGATCTAATAATGGTCCTATATCATTATTAGAAATCCTTCTATTTAAGGTATGTTAAATATCTTCTTATTATACTTAACTCTACTGTCCATACATATTGCATTGAAAACTAGCTTCAGTTATTTGAATTTCCTGACTGCTACTTTATATCATTGCTATCACCTTCCCCTTTTACATTTGATATATATCTATATAGTTGTTTTTCCTTCCTTTCTTAGCCAGGATATATTTATATATTTTAAAAACTAATAAAGCTTTGTGTGTGTGTGATTCTGGAATTGTGGTTTTGGGGACTAGTAAAGTTTCCTTGAACAACTTTTTCCATTAGAAAAAGGGCAGAAAGTTTCAAAACAAACAAACAAACAGAAAACCTGTATGGCCAAAGTGAGAGAATATACATTATCCCACAATTTGTAACTGTATTCTAACTGCCAAAAGGTAGGAAACAATCAGAAAGTGGGCGGTGGGGGGAAGAATGCACACTTTGAAAGAAAAAAAACAGAAATATTGAGGGAATTGTTTGTTTGAGTATTTTTGTTTTAAAAATTTCAGATAATGAAAAGATTTCATCACATATCTGAACCCCCAGAGAATATACACTACATTCCTCTCTATTTGCCCAAGCAGTGCCTCAATGTCCATACTGCTATTTTTAGCAGTGTAGTGCCTTGCCGCCTCCCCCTGGTAGAATGCTGAGTATGGGATAATTTAATCTCTGTCATCCACTTCTGCCACTTTCTCAGTCCTACCATATACTCCACTTAATCCCAAAGGACCCTTTTCTCTGTTGTTCGACTCTTATTCTTTTTCCATACTTTGTCCTTAGTCAATCAATATTCTACCCCACTTTCATCCAGTTTAATGCTCCCAATCTCTCAGCTTCCTATGAACTTCTTTTATATGTTGTCAGATCTCCAGTCCACTCTCTGACTTTTCTTCTACCTCCTTGAACCTACCCTAACAGTTCATTTTCAATCCTCCACAAATTTAACAATCCTTTTGCCACCGGAACACCTCTAGGCACTCACACAGACACAATTCATTCTCTGATCCCAAGCCATTCCCAATCACTTAAGTGATCAATTGCAACCCCAGACTTCAGTAATTCATCTCGCTCATCAATTCATTCTCAGCCTTCCCTACCTCTCCAATCCATCTTCTAGTGCAGTCTTCAGGCACACACGCATATACAATGCATCCTGTGATTCCAAGTTACTAACTGATCCTGTGCAACCCCAGAGATGCATCCTCTATTCCCATAGCTTCTCTGATCCAGCTGATCTTTTGCCTCTAGCTCCATATTACCAGTTTGCTGTCCCAGCCAACATTACTCGAATTGTCCTTTGCTTCCCCCATTTCAAACCATAAACCGATCTTCTGCCCTCCTCAGCCATTTGACTATCTTCCTTCTCCCAGACAATTCATCCTCTGCCTCCCCACACCTCCTACAAACTGCCCCCTTACTTCCAGTTTTCATATCAATGGTCATGTCCATTGCTGATTTGACAATGGACTCTGCTTTTTACCTCTGACAGCATGAGAGCAGCAGCACTTGGGATTACAATTCACCCCCACAGGCCCTTTTCCCAAATTCCATAGTTTTCTGATGACGTCCCCATGTGATAATCTCCCACCCCCTCACCTAGGCCAATAAGGAATCCTGCTATAAGAAAAATACATGAGGCAACCAGGATAAGTGGCAACCTCCTCCAAGGCACAGCTTCCCTTGCACACATCCACGTGCAAGTCCTTTAGTGCCATCTCTTTCCTATCTGGACACTCTCTGACGAAAGGAAATATATATACCCCCCCTTGGCACATTACACAGGCCCTTACAATTCCTTTGCCTACAGCTAACCCACGGAAAACATGCCTGGAATATTTCAGATATTGGGATGTGTGTGGTCTACAGAATTCAGTGACTGAACCAGATATTTGTTGCAAAGTATTTGTGCTTGCCCTATCTTCATGTGCATAGTTCCATATATCTGACTAGACATGGAGTGCTTGGTTTTGATCTATATTAGACAAGATAAGCACAATCACTTTGCATCTAAACGTCTGATTCAATCACCAAATACCATACACCCCACACACAACCCAATGTCTGAAATATTCTGGGCATGCTTCCCCAGAGTTAACTGTAGGCAAAGGAATTGTAAGGACCTGTTTAATTTGCCAAGGGGGTCCTGCACCAAATGGTCTTCTTGGATACTGTCTTAGCACAGTGCATATACTTTTAGCAACAAAAATATTTTATCCCATAAATCCTAATACAAATAAAATATAGAAATTTATTGTGTGTTATTTTTCCATTAAAATTATGTGTCAGATCATAATTTACCACAATATTCTGATATAAAACCAGTCCTCAAGCCATACAGAAAGAGAAATTAAGCCTGTGAGTTAACCTTTCTTCTCTAACTAGATTCCACACCCCAAACTGTGTTCCACATACCACTTCTATAGCTAAAACAGTCGGGGGGAGAGGGAGAATCAATCAAGGTCCTAATACTATGGAAAATAAAATTTAGTGGAAATATTTGGAAATTAATGTGTACTTACTTAGTGGCATCTTTCGTTTTTTTCTGAAAGAGAAAAATCAATACTCATTAAATTCATATCTAGAATATTTATCTAAGCAACAATAAAATTTGCTAATGTGTTAGAGAGTTGCCATATTACATACATCTTGATGTGCTTCCTTTTTTCTTTTTAATTTAGAGGTCAGAGGTTTTCATAAATCTCAGACATGCATGACTGTGAGATGAATATAGTACACACTGAAAATATATTAAGAATGTTAAGGTTCCAAAGCCAAACACTCAAAAATTGATAAATGCCTGCATTAAGGTTGCCCATACAACCTTAACTTGGCCCTCTCTCTGTATGCATTGTGATACCATCTTTAGTTACATGATCTCATACTATTTTTTTCCACAGAACCCTTCCCTCATTCAGTGAACAGGATGGACCATGCTCTGGCTATGAATCAGGGTTGTGTAGTGAAGAAGGCTGTTGTCTATATGTTCCCTACTTCATTTGTTGCAGAAGTTGAAGGATGTGTAGTGAATGAGGCAGGGGGCTGCAAGAAAATAAAGGAGGGTCTCATGGTTAGGGCAGCTGATTGCTGCCCTGGATAACTGAATTCTATCTCTGCCACAGAGTTTCTATTTGACGCTGGGCAAACTTTTATAGTGAACTAACCAACTACCATGGTTTTTCCACTCAGTAAATTGTCTCTTCAGGGCTGCTACCAAGGCCTTCTTCAGGGATTTGGGTCCCCTCAGGTTCACCTGCCCCTACATATTGGAATCATTTAGCCCATCCACAAATTGCTGCAGCACCCTCTCCTCAAACATTTCCCCAGAAGCCATAAATAAACCACTCACACCCACTGCTGCAAACCCCCAGGAACACGTGAGTGCTTCTCCGCTGTGTCCCTCCATCATAACCAGACTTGGATACGGCCATATCTGTCTGCTTCTCCACCCCAAACCTGACAGCAAAGGACTCATGAGGGGCCTGATAATTGCCACATTCCTCCTCCATGCCTACAGACCTAAGAATTGTCAGGGCTTCTCCAGTCAGGCCTGTGGCCAAATAAATTCTTCTCTCCTACACTGATGAGCAGTTCAGCTTACTTGTGAGTTTAAATTGCATCAGGTATGCCTCCCAGTTCATTTGGCCATCAAATGTGTGTGCTTTCTGCCCCTGGTGTTTCCCACTATCTTATCTGCCTCTGAAGCAGGCAGTATCCCTTTTCCAGTTCTTCCCTGGCCCTCTCAGTTGGTGGGAGATCTCTGCAACTTCTCCATCCAACTCTGCCTCATCTCCACTGGTTTACAGCCATGTGTGGCCCAGCCTGCTCCATCTTGGCTCCTTCTTGTCATACCTGTGCCAGTGGCTTGGTATGCCCTGCTTTTATTTGTCATCACCATTCCACAATTCTTATACCAACATGACATCATGGGAAGCCAAAGTAATCATGCAAGACAACATTGTCTAAAATCCAACAAAAGTTAATGCAGCCAGAATCTAGCACAATAGGCTGGTACAGGCTGCTCTGTCCACTGAAAGAATGTTTTGTTTCAATTTCCATTCTCCCAGCCTGTCTCTCAAACCACACACACACACCGGTAATGCAGCTAGGGAGGTAAGGGGAAGCTCATTATACTATACAAGTGGCACAATGGTATCTCCCAGAATTAAAGTTGCCTATAATTTTCTATAAGAAAACCCTGTTTGCAGTTTCTTGTAATAATGCCATTTCTTTCCCCTTTCAGGATAGACTTTTCCATGACTGGTCACAGATTCTTCAAATTTTTAATTAAAGTTTGATTAGCTCAGACATTTTCAAGCACAAACTTAGTGGGGAAAAATTGTTCATTTGTTTTCTCCAATATTCCATTATTTTTTAACAGCTTAAGGTCTGAGGCTACTGAATTAGGAACTTGAAACTAGAGCCAACTGAAACATGGATTTTTGAGTTCACTAGTAATTAAAAAAAATGATTTTTTTTAATTAAAATAATAATTTGGGGTTGATTGAAACATTTAGTTCAACCAATAAATGAATGTTTCATATTGATTCTGAGCATTTTAAAATTTTAAATTAAATAGAATTAAAGGAAATTTCAAAACAAAAAGTCATTTTGAATAGAATAATCAAAATATTTGATTTTAAAATGTTGAAACAACATACTTCATTTTTTTCAGCTATTTTTTTCTTGTTAGCCAAAAAAAAAAAAACCCAAAAACTCAAAATCTACACAAATTCATGAAATGTTTTAGTACTCCTGAAGCTGCATTTTTTGCCTAAAAGGATTTCAGTCAAAAAATGTCACCAAGATTTACTTGCAATGTTGTAGGCCAGGGGTTCTCAAACTGGGGGTTGGGACCCCTCAAGGGGTCATGAGGTTATTACACGGGGTGTCGCAAGCTGTCAGCCTGCACCCCAAACTCCGCTTTGCCTCCAGCATTTATAATGGTGTTAAATATATAAAAAGGTGTTTTTAATTTATAACGAGGGTTACACTCAGAGGCTTGCTATGTGAAATGGGTCACCAGTACAAACGTTTGAGAACCACTGTTGTAGGCAGATAGCCCTCAGGTCACAGTAGTATCTTTTGCAGTTTCTATGAAAATTTGTCTCAATTTGGCTGAATTATCAGCTGCAGAAAATTGCTATTTCACATGTGCTTGACATGTCTGAAAATTCACACTTGTGACCCATTGTGCTGCCTGTGGTCCCAGAGTTTCCTGAGCCTCCTTTGTCATCCTGAAGTGACTGCAAAGGTCTCCAGCATGATGAATCCTCCTGCTGCTGCTGCTAATTTGCTGTATCAAATACCTTTCGGCAGGAGGTAAAAGGAAAGTGTGGGCCCCTTACCGAATGAGAGAGGCAACTTAGTGACAGAGGATGTGGAAAAAGCTAATGTACTCAATGTTTTTTTTTTGCCTCTGTCTTCATGAACAAGGTCAGCTCCCAGACTACTGCACTGGGCAGCACAGCATGGGGAGGAAGTGACCAGCCCTCTGTGGAGAAAGAAGTGGTTTGGGACTATTTAAAAAAGCTGGATGAGCACAAGTCCATGGGATCAGATGCACTGCATCCGAGGGTGCTAAAGGAGTTGGCAGATGTGATTGCAGAGCCATTGGCCATTATCTTTGAAAACTCATGACGATCCGGGGAGGTCCCAGATGATTGGAAAAAGGCTAATGTAGTGCCCATCTTTAAAAAAGGGAAGAAGGAGGATCCGGGGAATTACAGGCCGGTCAGCCTCACCTCAGTCCCTGGAAAAATCATGGAGCAGGTCCTCAAGGAATCAATTCTGTAACACTTAGAGGAGAGGAAAGTGATCAGGAACAGTCAGCATGGATTCACCAAGGGCAAGTCATGCCTGACTAACCTGATTGCCTTCTATGAGGAGATAACTGGATATGTAGATGAGGGGAAAGCAGTGGATGTGTTATTCCTTGACTTTAGCAAGGTCTCCCTTGATACGGTCTCCCACAGTATTCTTGCCGGGAAGTTAAAGAAGGAGTGCCCCAAGGGTCAGTCCTGGGGCCAGTTTTGTTCAATATCTTCATTAGTGATCTGGAGGATGGTGTGGACTGCAATCTCAGCAAGTTTGCAGATGACACTAAACTGGGAGGAGTGGTAGATATGCTGGAGGGTAGGTATAGGATACAGAGGGACCTAGACAAATTAGAGGATTGGGCCAAAAGAAATCTGATGAGGTTCAACAAGGACAAGTGCAGAGCCCTGCACTTAGGATGGAAGAATCCCATGCACTACTACAAAGGAGGGACCGAATGGCTAGGCAGCAGTTCTGCAGAAAAGGACCTAGGGGTTACAGTGGACGAGAAGCTGGATATGAGTTGACAGTGTGCCCTTGTTGTCAAGAAGGTGAATGGTATTTTGCCCTGTATAAGTAGGGTCATTGCCAGCAGATCGAGGGACGTGATGATTCCCCTCAATTCGAGATTGGTGAGGCCTCATCTGGAGTACTGAGTCCAGTTTTGGGCCCCACACTACAAGAAGGATGTGGAAAAATTGGAAAGAGTCCAGTGGAGGTCACATGATTTATGAGGAGAGGCTGAGGGAACTGGGATTATTTAGTCTGCAGAAGAGAAGAATGAGGCAGGATTTGATAGCTGCTTTCAACTACCTGAAAGGGGGTTCCAAAGCAGATGGATCTATACTGTTCTCAGTGGTACCAGATGACAGAACAAGGAGTAATGGTCTCAAGTTGCAGTGCGAGAGGTTTAGGTTGGATATTAGGAAAAACTTTTTCACTAGGAGGGTGGTGAAGCACTGGAATGGGTTACCTAGGGAGGTGGTGGAATCTCCTTCCTTAGAGGTTTTTAAGGTCAGCCTTGACAAAGCCTGGCTGAGATGATTTAGTTGGGGATTGTTCCTTCTTTGAGCAGGGGATTGGACTAGATGACCTCCTGAGGTCCCTTCCAACCCTGATATTCTATGATTCTATGACACTGATCTGGGAGTTAGAAGGCCATGATTTCTAGTCTAACCACTTCCACTGACTGACCTTAGTAATCCTCAGCATTTCATAATCCTTGTTATTGAAGAAAGCCTCAGAACTCTGCCATATATGTAAGCAAATATCAGACTTTTCCCCAGCACATACATACAATATTTTATGGAAGGAGCAACTGATGATCGGAAAGGCTACACAAAGTTTTTTTCTGACGGAGCTGGGACTACAACCCACGGTAATGACACCCAGAATTCTTACTGTCCAGAAAATGGGTGCACATAGTGGAATTTAGGAAAGAACATTTTTTTATAACAGTAAGGTTGCAACGTTATCCACTGAAAAGTTAGGATGTGTCAGAATTAAGACAGTCTGTGCAACCACAGTTTGCCCCCCTTTTGTGTATGTGTTATGGTAGACTTTATTTACATTATCACTATTATGTTTACAGCATACAAGCAGTGGAATTAAAAAAAAAATACATTAAATTATTTTCCTGGAAGGTTGCAATGCAACACTACTTTATTTCTAAGAATCCAGATATTTAACATACAGGAACCGAAAACAGAGAGAGAGAGACAAAGCAGACTGCTCCCTTAGGTGGAGACACAAGTCACCCCAGATTCCTCTAGGCTTGCTCTTTCCAAACTGGCTGCTGAAGACACAGATCACACACTTCCCTGCAGAGCCCCCTAGCTTGAAAGCAGGAGTAGGAATAATTTCTGACAACTTAAAGTGATAGTCTATCATTTTAACAGTTTTCAATACACCATAATCACATATTAGTTTCCCCTAACCTAATTCTCAGAAATGAATGGAGCTTTTTTACTTAAACTTTCGATAAATAGTTACATGTGGAGCAGACACCAAGTAGGAAAATTTCAGTCTAAACAGTTAAAGTTTGGCAAAGATAAAAGCCACTGGGGAAAACAAACAAACAAACAGGATTTGTAAAGGAAAGTTTGGCAACCTTACATAAGTGTCAATGCCAGCTCTTTCTGTAATTAGGCCTAAGCAAGTACATTGCAAATTTTGCTGCATTAAATATTTTCTCATGAGATAAGGAGATCTGAATCTTTAAATTGACACTGACAGCAGGGTAGGGTGTAAGATTTCAGCATACCCTTTCCCTAACAGCTAAAACAGTTGAGTGACATCTGACCTATCAGTCCTCATCCTCTGAGGAAACCTGTACAACACTTTCAAAAGACAAGCCTGAAAGCTCAAATTCATAACTAATAACCTTCCCTCAGCTGCTTTCCCTCCTCTCCCTTCCTTTCCTTCCTATAACTGAAGGAGTGTTAGTGGACCACACCACCCTGAATGGTCCTGTGAAATATGAATTAACTACTTATGCTAATTAATTTGTTCCATCTTGTATTTAGGTGTGACACTCTGAGTTAGTTTCCCAGACCCGAAGAAGAGTTCTGTGTAAGCTTGAAAGTTTGTCTGTCTCTCCAACAGAATTTGTTCCAATAAAAGACATTACCTCACCCACTTTGTCTCTCTAATATCCTGGGACCAACGTGGCTACAGCACAGTCAATATAGTTGTCCCTGCTGCTGAGTTGGGAGCCTAGACTCTGAGAGCCCTAGAGTTTGTAATATTTCCAGTGCAACTCAATCTATAAATATTAACTTTTCCTCTTAAATTTAAGGGCAACATGTCAATACACAGAGCATGACCAAATAGGAGGGTGTCAAAGCTGCTTCCCCACTCTGAACTTTAGGGTACAGATGTGGGGGCCTGCATGAAAACTTCTAAGCTTAACTACCAGCTTAGATCTGGTCCGCTGCCATCACTCTCGATGCTAATTCCCTTCCCTGGGTAGCCTTGAGAGACTCTTCACCAATTCCCTGGTGAAAACAGATCCAAACCCCTTGGATCTTAAAACAAGGAAAATCAATCAGGTTCTTAAAAAGAAGGCTTTTAATTAAAGAAAAAGGTAAAAATCATCTCTGTAAAATCAGGATGGAAAATAACTTTACAGGGTAATCAAACTTAAAGAGCCCAGAGGAATCCCCTCTAGCCTTAGGTTCAAAGTTACAGCAAACAGAGATAAACACTCTACCAAAAAGTTACATTTACAAGTTGAGAAAACAAAGGTAAACTAACACGCCTTGCCTGGCTGTTTACTTACAAGTTTGAAATATGAAAGACTTGTTCAGAAAGATTTGGAGAGCCTGGATTGATGTCTGGTCCCTCTTAGTCCCAAGAGCAAACAACCCCCAAAACAAAGAACACAAACAAAAACCTCCCCACCCAAGATTTGAAAGTATCTTGTCCCCTTATTGGTCCTTTGGGTCAGGTGTCAGCCAGGTTACCTGAGCTTCTTAACCCTTTACAGGTAATAGGATTTTGGAGTCTCTGGCCAGGAGGGATTTTATAGTACTGTACACAGGAGAGCTGTTACCCTTCCCTTTATAGTTATGACAGAGGGCAAGACCTATCACTGTGATGCCATCAGCTGAACAGAGGGAGAGCCTTCAGATGCTAAAGCCTATTGCCCTACAAATAACTATTATTCCACTAACATACTGTAGGTACCAGCAGGGAGTAATGGGGTAGAAACTAACTGAAGAATGTAGGAATACACAAAGCTTTTTGGTCAAAATAATATTTTGAATGAAAATAATCATTTAGTTGAAACATCTTTTTTGTTGTTTAAATTTAGCTTTGATCAAAAAGATTCAACTAGCTCTTTTACATGGCAGGAACACTGTGATGCAAACAATAATGAAACAAGGCACTAATATATTAATTACAATGCATTATAATCACCAGTACTGCATACTGAAAGACTCTGGGACATCCCCCTTATAGGTGGCCGTCTATAATTCCACAACTTCAGGAACAGACAATAGTAGTTCAGATGTGCCAAGTGTACCTCTGGACAGGACAGATAGAGACTAGACAAACTGCAGGGGAAAACTGAGAGGAAGATGCTACTGATCATACATCTTAATAGTTACTGTTAGTCTCAAATAGAGCAGAAATAGAATAATCATAATATGAAGAGTATCGCTAATATTTTGACTCACATTTCCTGGAATTTCCGTCTGCCAGTGGGCCTTACTGAATCCCCTCGAGTGTAACAGAACCAACCAAAGCTCTCTATTCCGTCTCTCTCATAGAAAATGGTTAGCACTTTTATTGCAGTTTTGATTGATGAATAACTATGGGCTGGATGATGAATCGTGGTGCAAAGGTGCCCAACGGCTTAAGGTTTATAATTCTCCTCTTCTGCCAATGCTCCTGCAAAGCCTTCTGAACATTTGATCTGGTTTGCAGATTTAAGCAGCTGCTTTGCACCTGCTATTCTTGTCTGAGCAGGTGAGCAGGGAGTGGGCAGATCTTTGATACTGAACAGCGCACATGAGCCAGTGACAAGATTGGGGTAGTACTTTGCTATTGGTAAAAGAGCAATCACCAGTTATTAATATTATGTTCATGGCATACACACAGAGAAGTTAGATAAAATCATATAATATTCTTGCTGGAAAGTTGCAACCTAACATCATTTATTGCTTAGAATCCAGAACCCTACTAGATAAGAACCCCAAAACAGAGAAGGACAGAGCAGGCTGCTCGCTAAAACAAAGAGATATATCTCACCACACCTTAACCGAGGCTGGCTCTATGAAGACTGACTGTTTAATGACCCAGATTGCATGCCTTTCTACAGAGACACCTAGCATGCAAGCAGAAGCAGGAAACACCTTACAAACTGGAAGTGATAGCTTGTAATTTAAACATAGTTTTCAACACAGGACAATTGTCCCTGGAGGAAGTGGGGGCAGGGATGGTATTTCTCCTTTGTCATGTGATTTCTTCCATACGGTGACTCCACAGAGTAGATTGTCAAACCACAAACAAGAACAAGATAAATACAGAAGAGTAAAGGACAAAGTTCCATAGCCATAAAAGGTATCTGTAACAGGAGAAAGGTTGGTCCCAGGCCTAAACCCTGTAGAATATGTAATGAGTGTCGCACATTCTGCTATTAAGTTAAAAAAATCAGATTTTCGCTAAAACAGAAATATAACTCATCATGTTTACAAGGATATTCAGATGGATGTTGGGTGTTGGCCCAGTGATCTTGTAAAAATAAAGCCCAATTGGCTGACTGATTTTGAGAATTAAAATTAGACTCTTCCAGCTCTGAAACTTTATGACAGAGAACCATTACTGCCATTTACATCTAAGCTGGTAATTCAGTTTAGAGGTTCACATAGGGTTACCATACTTAACAAATAAAAAAAGAGGACCCACCACGGGGTCCTGGCCCTGCCCATTTCCCACCCCCCAGCCCCGCCCCAACTCCACCCCTTCCCTGCCCTAACTCCGCCTCCTCCTCCCTCCCACTCCCAGCCACGCGGAAAGGGCTGCCCGAGCCCTACCGGCTTCACTATTTGCCAGGCAGGCCCCAGACCCTGCGCCCCCGGCCGGTGCTTCCCCAGCGCAGCTGGAGCCCGGGAGGGGAAGCACCCAGCCGGGGGTGCAGGGTCTGGAGGCTGCCCGGCAAACCGTGAAGCCGGTAGCGCTCGGGCTTCGGGCAGCCCGGGAGGGGAAGTGCCCGGCTGGGGGCGCAGGGTCCGGAGGCATGGGGGCTGCCCAAAGCCCGTAGCGCTCGGCTCTTAAACAGAGCCGAAGAGTCAGGGGCCTCCGCGTCTGGAGGCTCTGCTCCTCCCCTGACTCTTCGGCTCTGTTTAAGAGCCGAGCTGCACCAGCGCTACCAGCTTCGGGCAGCCCCCATGCCTCCGGACCCTGCGCCGCCGGAGCCCGGGAGGGGAAGTGCCCAGCTGGCGGCTGGGGTCCGAAGACCATAGCACTCGGGCAGCTCGGCTCTTAAACAGAGCTGAAGAGTCAGGGGAGGAGCAGAGCCGCCGCGGGAGGGAAAGTGCCTGGCCGGCATTTTCCCGGACATGTTCGGCTTTTTGGCAATTCCCCCCGGAAGGGGGTTTGAGTGCCGAAAAGCCAGACATGTCCGGGAAAAACCGGACGTATGGTAACCCTAGGTTCATATGCAGGTCCCCATATCTGTACTCTAAAGTCCAGAGTGGGGTGAAACCTATGACATGGTGAGCAGCGGTGAGGAATTTTAAAGGAACCAAAAGCCAGATTTCTTTTCCCTCTGTTGAAATGCTGTGGAAGCAGATACCCTGAACGCAAACAGATAAGAGCTTCTAACAGAGGGCTTTTTGTTAGAAGGGAAGCTCCAGCTGTGATCACTGGAGGGTCATTAACATATTGTCAAGACAAGTCACAAAAACCTGTTTTACTTGTTTTTTTCTAAAGAGTCACATTACAGTAACCAAAAATTCCAAGCTGTCCCCAGATAGCTAAGGTAGACCAGGTGGAAAATGTCAGGCAAAGGAAAAAACTATGCAACAGGACCTAGAATTAGCCAAATTCCAGCCCGAGGAATAAAAAGAAACATGACAGAGAGATGGCCAGGGCTGAGGCTGCCCACGAAAGACCTTTGGAGCTTGAAAGAATAAGGATTGAAGCAGAAAAGGCCAAGGCAGAAGCTGACCAGAAGAGAGCTATGGAGCAGAAAGAAAAAGAGATGAATCATGAACTGGAGTTAGCAAGGGCTAGGCAAAATATACCAGCCAATCCCTCTCCAGGTACCGCTCCCCATCCCCCAAAAATTCCCCACCTACAAGGCAGGCGATGATACCAAGGCCTTCTTAGAAAATTTTGAAAGGGCCTGCGTTGGGTACAGCTTCTCTACCAACCAGTACATGGTAGAGCTGAAGCCGCAGCTCAGTTGACCCTTAGCAGAGGTGGCAGCTGAAATGCCTAAGGAACACATGAACAGTTATGAACTTTTTAAAAACAAGGCCAGAATCAGAATGGGGCTAACACCCGAGCATGCCTGTTGGCGGTTCAGAGCCATAAGGTGGAAACCAGATGTGTCGTTTACCCAGGGCCGGCTCCAGGGTTTTTGCCACCCCAAGCAGCCCTCCCTCCCGCCCCCAAAAAAGCTGCGATCACAATCTGCGGAACTTCGGCGGGAGGTCCTTTGCTCCGAGCAGGAGTGAGGGACCTGCCGCCGAATTGCCGCCGAAGAGCCAGACGTGCCGCCCCTCTCCGGTGTGACCGCCCCATGCACCTTTTTGCTAAACTGGTGCCTGGAGCCGGCCCAGCATTTACCTGACATGCCTACCACATTGTGAAAAATTGGGATGCCTGGATATCAGGAGCAAGTGCTAAATCTCCAAGGAGAGTTGACCTTCCTAATGCAAATGGAGCAGTTCTTAGAGGCTGTTCCTGAGGAAATAGAAAGGTACATCCAGATGGGAAGCCCAAACTGTAATCGAGGTGAGGGAGATTGGAGCCAAATGGGTGGAGGTGGCAGAAAAGAAAAAAATCTAGTAGCAGTTGGAGTGAATATCAGAAGGGGCATCTTGAAACAAAACCCTATAACTGGGGGCAACCCAAAGCCCCACCTACATCTCAAGGAAACCCCAGACACCTTATCATCCGACCACACCAGTCTTCAGCAACCCAGCTTGCCCCAGTGACCAGTCAGCTAGGTGATGTTTTAAATATAATGAACTGGGGCATGTGAAGGCCAACTGCCCCAAGAACCCCAGAAGATGGCAGATCATTACGCCAGAGTCACACCCAAGGTCCTCAGGCCCAGATGTCTCCCAGCTACCCTCAGAGCGAAGGAAAACTGTGAGTGTGGGCAGGAAGACTGTTACAGCGTGGAGGTACACTGGAGCACAGGTGTCAACTATCCACCAATCCTTAGTGGACCCCAAATTCATCAACCCAGAGGCCCAAGTGACGATTCAACCATTCATGTCAAAATCTTTAAACTTGCCTACAGCTGAGTTGCCTGTCCAGTACAAGGGCTGGACAGGAATGTAGACGTTTGCAGTCTGTGATGATTAAAAAAGGGAAGAAGGAGGATCCGGGGAACTACAGGCCAGTCAGCCTCACCTCAGTCCCTGGAAAAATCATGGAGCAGGTCCTCAAGGAATCAATTCTGAAACACTTAGAGGAGAGGAAAGTGATCAGGAACAGTCAGCATGGATTCACCAAGGGCAAGTCATGCCTGATTAACCTGATTGCCTTCTATGAGGAGATAACTGGCTCTGTGGATGAGGGGAAAGCAGTGGATGTGTTATTCCTTGACTTTAGCAAAACTTTTGATACGGTCTCCCACAGTATTCTTGCCGGGAAGTTAAAGAAGTATGGGCTGGATGAATGGACTGTAAGGTGGATAGAAAGCTGGCTAGATCGTCGGGCTCAACGGGTAGTGATCAATGGCTCCATGTCTAGTTGGCAGCCGGTTTCAAGCGGAGTGCCCCAAGGATCGGTCCTGGGGCCGGTTTTGTTTAATATCTTTATTAATGATCTGGAGGATGGTGTGGACTGCACTCTCAGCAAGTTTGCAGATGACACTAAACTGGGAGGCATGGTATATACACTAGAGGGTAGGGATCGGATACAGAGGGACCTAGACAAATTAGAGGATTGGGCCAAAAAAAACCTGATGAGGTTCAACAAGGACAAGTGCAGAGTCCTGCACTTAGGATGGAAGAATCCCATGCACTGCTACTGACTAGGGACCAAATGGCTAGGTAGCAGTTCTGCAGAAAAGGACCTAGGGGTCACAGTGGATGAGAAGCTGGATATGAGTCAACAGTGTGCTCTTGTTGCCAAGAGGGCTAACGGCATTTTGGGCTGTATAAGTAGGGGCATTGCCAGCAGATCGAGGAACATGATCATTCCCCTTTATTCGACATTGGTGAGGCCTCATTTGGAGTACTGTGTCCAGTTTTGGGCCCC
The DNA here is from genome assembly GCF_027887155.1 of Malaclemys terrapin pileata. NCBI lineage: Eukaryota > Metazoa > Chordata > Testudines > Emydidae > Malaclemys > Malaclemys terrapin. The sequence goes on along the minus strand of NC_071524.1, from coordinate 8,014,042 downwards.
ACACTACAAGAAAGATGTGGAAAAATTGGAAAGAGTCCAGTGGAGGGCAACAAAAATGATCTGGAGTACATGACTTATGAGGAGAGGCTGAGGGAACTGGGATTATTTAGTCTGCAGAAGAGAAGAATGGGGGGGGGGATTTGATAGCTGCTTTCAACTACCTGAGGGGGGGTTCCAAAGAGGATGGAGCTCGGCTGTTCTCAGTGGTGGCAGATGACAGAACAAGGAGCAATGGTCTCAAGTTGCAGTGGGGGAGGTCTAGGTTGGATATTAGGAAACACTATTTCACTAGGAGGGTGGTGAAGCACTGTAATGGGTTACCTAGGGAGGTGGTGGAATCTCCTTCCTTGGAGGTTTTTAAGGCCCGGCTTGACAAAGCCCTGGCTGAGATGATTTAGTTGGGAATTGGTCCTTCTTTGAGCAAGGGGTTGGACTAGCTGACCTCCTGAGGTCCCTCCCAACCCTGATATTCTATGATTCTATGATCCCATTCCCATGCTGCTGGCGGAAGATTTGGCCAACCATGTGAAGCTAGCCAAGAGGGTGGGAATGGTCACCTGCAGCCTGGCCAAGCAAGCTTTCACACCTATCCCTGTTCCTGAGCTTTCCACCAGGGCCCTGTCTGTGTTACCAGAGACCCAGACAGAGGTGGTGGAACCGGATTCCCTGCCAATAACTGCAACAGACATAGTGAATCCAGTCCCAGAGACCAAGCCCAAACCAGTCCCAGATCCGGAACTGGCAAAGCAACCAGCACCAGAACCATTGCCAGCACTGAGTCCAGCGCTTGCAAACCCATCTACAACTTCAGCACCAGAGGGTACCACCAAGTCTGGACTGGCAGCAGCAGCAAATAACCCTACACAAGAGGCTCAGCCAGAGCCTGAAATACCACATGGTGCACCAGCGGAGAGCGGTTCACAGTCAACGGAAACAGCCCCAGCACCTGCATTGCTTCCAGAGGGACCAAGCCCAAGTCCACAGTCCAAGGAGGAACTGATGTCTCCAGCATCAAGGGAACAATTTCAGGCCAAGCAGGAAGCAGATGAAAGCCTCCAGGGAGCCTTGCCAGGCACTAACAGACATTTTTGCCAGGGTAGGTTGGCCCTCCGACATCCTGACCGATTCAGAAACTAATTTCCTGGCAGGGACCATGAAAAGCCTGTGGGAAGCTCATGGGGTGAACCACTTGGTGGCCACCCCTTACCACCATCAAACAAATGGCCTGGTGGAGAAGTTTAATGGAACTTTGGGGGCCATGATATGTAAATTCGTAAATGAACACTCCAATGATTGGGACCCTCCCCCCACCCATCCTGTCCTTCGGCAGGGCTGACTGCTGTATAGACGGAGGAGACCCTGTGTGGAAGGGCTGGGGGTGATACAGCTGTGCCGGAGGAGCAGCGGGCATGGGGCTGCCCTGCAGCCCCACATTCTGCTCCTTTTGCTGCTGCGGTTTTGAAGGTGCAGCAGGAGGCCAGAGCCCCCCCATCCCCAGGTAAGGAGGGTGGATCATAGGGAGGGGATGGGGAGTATGGGGGCCCTGGACTGGGGATGGGAAGGAGTCACATGGATGGTCACTTGAGGAGGTCACATGCCCCATGGACCTCCCCCCCATACCGGTAAGACATGGATTCCACTTGCACCACTGACCTTAAGGATTATAAGAATGATGAAGTAGCTGCAGAAGTATGATTTGATTGTGACCTGAACACTCAGTCAATTTATGTTCACTGCAGATGAACTTTCCAGAGCAGTGTCTCCCACTACAAAATGAGTGAAGAACATAGAGATAGAGATGCAAACCTATATAAAGTCAATTCCCATAGCTAACAGGAAGCTGCAACAAATACGAGGGGAAATGGAGACAGATAAATTGTCGGGGATCCTTAAAAAAGTGATAATTAAAAGGTGACTTGAAGAAATAAGCAGTTGCTGTCCAATTATAAGAGACTATTAGAACTTAAGACATGAACTTACTGGGATAGATGGGAGACAAGGTGGGTGAGGTAATATCTTTTATTGAACCAACTTCTGTTGGTGAGCGAGACAAGCTTTCAAGCCAAACAGAGATCTTCTTCGGGTCTGGGAAAGGTACTCCCATTGTCACAGTTAAATGCAAAGTGGAGCAGCTTGTTTAGCATAAGTACTTAGCAAGGGAGGTTTTTTTTTTCCTCCCAAACTCTAGAAGGAAAAAAACAACAACAGGAAGGTTACCTTAAAATAATTCAAAACAATTATCAAAAAATATGTGATGACAGCCATCCAACACACAGACACACACACACACGCTACAACTACATACCACATGTAATAGATGGGGTAATTTTGAAAGGCAGCAAGGTTGTAATGCCAATGAGCCTATGGAAAGAAATAAAATTTTATTAGAAAATGTTTAAATATAGATGATACAGAGTGTTGAAACTTCAGTTATTAGTCATCAGGGGTAACATACAGAGTATAGGGGGATGTTATGATTTTGATATTGGATACAGGGCCGGCTCCAGGCACCAGCCCACCAAGCATGTGCTTAGGGCGGCACCCGGAGGGGGGCGGTGCGGCGCAGTGCTCCGGCCCGAGAGCGGGGCTGCGACTGGGCTCGCCACCCTCCCCGTGGCGCTCCGGCCTCCGGGGAGAGCGGAGCCACAGCAGGCTCGCCGCCCTCCCCCTGGAGCTCTGGCGGCCAGGGAGAGCGGAGCCCCGGCGGGGCTCTCCGCCCTCCCCCCGGCACTCTGGCCGCCGGGGAGAGCGGAGCCACAGCCGGGCTCTCTGCCGTCCTCCCGGCGCTCCAGCAAGTCGGGGAGAGTGGGCCCGCTGCCGGGCTCGGCGCCCTCCCCTGCCGCGCTCCCCGCTGGGGGCGGGGGGCTGCAGGAGCCTTTTTTGCCTGGGGTAGCAAAAAAGCCAGAGCCGGCCCTGATTGGATAGCACATTACATTGTGATAGCTGTATTGCACTCATCACAGGTAGCACCCCTCCTAGGCATTGTGGGGATTAGCTCTGCCAGGCTGACTCTCCTTCCAGTGCTCACACTTTGCCACTTTCTCAGCCTGTGGTCCCTCTCTTGTTCCAGGAACTGCAGCATCCTCTTCATGACTCAGGCTTTTAGCTAGTTCACTTTGGGGTTTCCCCTTCTGGGAGTGATCTGTATCAAAGTCTCTGCTCAGCAGCAGTCTCAGGCAGTCCTCCCATTCACTGCCCCAGGTGCCACTCCCTCAGTGGCTGGTAGGGGAACCTGGGCCTGCCCTCTACTCAGGGTCCTGGCTTAGAGACCTTCTAAATAGCAGCCAAAGTGTTGTTTCCTCCTGCACCCTGTTGCCCGTCCCTGAACCTCTTCTTTACCTCCTGTTCCTCCCCACTCCTGTGGGTTTGCCAGCCTCTCAACTCCCTCCTCTGAAAAAATAACCGTGCAGTACCTGTCTCAACTGCAGACTACCTCCCTACAGCCCCCTCTGCTTCTAAGTTCCTGGCTTTATCTATATAAGCACCTCTATTCCTACACAGGTGAGCTTCCCCTAATTAGGGCTTTCCTCCCAGGCTTAATTCTCCCAGTTTGCAGTCTAACTGACTCATTGGGCCTGTCTGGCCTACCTCAGTTCACTCAGAGCCAGTGTGGGGAAGACACCCCATCACACAGATCCATGAGGGTAATTTAGGAATTGAGAGTGCAAACAGCAAGCATGAAAGGTGATGTATTGTCTCTGGATCAATCACAGCATTACTAATACAGTAGAAAACTGCCACTGAGAGACCCAGTTCCACAAAGGCCTTATGAGAAAGTCGGCACTGACTGCTTTACCTGGAAATCAAAGGATTATTTAATAGTCACAGAATATAATTCTCTGTATGCAGAAATTTGCACACTGCACAGTACTAATAGTAAGTCTGTGATAGCTGGCATGAAGGGAATCTTCCAGATGCAGTATTTAGTGAAAATGGGCCACAATTTCCCAGTGCAGCTTTTAGGCAATTTGCCATCGATTGGGATTTTCATCACAAAATATCAAGTCCAGATTACACCCAGTCGAATGGACTTGAAGAAAGACCTATTGAAACGGAAGAGAACCTTATGAAAAAAGACTTTTGACAGTGGGGGTGGTTTGAATAAAGCTTTAGTGGTTTACAGAATTACAACTCTGGAGTATGTCTCTTCTCCAGCTCAGCTGTTAATGGGAAGAAGGATCGGCTCTAATTTACCAATCACTGATAACTTGCTGAAATCTCATCATAATGAAACCACACAGAAGACGAAAGAAAATCAGAATTATTGGCAGAAATATTGTTTTGACAAAGGGGTCCATGATCTCTTAACCCAGGTAATAGAGTGTGCCTGAGGAATCACATCTCTAGTACTTGGTGCCAAAGGAGTGCCATTAAAGAACAGCTGCATCAAAGGTCTTATGTAGTCCAGACAGACCGAGAGGACACATTTCAACATAATTGAAGGAATCTAAGAGTAATCACAGAAAGTTCCAGAACACTGATGATAGATATGGACTTTGGCCTTTCCCAACTGCCTGATTGTTTATGAGCAATGGACAAAGGAGAAACTGACAAGGAAAAAGAGAACAACTCAGACTGTAATGAAAGACTGAGGCCTTGGCTACGCTCGCGGACTGCAAGGTACTCCGAGGGGAGTAGCGTGCAGCGTTGCGAGGGAGCGTGCAGAGCTGCAGGCGCTGATTACACTGGCGCTTTACAGCGCTGCACTCGCTGTGCTCGGGGGGGGGTGTTTTTTCACACCCCTGAGCGTAGCAAGTGCAGCACTGTGAATTGCCAGTGTAGCCAAGGCCTGATACAGAGAAGATCAGAGAGGGAGATAAAACATCCAGAAAGTGTCAGAGACTTGCTAACCTGCCTGGAGAAGGGGTGTTTGAGGAATGTGAGTGGTAAAGACTCACTCCAGAGTGATGTGCTGGTAATTTTTCACTAGGTACTTGACACTTTGGGTTTATGGAAATGTACTAGAAGGGTAGAGAATTTAATGTCATTAGATAGTTGTTAGCTGTTTATATATGTATATAAGAGCTAATGGTTTTTTTGAGGAGGGAAGATGTAGAGAGTTGATTGTACAAAATTATAATTTAGAGAGGCTTCCTCCTAAGGGACAGTGTTATGCATTTAGGAATTCTGAGCTGTGCCTGGTAGCAGGGTGGAGAACAGTGCACAGCAGTTCCCACTGAAGCTCTCAAGTTTTGTTTGTTTGTTTATACAAGATTTATTCATTTTTCATTCACTGATTTGTTGTTTAATGAAACCCATGATTATTACAGTGGTGCTAGGTGGTGGGGCTGGGTCCCCAGTGTTCTTCCCCCATCACATATATACTCATCGGTTGTGTTGTCCCAGGTGGTGGCAGGCACAAAGCCAGGTCCCCTCTGCATGGGGGACAGTGGTGTGGGTACCACTGGGGTAATCTGAAGTGGCCCTGCTCTGCTGCAGGCTTCCCCTGAACTGGTATCAGGGGACACCTGCACCAATGGATGGTCAGAGAACCAACAAGGGGAGGAAATTGGGGTGGATACATGTCACATTCTGGTAGTGGAATTCCTAGTGCTAAGCCTGGGCAGGAGGAAGAGCAGCCTGGGAAGGGTGAAATCCTCTCCTGTCTCTGGGAACAGGGTGGGTCAAGTCAGATGATGGATGGGGCATGTTTCCTGCACTGCGGGCCCCTCACACAGTCTGGGGAGGTGGTAACCATCCCTGCTCTCTCCTTACAGGTCCCTGCCTGGGGTGTCTCCATGGCAACACAGTGGCAGCTTTGTCGTGCATCATGGGGATCCTCCTCTCTGTTAAAAATGTTTGAATCTCAATTATTTCCCTCCCTGTCCCCCATGTACACTCTTCCCTGCAGGGCTGGGCTAGGGGGATCTGATTCCCAATGACCCCTCTCCCACAGAACTCAGTCCTGCAGAGTAAAAGGACCAGGCCCAGGAGGCTGTAGGTCAGGGATGACATTAGGGTAACCACGGTGTGTCCTATCTCTGGGTGCTAGGATTGTTGGATCTTGCAGCAAGTCACTCAGCTCCTGCTGCCCCTGAGAGAGGCTCCCAGAGCCCCCCAATATTGATCCCTTCTTGTCCTGCAATGGGACCCAACGGCACCATGATGCTAGACCTGCCCCACAGGGGACATGGATTCTCATGGTCTGCAAGGCTGAGATCTATGCTGGTGCCCACATCCCATTAGGATGAATGGGGGCTGCACTGTCACCAACCCCAAGCCTTCAGACAACATGACTCAGGCATCAAAAATTGGGAGATTGTCTAAAAAATCATCAGATTTTAAAACCAAACCAAACCCAAATCACCTTTCAGGTTCTTATTTTCCTTGCTTTTTGAGCCTTCAGTCACATTCAGGTCACATTTTCAAGCTTTTCTCAGAAACCATTAGCGCTAGAAACTGACTTTTGTATTAAATGAAATCTGAGAATCTCATAGGATCACATGCCTCCAGGAGCTGGGGCTGTATGAAAAACACATGGTAGCCCAAGGCTTTGCAATGCTGCTTTCAAAATCTCCTTGCTGGCTTTGAGAAGTTCACCTTTTTTCCCTGACACTTGTAGCCACAAGTGCCAGATGCTGCAGCTGGGCAGTAATTGCTCTATATGCCCCATTGTGGGACAGAAAAGCCTGGAGACCCTTCAGACACAGCTACTGTGTAGACGTAAATCACCTTCAGATGCTTAATTCCCCCCAGACACCAATCCCCAGAACAGTGACTCCCCATCTGAGCCAGTTTCTGTTTTTGGTATTGAATGTAGGGAAGGGACATACATGAGACCAAAGATCCATCAAAGACTCGATACCCTTAGGCCAGGCAAAAGTCCTCTTAGTTGGCCTCTCAGCAGCCATTATGCATCTATGTTGATCTGAAATTGATTCATCAAAGAAGTTGCTCGCAGTGGAAAGAGTTTGTAACTGGGTACTATGGGGCTGTGCAGAGCGTTGTGAACTGGCAGGTAGCATCCAACTGGGGCCATCCCTTGCCAATAGAGTGTAGTAGATTACAAGACAGGCATTTTTGGAGAAGTTTCCAGGGGACTGTGGGAAAGCACTGGAGGACCAGGTTGAGTCAGCTGTGGTATGGTTGCACTGCCCTGCATCCACACTAAGGGTATGTCTACAGTACAAAATTAATTCGAACTTATTTTATTCAAATTTTTGAAAGCAATTTTATACATTCGGTGTTGTGTGTCCCCACTAAAGCGCATGAATTCGGCAGAGGGCATCTACAGTACTGAGGCTAGCATAGAATGTCGGAGCTGTGCACTGTGGGAAGCTATCCCACAGTTCCCACAGTCCCCACCGCCCATTGGAATTGTGGCTTAAGCTCCCAGTGCATGATGGGGCAAAAACATTCTCGCGAGTGTTTCTGGGTGTGTGTAGTCACTTGCTCCTCCCTCCGTGAAAGCTACGGCAGACGCCATACTGCCAGCAGAAGGTGCAGTATGGTGCTCCGCCTGTCTCCTGGTACTATGAATCCACCTCACATGTCCTCTCATCTTTCTGTCTACTCTTTTATCTAACCATTTCCTGCCTTTTTTCAGCTACCATAAACCAAGCAGCACAGCTTCCGCCACAAACTCTGCTCTCCCGCTCTTGCATCACTAGCTAATTTTTCCATGCTGTCTGTCCTGGGCTCGTGTGCAAGCTACAGAAGGCAATAATTCCCCACCATTTTTCAGCCATCGTGAACTGAGCCACACAGCTTCTGCCACTTTTTCCATGTTGTTGGTCCTGTTTTTCCATGTTGTCGGTCCTGGGCTCCCATGGAAGCTACAGATGGCAACAATTCCCCGTTGTTTTTCGGCCATCATGACCTGAGCCGCACAGCTTTCGCCGCAAACTCTGCTCACGCTTCCACCACAAACTCTGTTCTCCCGCTCTTGCAGCTCTAGCGAGCTTCCCGACTCTGTGAAAGCTACAGAAGACAACCATTTACCTCCTTTTATCGGCCATCTTGAACCGAACAGGCCTCCTACGTTTTGTGCCCTTTTCCCAGGATTACCCGTGCAAGTGCCATAGCATGAAGCCTGCTCAGATCTCCGCTGCAGTTTTGACCATTGTAAATACCTCACACAGTATCCAGCTGTATGTGCAGTACCTGCAAAACCGGGCGAGGAAGCAACGACAGTGTGATTACTATATTGATGAGGACATGGACACAGACGTTCCTAGAAGCACAGCATGTGGTGATTGGGAGATCATGATGGCATTGGGCCAGTTTCATGCCATAGAACGCCGATTCTGGGCCTGGGAAACAATCACAGACTGGTGGGACCGCATAGTGTTGTAGGTCTGGGATGATTCCCAGTGGCTGCGAAACTTTCGTATGCATAGGGCCACTTTCATGGAACTTTGTGACTTGCTGTCCCCTGCCCTGAAACACAAAGACACCAGAATGAGAGCAGCCCTCACAGTTGAGAAGCGAGTGGCCATAGCACTGTGGAAGCTTGCAACACTTGACAGCTACTGATCAGTCTGGAATCAGTTTGGATTGGGCAAATCTACTGTAGGGGCTGCTGTGTTGCAGGTAGCTAATGCAATCATTGACCAGCTGCTATCAAGGGTAGTGACATTGAGAAATGTGCAGACCATTGTGGATGGCTTTAATGCACTGGGGTTCTCTAACTGCCTTTCCCGCATTAGATCCACTATACACTGTGTGTCTGTAACTGCTTGACCCTGGCTCAGTGACGCCCTCTCCTCTTTCTTCTCACTCAGGCAGCTCCTGGCGTTTTCTGTTCCAGAGACATTCTCCCTGGCTGGCTCCCCACACCCATTGGTGGGATTAGTTGGCCAAAAAGTGGCGTTACCCTGCCAGCTCTCACCCCGGTCCAACTACCCAGCATGGAAATGCTGTGGAGGAAAATTTCCCGGGTCATGAGTATGCAGACAAGGGCAGACAGGACCTGCTAGGGGAGAGTTACCAGAATCAAACACAGCTGTTCCCGCAGGAGTTCAGCAGCAGGAATGTCTCCCTGAAGCTGAAACAGCTCCAACTGGAGGGTGATGGGAAATACCAGTGCTTTATGAGGAACGCAGAGTGGAGCCACTAAACCAACACTGAGCTACGGGTCACAGATGAGATGTGGCACAAGGGGGTTTGTTATCTAGGCAGCCGGAGCCTCCTCTGCCACTGAGAATTCCCCAACACTGAGCCTCCAGTGCTGCAGGGAGCTATGTGCAGGACTCAGTAGGGGGCACTCTCCCTTTGCACTCAGCACTGACCCCACTGTGGTGCTAGCAGGGTCAGTGTTGGATTAAATGACCTATTTTCAATGAGACATAAAGCTACTATCCTCAGCTCTCATGCTCACTGCGGTGCTGTCTGAGGGAGTGGGACCTTTACTCCCATGTTCTGCCCAGATCCCAGCTCAGGTAACAATTATATTTGGCCTCCCTGAAACTCTCCCTGCAGTGTCCAAGGGCTGGGATATTGTTTTTTATTCCCTGGGCACTGACCCATGTTCAGTGCTGCACAAGGGCAGTGGAAGGGATGGTCTCTGCCCATTGAGCTCACTGAGTAACATAGCCCCAGACAGTACAGTTCAGTAACATCAAGCCCCTGATGAGGGGCCCTCCTATGATAATGCAGAGCATTGAGAAAATTTTAAATCATCTCCCATCTTTGGTGGCTCCTAGTCCAAAGGCTCCGCAGGAGACATGTACTTTTAGGGAGAGATTTATATGAGGGGAGGGTGGTTGTGTGCATTACTGTGAGAGGGAAGTCCAAGCATAAGGTGGCATGGCCTGGGCAATGTCACCAGTGCAGGAGAAGGACACCAAAGGGGACTGTATTTAGGAAGATGGCACAGGCGGAGTGCAAGCAGAGATGTGGGCATGATCACCATCCATCATTTCCTGGTTTGTTCTTAAGTACAGTGATCCTGCTTGGGTCTATCCCAGAAGTGGCTGCATTTCAGCAGCAGGTGCAGTGACCTCTGTGTGGCAGTTAAAGCCTTCCTCTATGAGCCTGTGCTCAGTGCTCTATGGAAATGCAAGACAATATTATTTAATTTTCCCAATTGTCAGGATGAGGGATTCCAGGGAGGCTTTGCACAAAAGGAAATGGAGCTTTCCAGTCACAGCCCCCTATATCCAGCAGTAGCTGGGGAATCACATGGTGCTACCAAAGACACAATTTCCTGATACACACACTCTCTGTCTCTCCCTGTAGCTGTGGCTCCAGTATTCTTTGATGTTCTGGCCCCCCGAGGTCAGGGGATTTGACTGGCCTGTAGAACCGCAGGCTGGTTCCCCAAACCCGAACTCCAGTGGGTTGGAAAGAACTGGAAGAACTTGGCGATAGAGGTTGTGACCAATGTGACTCAGGACAGGGAGAACCCGTATAGTGTTGTCACAGAAGGAGAAGACAATGGAGACATCAGCTGCAGAGTGCAGAATGGCCTGCTGGAGACCAAGTGACAATCTGCCATTCACCTCTCACGTGAGTCCTCCCATGAGAAGGGGTTACCATGGGAGTGGAGGGGGCAGGGAGGGGCTGGGTCACTTGGAAATTGCACTCAGCTAGGGCCTGTTTTTGGTACCAAAACAGGAAATGTCCTTCTAACCTGTTCTGTGGGACTGTTGGTGACAAACAGTTATCTGGACAAACTGCCTGTTAGGAGCTGGACTGAGTCTTGTGAAATGGTCTTGATATCATTCTTTGAGGAGATGACACTTTTGGGTGATAAAGGTAACTGGGCTGACGTAATAGACTCAGGGTGTGTCTACACTAGAAATACTATAGAAGCAGTGCTGTACTGTAAACACTTACTACCGCGATGAAGGGGTTCTTCTATGGCTGTATTAAATTTACGTCTCAGAGAGTGGAAGCTAGAACGACAGAAGAATTCTTCCATTGAGCTAGGGGTGTCTACACCAGTGCTTGGGTTGGCTTAAATATAGCACAGAGGGCGTGAAATTTTTCACAGCCCTGAAAGATGCAACTAAACCAATCTATCCTGTAGTGTGGACCAGGTCTCAGACTCTGACAGAGGTTTGACTCAGTACCGCATGAAACTCCAATAAAACATTAAAATTTTCTCCTAAGAATGAACGACTGTTAAATGTGAAGAACACAGACATGGCAGTTACACTGAAAAATGTCACCCGCCTGTCTGGTAACTAAGGTAAACTCCAATTTTCTTGGCCTTTTTCTGCACCATGACCCAGGTCCATGGATCTGTTTTTGCCCAATAATCTCTCCCACTCAGACCCAGAGCCCAGAATCCAGGGAAATCTTTCCTTTTCTCTCTATGGATTTTCTGGCCACTCCTAGGTCCCAGTCAGTGCTGCTCCCAACATCCACCTCCCAGTAGTGCTTTCCAGGGGAGAATTCTTCAGAGCCCAACACACAGACAGTCAAATCAATCCTCTCTGGATTTGGTGGAACTTTTTGAGGTTGGGCTTCATGTTTAAAACTTTTCTTATCTCCAGAAATGGACAGGTTATGGTAGGCTGTGTCTGCATTGAGAATGATGTTATCTGCAAAGAGACATTGAGTTTTCAAAAAAGTTGTTCTAATGTCAGTCTGAGCTGGGATAAGGGAGAAGTTTACAGGTGGGCCCCATCCTGCACTTCCTTCTCGGGTGAGCATTTTGCCTGATTGAAGCTAAGAGTGATTCTGAATTATTTGGATGACATTCTCAAGGGGATTATAACCACATAAGTCCAACATTTAGATGACACTGGCATTCACAAAACCCTTGCTCAGCTGCTGTGTAGCCTTTCAGGCACATAATTTCCCTATGCACCTAGGTTTCCACCATTAAAGTTCCCAAAGCTCCTAAACTTTCGCAGTTGGGCAGGCCCTTGGCCACCTGCTTCCTTACATTGCCTAGCAGCTTGGCACCTAACTCATGCCCAAGCACCAATAGGATTCACAAACTAAGTGCTCTGCTGTGTAGCTTGCCTTTGGAGTCTGATCCAGTAGATGTGCTCATATGATGATGGTGCTACCCTTAAATATGCTTAAAGTTTAGCCCTTCGTTAACTGCTGAACTGGAGATTTGGAAAAGACATTAATCTTCAAAGATACAATCAGATTGTAGGGAAGCAAATTATTGCACCTATTGTATTAGATTGCTATATTTCCTTATTGAACTATATATTTCTATATATATACTATATATATTGTCAGGGTTGTAAGGTTTCTGCTTCAGAAACAGGCCACTCAGGGAGAACAGGGATTTTAAAAGCAACTGGAGGAGCTAGTGAACAAAAGTAGCAAATGGGAGTTTTGTGAGCAAGTTTAGAGAGGGAGATGCATCTAACATTCTCTAAACTTAGGCCAACAAACAAATAAGCATGAAAAAGCTGCAGTGTGACTAAGAATCTGAAACAAAGCTTTTTTTTGTTTGTTTTTAAATTTAAAGAGTGACTATTCCACAGCAGTGTACTGCATTTAAAATAAATATGTTTTATTTTCTCGAATTCATTTCCCGAATTGCTAAGGACAAGGGCAATTTTTGAATGACTGTGAGATGTATACATTGGCAGTAGGCAGTACTGTTAAATGATTTCTATATTAAAAACAAACAAACAATGAAGTGGCAAAAATTTGCAGATGATACAAAACTTCAAGATAGTCAAGTGCAAAACAGACTTTAAAGAGTTGCAAAGAGATCTTACAAAACTGGGTGATGAAGCAGATGAAATTCAATGCTGACAAATGCAAAGTAATGCACATTGGAAAAACATAATTCCAACTATACATATAAAAGTATGGGGTCTAAATTAGCTGCTACCATGCAAAAACAAAAACAAACAAACAAAAAAAGAGGTACTGGAATCATTGTGTATAGATCCTTAAAAACATTCACTTAGTGTGCAACAGCCATAACTGGAAAAAAGCACATGGAAAAAAAGCAACAAAAATAACCAAGGGTCTGGAACAAATTTACATAAGAAAAGATTAACAATACTGGGATTTTTCAACTTGGAAAAGAGAAAACTAAAGTGGGAATACAATAGAGGTCTATGAAATCTGATTGTTGTTGAGAAAGTAAATAAGAAAGTGCTATTTATTTCTTTTTTTATAACACAAGAACTTGAGTTACCAACTAAGATTTGTAAGCAGCGGGTTTAAAATAAACAAAAGGGAAATAAACACTGCAAAATTAACCTGTGGAACTTTTTGTCAGAAAACGTTGTAAAGGCCAAGACTATAACAAGGAGTTTTTTGTTGTTGTTGTAAAAGAAAGAAAGAAATTCATAGAGGCTACTAGCCACGATGGGCAGGGACAGTGTCCCTAAGAAGGGTGCTCATTGTATTGAAATTTGAGTAATTTAACAATCTTCTACCTTATTCTTCAGATGGAATCCTGTGGCACAGACAGTCTAGTAATCACATTGCTAACAAGCCATAGCAAATTTCACAGTATACTTCTTGCTTCCCTAAGAGTGGCCTTGTTTTATTACAGCTCAGTCAATACTGCTTTTTCATGTTAAACTTTAAAAAAGCAAACAAAGATAATGCTTCAAATAGGCCTCATTGTATACAGAATATCCTTTAAAAAGGTCATGTTATGTTACATCTCAGTCAATGCTGTATTTTCATGTTAAATGTTTAAAAACCCTTTATTTTCATGTTACATGTTAAAAACCCTTTATATAATGAAACACTGCATGTTTGGCAAGTGTTAAAAGTATGGAGGAAAAGTTGAGGGGTGGGGTGTTCTTCAGATAGGCTATCTCTGAGCTTCATGCAGTCACAAAGCGATGGTTTTTGGCTTTTACAATCAGTAAATGGAATAAAATACTTGTTATGATTTTCACAAAGTGTCTTTCAATGTAATCTCACCATTTGTTAAAACTTTAAAAGCGTTTAAAAAGTTAGGAAAGAAGTCTGTGTAAAAAACCCAGCAAACTGAAGGGCATTGCTAAGGCAGACTATAGTGCATGGATCGCTAGCTAGCCTAATTACTGTATATACTTGTTCATAAGCTGAATATTTTTGGTAAAAAAGTGACTCATCAAAGAGCGGGGATCGGCTTATAAATGGGTCTACACCAAAATTTGATGATTTAAAACTCTATGGAATCATTGAATTGAATATCTAACACATTGTCTTTTTGTTTACCTGGAGCGACTGTAGGCACGGAGCCCCTCAGCTCCCTGTGGCCACGGTTCGCCGTTCCCAGCCACTTCCCACAGCTCCCATTGGCTGGGAACACGGAGAACTGCCGCCACAGGGACCTGAGGGGCTCCATGCCTGCAGACGCTCCAAGTAAACAAAATGTCCCGACCCGCCAGCTGCTTACCCTGATGGCTGGGAGCCAAAGTTTGCCAACCCCTGAAATATAGGGTCGGTTTATGAAAGGGTCATACAGTTTTTGCTATTTTTACCTAACCATCTTGGGGGGGTCGGCTTATAAACGAACGGGCTAATGAATGAGTATAATAGTCCTATCTGTTTTTAAAATGTAGAGAAAGCCACAGCTCCAGCCTGTGATATATTATTTTAATAAAATCTATGGACCCAAAACAAACACAGGAGCTTGTACCTGTGTCTCTGCACATGGGTGGCAAACATTTAAAAAGAAGGATATTCTGATCGTGCAACAGAAAAATTCAAACTTACATCTAAAAGTCCTAAGAAAATGAAAGCTTAATATAACTTTCAAATGAATTTGGAAAAAAAAAGTGGACAGGAAAATAAACTTCTTTCTGATCCACAGGATTACAGAATAAGGGAAATATAAACCAGCTGTTACTAAGGTTCTGTGGTTTTAACTCTGGCGTGTTTCTGCATACTCTTTTTTTTTGAAACACACATGTAAAAGTGTTAAATAAAGGGCTCTGTCTTCATATAGGTTTGTCTTTAAAAGTGTTTATTCCTTTACAAAACTTAATATAACTTTCACTTGTATTTGTTAAAAAGTGGGGGGAAGAAACAAACTTCTTCGCTCTGATCCACTGATTTACAGAATAAGGGGAATATAAACTGGCTGTTACTAAGGACCTGTGGTTTTAAACCTGTGGTGTTTCTGCATGCTCTATTTTATTGAAACACCTGTAACAATGTTAATTAAAGGGATGTAGCTTCATATAGGTTTGTCTTTTAAAGTGTTTGTTCCTTTACAAAACTTTCACTTGTATTTGTTAAAAAGTGAGCAAAGAAGCAGCCTTCTTATCTCTTATCCACTGCCTCACAGACACTGTTTTTGCTAACTATAACTTTCACATGGATTTGTTAAAAAGTGGGGAGGAAAATAAACTTCTCTCTGATCCACTGGATTACAGAATGAGGGGAATATAAACTAGCTGTAACTAAGGTTCTGTGGTTTTAACTCAGGGGGGTTTCTGCATGCTCATTTTTTTTTAAACACACGCAAAAATGTTAAGTAAAGGGCTCTGTCTTCATATAGGCATGTCTTTTAAAGTGTTTATTCCTTTACAAAATTTAATATAACTTTCACTTGTACTTATTAAAAATTGGGGGAAGAAGCAGTCTTCTTATCTCTGATCCACTGTCTCACAGATGCTGATTTTGCTAACAGTGGCTTTGCTGCAAAAGCATGCTGCTTCAAATTGTCCTCATGGTATGAAACAGTGCTGCATTTTCCTCAGTAAAATCCTGACATTCTGTGTCAGAAACATCATGTTCTTAAAATGGTATGCAGATATCAGTAACTGCTAAGAGGTTGGACACTCATTTTATGGAAAGCATACAGATAAGATGGCACCACAAACCTCTTTTATTTTACACACAAAGATACATCAGTATAAATTGTTACAGGCTCAGTATAAATTAATAATATGAGATGCCAAATAACTAGGCTCCATCAACATTTATTAAGAAAAATTATTAATCAAAGATTACACAGCATAATACAGAAAGGAAAAGTCAATCATTGCCAGCCCATTCTGAAGACACATCCCTCACCTGTATTTATACCTGACTTGAAGATTGGTTATACAGTCTAGCACAGATACATCTGTATAATATACAATATTATTTCCTTACTCTTGGCTACTAATATGCCTTATCCAGATAGACTAGTAGTTAGTAATAAAAAAAAGTTCATTCCTAGTTAATAGCTCAGTTTGTGATAGTTCAGTTTTATGGATTCCAGTAAAGTTGCATCTGCTACATGGGAAGCCACCCCTGTAGCATTAGCAATGCATGTAACTATAATTTCACAGGCAATGGTTTTCCACTTTGTCTTTCATCTGGCTGCGAAGCATTCTCTTACTTTGGTTCGGTTTGGTCAAGAGTGCCATGATGCATCAGGGGTCTTTGGGATTAGTTTGGTCAGCAAAACTGAGCATAACAGACATTTTAAATTTAGTCCTCTTCTTTAATTGAAGAAATTCTCATTATTGTTTCTTTGTGGGAATTTTTAAAGAATGGATAAACTTCTCCTGAGAATGAACAATCCTTAAATGTGAACAACACAGACATGTCAGTTACATTGAAAAAAGTCATCTGCTTCTCTTGGTAATTAAGGTAAACTCCAATTTTCTTGGGCTTTTTCTGCACCATGACCCGGGTCCATGGATCAGTTTTTGCCCAGTAATCTCTCCCACTCAGACCCAGAGCCCAGAATCCCTCTTTAGGGGACAAGGACAGTTTTCCTTTTCTCTGTATGGATTTTCTGGCCACACCAAGATCCCAGTCAGTGCTGATCCCAACATCCACCTCCCAGTAGTGCTCTCCAGAGGAGAATCCTTCAGAGCCCAGCACACAGACAGTTGAATCGAACCTCTGTGGATTTGGTGGAACTTGCCGAGGTTGGGCTTCATGTTTAAAATTCTTCTTATCCCCAGCAATGGAGAGATTGGGGTGGGCTGTTCCTGCATCAAGAGTGATGTTATCTGCAAAGAGAGATTGGGTTTTCAAAAGCACTGGTCTAATGTCAGTCTGAGCTGAGATAAGAGGAAGTTTACAGGGTGGGCCCCATCCTGCACTCCCTTCTCAGGTGGGAGTTTTGCCTGATTGAAGCCTGCTTGACAATGTTTTTCTTGTACTGAAATCTATGAGAATTATGTGAGGTTCACACAAAACTGAAAGTGATTCTGAATTATTTGGTTGCATTCACAAGGGGGATATAGGCAAAAAAGTTCAACCTTTAGGTGCCATTGGCATTCACAAATTGGTTGCCTGACTCTGTAGGTATCTAAATTCCCTAAGCACCTAGGTTTCCACAATTAAAGTGCCCAAGGTGCCTAAAGCAAGTCCTGACATTGCCTAGCAGCTTGGCACCTAACTCACACTCAGGCCCCAGCAAGATTCACAAAGTGCTCCCCTGCCTAACCTGCTTTTGTGGCCTGATCCAGTAGATGTGCTCAGATAAGGAGGTGCCACCCTTATGTTTGCTTAAAGTTTAGTCTTTGTTTAAGTATTATGCTGAACTGGGGCCTTGGGAAACACATTAATCTCCAAACAGACAATCAGATCATAGAGAAGAAAATTATTGCATCTATTATGTGGTATCTCTGTACTTCCCTATTGACTTAATTATTGAACAATAAATATTTCAATGGGCTATCTTAGTAATGAAAATAATGTCTTGTCTAGAAGCTAGAGTAAGGGATTGAGCATCAGGAGTCCTGAGTTCTATTCCCCTCTTTGACACGGACTTGTTGAGTGAGGCTGTTCAAATATATTGAGCAGTCTCTTGTAAACTGTGTACAATACCAACCTCAGTGAGGGATAGGTCTGGCTGGATTAAGATTTGGAAAGAGTTTGAAATGATCAGAAGAAAATTACAGTAAAAATGCAAATTACTATCTCATAGGCTCATCTGCCATGAATCACGCTGTGTCTTTCACCATCCCCTTAATGATCATCACTCAGTGTCACATTCATTTTTTCCATCATCACCATAATCAGCCACAATCACAAATCAACTGCCAGAGATAATGTCACCACTGTCTTCATCAGTATGAAATGCCATCATGATCCCACACATTTGACTCCTGGCCACTACTACCCACCTTCATCACTCCTGGGATCATTACTCACCTTAGTGTGATTAATAGAGTACCATCACCATCACCTCATCTGTGCTTTTATCCTGCTCCAAATCCTGATGCCCTGACTTAGCATTTCCTCACTCCTTACCCAGATCTAACTCGCACTGAGGGCTGATTCTGATCTCACATCTGTGCAAATTAGGAGTGACTTCACACAGATCCATGAAGTTACACTGGTGTGAAATTGGTTTGAGGTCAGCATCAGATCCTGCTATACATGACAATTTTGCCTAAGTAGAGACTGTGTAAAAACTGGGCATGACTCTCAGGATTTGTTCTCAGGATAACAGCATTTTCTGGCACATTTCTAGTTTGGTTGCTGTATTCACACAATGATTTCTTAATGCTGGAATAAATGTGAATTCTGTTACCTGTTTTATTGCGAGCCTTTCTCCATTCTGAAATCAGAGGGAGAAACAACATACATTAAAATAAATGGGGCTCATATTAAAGGTATTCCTGGCTCTGAAAATAGGATGTTAAAATATACACAGAATGCACAGACAGACAGACATAGTACACCATGCCTGCACAAGGCCTTTTCTGAACTCCTCTGATTAAAAACCTGAGCAAGGTCTTGGTCTGCCTAAGAACTGTTTTGTCTGTCTTGCACCTTAAGCTCATCTCATCATGTAACCCGTTCTTTTTGGGGCATGGTATGGTTTTATTTTTTTCTTATATAAACCAAACTCTCTCACCCCCCTCCCCCCCGACACACCTTATGCACACCCCTTATGCACACCACCTGACATTCTGTTAACAACAATTCAGACCCCACTATAATTATGTTTTTTGGTGGTTTGGGTGCAGCTGTACCCCCAAATGAGAGAACGGCTAGGATTCAGGTCCACAAATGACTTGGGTGTTGAATGCTCTTCACTACAGGGTAATGGGGTTAGAGACAGGACTATTGTAAAATGGGAACCTTCTCCACCCTAAATTATCCTGGTGGGATTAGAAGCAGCCCATCTCTCTCTGCCCCTGGCATGACCCAAAGGAACAACCTGGGTGTGGTTCACTGCCTGTGGGAAGTGGTGGGACACTAGTAACTCCAGGGGACTTCCTTCCCGCTGATCTACCTAGCAAGGTTACACCAGCAGGGTACTAGGGAAGAAGCTTTGTCTTTAACTAAACTGTTAAGAAGGGCACATACATACAACACCAAATCAAATGAAACAGCCTAAAAATGGTGTGTGGGGACTTTTTAGAAGTTTTCAAAATATACTAAGCAGTTGAAAGATTGTAAAATACAGTATACTGAAACAATCATTACACTACTTCCTACTCCAGGATTGGAAACATACTGAACTGTTTGCTCTGCATGTACACATACAAAATGACACATTTTCAACAGTAACAATTTCTTGTGTGGGTGGTGAAACTTGACTCCTTGATTTGATAGCCCCAGAACGTGAAGGGTGGTGGCACTATGGGGGTAATGCCCCACACTGGGTTATGGTGTGTGATAAATGAAGCGGGGGAGGAAGGTAGCTCCCTTTTATGGACACCCAGTCAGCCAATAGCTATAAAATCCCTCTTAGTAGCTGTTCTCTAATTGTTCTACCTGTAAAGGGTTAAAAAGTCTCACTGCTATGCATAGGTAAAAGGAACTGAGTGGGCATCTGGCCAAAAGAGCCAATGGGAAGGCTAGAACTTTTGAAAACTGAAACAACTCCCATTTTGTCTGTTTGTTGTTGTTCACCCGGGGAGAAGCGGACAGGGCAGCAACTATGCTGTAAGAAGCTTGGGCCAGGTATGAAAAATTATCAGTATCATACCTAGAAACTACTCATTAAAAACCTCAGATATGTAAGTAGATCAGGAAATGTCTAGGAAGACGCAATTAGGTTTATCCCTTTTATTTCTTTATGGCTTGTGGATTCCTCTGTGCTAATCCCAGGTGCTTTTATTTTGCTTGTAACCTTTAAGCTGGACCCCAAGAAAGCTATTCTTGGTGCTTAAGCCTTGTAGTTGCTCTTTTAAAATCTAGCAATAGCCTGATTCCAGATGTATTTTCTTTCTTAAAAAAAAAAAAAATAAATAAAATTCACCTTTTTTAAGAACAGGATTGGATTTTTGTGTCTTAAGATGTTTGTGTACATGTTGTTTAATAAGCTGGTGGCAACAGCTGATTTACTTTTTTTTCTCTTTCTCATCTCTTCCCCAGAGGTGGGGTGAAAGGCTGGAGGGTACCCCACGGGAAGGGATTCCTAAGTGCACCTTCCTGGGCTCTCAAAGAGGTTCTGCACCTGGGTGGTGGCAGCATCTACCAATCCAAGGTCAGAGAAAAGCTGTAACCTTGGGGGATTAATATAAGCCTGGAGTGGCCAGTAATAATTTTTAAAATCCTTGTTGGCCCCCACCTTCTACACTCAAAGTGCCAGAGTGGGTAATTAGCCTTGACATGGTGTCACTCAGAGTTCCACACAAATTAACACAACAGTGTCTGCTCTTACGCCCTGTAACCAAAGGTCAACTGAAAGGGAGAGAAACAGAGAAAAGAAACACAAGTCCTCCTCTGAGCCCCAGACTCCCTGGCCTTCTGCAAGCTGGGGCCACTTTTCTCTGGGCCTTGCCTCAGGATGGCACCGGACAAGCCTCCACAGACCCGGCTACAATCACTCTGCAGGACTCATTGCCTCTCCCTGGCTCAAGGGCTGCCAGGAACCCCCAGCTCTGGGAAGTCACAGCTCCCTGCACTGCAGGTCTCAGAACAGTATGAGGGGCAGTTAATAGGCTCCCACAGATCAGCCCTCTCTGCTGCCCCACTAACTCCCCCTGGCTATGTCTCTCCCATTCCCTTACAGTGAGGCCCTGATCCCCCAAATCCTCCCTGCTGCCCCACCTCTGGTGCTAGGTTCATTCCTCTCCATGGATCTGGCTGAGTCTGCCCCAGCATCAGAGACAGTTTTCTGCTCTCTGCAGTGACAACTGCCCCGGTGTTGGTGCCCACATGTGTTTCTGGGTCACTTCGCAGCTACCCTGGGTCTCTCACACAGTTCTTCTCCCCCTGCCCCCACCCCCAGCTCCTCTCCCCTGGAGCTGTGTTCACTGTCTCCTTCTCCAGAACTCATGGAGACCGGTACTTTGCTGGGCTCTCTGATCGACAAGGCAGCTGGGTGAATCAGACTGACTTGGGGTACTGGCTACAGACCATTGACCCTGATCAGAAACTCTCTGATTGGCCAGAGACCCTATCAGTCCCAGGATCCTAACTCATTTTTGGCCCCTCTCCTGTCATGGGGAGAGGCCAGTCTTACAAATCTACCCCATTTTGGTAAGGTGCCCCCTGTCCCCTTACAGAAGCATCTAACTTTTAGAGGAGGGAGGGAGAACACTAAGGTCAAAAATAATATGCTTTCCATTGTAGAGGTTTTATCTAATTTTTTTTGTTTTATGTATGTATAACTTTATTCATTTCACTTTAATTATGTGTGTGAAACCACGAGACAATCCCATTTTTCCTGCAATTTTACTGAAAAAGAAAATCAATATTTAAGCTTTCACCACAGGGGCTAAACTCTCCATTATAGAAACAAAAATAGCTCCTGTGAAAATCAGTTTATAAATCCACATCTCCCAGCCACCCAGTATCACAGGCACCTTATCGACAACGGCTTGAACAATGAGGCTCTCTAAGGAACTATTTTGATACCAACAAAATAAAAGCAATTTGCGATCAGTCTGATTAACACTAAACTAAAAAAATCAAAGTTAACCTACCGTTCTCGTGCTGTAGCTTCTCTGAGAAATGAAAACAGATTTAAAACACGAGTGTTAAAGTATGTAATATGCACTGTAGCATCCTAATTTACACTAATGGACAAATTATTTGCACTGCTAAACTTTCTTTGTGACATCCAGGTCATGTCTACACAGAAGCAGGAAGATGCAATTCTCAGCTTGAGTGTATGTAAACACAACAGCACTTCTCGAGCTTCTGCTTAAACATTACACTATGGTGGCAGCAGTCACTGACATAGGCTTGGGCTAACTGACCAAGTAAATACCCAGGGCTTCAGGTAGAGGTGGACTTGGGTGGGGATCCAGAACCTCCACCTCTGGCACTGTGTCAACACTGCTATTCTTAGTGCACTACTTCGAGCAAGAAAAATAACTAAATACATGAATCCCCTTGCTGGGTGTTCACCATTTGAATAACAGTGAGATGAACTTCACTGTTTTGAAGGACAGTGAAATGAACACAGTGATGGCTCTTTGTTTCAAACAGAGCCTACTTCTGTGTGAATGGCACTGTTCACAAACCTATCCTAGCATTCTCATTTTCTCCTGGAGATCACAAACATTACAATAAAATCAGTCATTTACAAAATTCAGCTGAAAGTGACTAAGGACACTTTTCTGTGGAATGTAAATATAGTTACTGAGCAGTTAAAAGTGAGGTGTCAGAAGATCAAAGACCAAATTTAACTTGATGTAACTTGCCCTTCAGCACTATGAAAGCCAACGTTAGGAGAAAAATTGAGGTCTGAGACAGGACAAAGTGCATCGATAGCCTGACATGGTATGCGAGGGTGAGATAGATAGATAGACAGATAATGAAAAAAGCCTTAAAATAATTCTCTCTCGAATGTTACACTGCATTCATCATTATATTATCTCATAGGATGTGAGGACTAAAACAGAGATGGAGATAGATAGCAAGATTAAAGGGGAAAGACGTTGAAAACATTACAATGTGAGATAAAGTGTTAAAATGTTTTGTGGCTAAAGACCACTCAAGGATGCTCAGGGTAGGGTGTGAAGAAAGCTTCTGCTGTCGTCTTTCCCTCCCATTTTGAGCTGGCTCTTCATTGAGATGTTTCCACCTTGCAGGAAACAGCAGCCTGAAGGATGCTTTAAACTATTCTCATTACCAACAGATCCCATGGGTACTGCAGATGGGAGGTAGTAGGAATAGAGCCATGTCCCCTTTTTCCTGCCCACGCCCGTTAACCAGGGCCAGAAGGAGGAGGAAATGGCAGCATATATATTGGCTGTATACCATAGACATGCATCCTCGTGTAAGGCACTTAAAATCAGTTTAGACCAAAGGAAAAAATAAGTACAAAAGTTCTAGGCTAATTAAGTAACCTTCTACGAAGTCCTCAACAGTTCTGTTACAGGGTTTTAAAAAGCCTAATGGTTAAAGAACTCTCCCAGGATAGACAATGAAATGAAGGATCTTTTTTCTTTTTTAAGAACATTCTTCTGAAGGGAAATCCAGTTGTGAAATCAAAGAGAACTTACTGTTTTCACTCTTGAGTTGGCCTGCAAAAGAACATTGTGATTTCAGTTACCAATCGGTGAACACATATTACATCAACTTACTCAAGGAGCTGCAGAGCTTAACAATCATCGGCTGCCATTCTTCTCATTCATCCACTTTCCTACAAACCACACCTGATCCATTGGCCAGATCTAGTAACAGCTCAGCATCTTATGTTCGAGAACTGAACAAAGGAGAGGCCCTGGGCTCGCATAAAACTGGAGAACCACCCCACACCCCACTGACTCCTGTTTATAAATACCCATCTCCCAGCCACCCATTATCACAGGCACTTTATTGACAATGACTTGAATTCACAGTCTGGTAGTGTAGACATGGCCTGATTTTCAGGGGTGACAGCAGAGTTGTGGCTGGGGGAAGCAGTGGGGCCCAGAGTGATGGAAGGAGTGGGTGGGGAGCCTGTGGAGGCAGTTGGGGGCCAGGGCCAATTGGGTGATGGGTCGGGGCTGTGGGATGGAGTGGGATGCAGGGTGGATGGGGGGATGACTAGGGGAGGTAATGGGGGACAGGGTGATGGGTGGGGGTCTGGAAGAGGCAGTGGGGGTCAGGAGCAATGTGGGGGACCAGGAGAGTCAGCGGCGGCCAGAACGCCAAAATACAAGTTTGCCCAGGGCCCCATTTTCCCTATGGCTGACCCTGGCAGGGCCGGCCGTAACGGTGGGCAACATGGGCGAAAAGCGTGTTGCTGGAGGTGCCTTGGCAATCACCAGGAATTTACAGTGGCTGTGGTGGCAAGGGAGGGAGTTGCCATTGTTCGCCTCTCTCCCCCGCACTTTCAGCAGTTACCAGTCGCCTATGCAGATAAACAGTGTCTTCTACTGATTTAATTGGGAGCTGGATGCACTCAATAACTCTGAAAATGAGGCCCACTCTCTTGAAAGGTGAAGGTGCAAAATCAATGGCAAGTATAACAAAAAATAGGATCCCCAGGCACTAAGAGATATTTGTCGGCTGAAAGAGCAGGGAGGGAGAACACTAAGGTCAAAAATAATATGCTTTACATTACAGAGGTTTTATCTATTTTTTTTTCATTTCATAAACTTTCTTTGTGACATCCAGGGCATGTGCACACAGCAGCTGGGAGATGCAATTCTCAGCTTGAGTGTCTGTATACACAACAAGAACAGGAGTACTTGTGGCACCATAGAGACTAACAAATTTATTAGAGCATAAGCTTTTGTGGGCTACAGCCCACTTCTTCAGATGAATATAGAGTGGAACATATATTGAGGAGATAAGAAGTGTGAGAATACTTACAAGGGGAGATAGATTCAATGTTTGTAATGGGTCAGCCATTCCCAGTCCTTATTCAATCCTGAGTTGATTGTATCTAGTTTGCATATCAATTCCAGCTCAGCAGTCTCTCATTGAAGTCTGTTTTTGAAGTTTTTCTGTTGTAAGATAGTATTCTCACACTTCTTATCAAACTATCTGTACTGAGCTATCTTGATTATCACTTCAAAAGTTTTTTTCTCTTACTTAATTGGCCTCTCAGAGTTGGTAAGACAACTCCCACCTGTTCATGCTCTCTGTATGTGTGTATATATATCTCCTCAATATATGTTCCACTCTATATGCATCCGAAGAAGTGGGCTGTAGCCCACGAAAGCTTATGCTCTAATAAATTTGTTAGTCTCTATGGTGCCACAAGTACTCCTGTTCTTTTTGCGGATACAGACTAACACGGCTGCTACTCTGAAACCTGTATACACAACAGCACTTCTCGAGCTTCTGCTTAAACATTGCAGTATGGTGGCAGCAGTCACTGACATAGGCTTGGGCTAACTGACCAAGTAAGTACCCAGGGCTTCGGGTAGAGGTGGATTTGGGTGGGGAGCCAGAACCTCCACCTCTGGCACTGGGTCAACACTGCTATTCTTAGCGCACTACTTCGAGCAAGAAAAATAACTAAATACGTGAATCCCCTTGCTGGGTGTCAAAGCAGCAGCCATGGTAATCTGTATCTGAAGTAGTGAGCTGCAGCCCACGAAAGCTTATGCTGAAATAAACTTGCTGGGTGTGTTCACCATTTGAATAAAAACTGATTTTTTTGAAGGACAGTGAGATGAACACAGTGATGGCTCTTTGTTTCAAACAGAGCCTACTTCTGTGTGAATGGCACTGTTCACAAACCTATCCTAGAATTCTCATTTTCTCCTGGAGATCAAAAATATTACAATAAAATCAGTCATTTACAAAATTCAGCTGAAAGTGACTAAGGACAATTTTCTGTGGAGTGTAAATATAAGAAGATCAAAGCCCAAATTTAATTTGCTGTAACTTGCCCTTCAGCACTATGAAAGCCAACGTTAGGAGAAAAATTGAGGTATGAAACAGGACAAAGTGCATCAATAGCCTGACATGGTATGCGAGGGTGAGATAGATAGATAGATAGATAGATAGATAGATAGATAGATAGATAGATAAGGTGTATGGGATAGATAGATAGATAGATAGATAATGAACAAAAGTTTATGATGAAAATGGCTCAGTAGACTGTGACCCTTGCCTCTAGAGAGAGACGGGCTAGGCGGAGGGTCACAGTGAGCCTCTGAGGCTAGCAAAATCCGTCAGGAAACGCAAGACCCACGGAGTCAAGGACAGAACTTTGTCACAATAGATAGATAGATGGATAGATAGATAATGAAAAAAAGCCTTCAAAATAATTCTATCTCGACTGTTACACTGTTACATCATTATATTATCTCATAGGATGAGAGGACTAAAACAGAGACAGGGAGATAGATAGCAAGATTAAAGGGGAAAGACGTTGAAAACATTACAATGTGAGATAAAGTGTTAAAATGTTTTGTGGCTAAAGACCACTCAAGGATGCTCAGGGTAGGGTGTGAAGGAGGAGGGAGCAAAGATTCTGCTGTCGTCTTTCCCTCCCATTTTGAGCTGGCTCTTCATTGAGATGTTTCCACCTAGCAGGAAACAGCAACCTGAAGGATGCTTTAAACTATTCTCATTACCAACAGATCCCATAGGTACTGCAGATAGGAGGTAGTAGGAATTGAGCGGTGTCCCCTTTTCCCTGGCCACGCCCCTTATCCAGGGCCAGAAGGAGGAGGAAATGTCAGCATATACAAAAGTTCTAGGCTAATTAAGTAACCTTCTGTGAAAGGAAGTCCTCAACAGTTCTGTTATGGATTTTTTAAAAACCTAATGGTTAAAGAACTCTCCCAGGATAGGAAATGAAATAAAGGATCTCTTTTCTTATTTCAGAACATTCTTCTGAAGGGAAATCCAGTTGTGAAATCAAAGAGAACTTACTGTTTTCGCTCTTGAGATGGTCTGCAAAAGAACATTGTGATTTCAATTACCAATTAGTGAACACTTATTACATCAGCTTACTCAAGGAGCTGCAGAGCTTAACAATCATAGGATGCCATTTTTCTCATTCATCCACTTTCCTACAAACCACACCTGATCCATTGGCCAGATCTAGTAACAGCTCAGCATCATATGTTCGAGAACTTAACAAAGGAGAGGCCCTGGGCTCACATAAAACTGGAGAACCACCCCACTGACTCCTGTTTATAAATACCCATCTCCCAGCCACCCATTATCACAGGCACTTTATTGACAATGACTTGAACTCACAGCTGGTATTGTAGACATGGCCTGATTTTCAGGGGCAACAGTAGAGTTGCGGGCTGGGGGAAGCAGTGGGGCCCAGGGATGATGGAGGGAGTGGATGGGGAGCCTGCGGAGGCAGTTGGGAGCCAGGGCCAATTGGGTGATGGGTTGGGACTGTGGGATGGAGTGGGATGCAGGGGGGATGAGGGGATGACTAGCGGAGGTAGTGGGGGACAGCGTGATGGGTGGGGATCTGGAGGAGGCAGTGGGAGGTAGGTGCAATGTGGGGAACCAAGAGAGGCAGCGGTGGCCAGAGCGCCAAAATAGAAGTTTGCCCAGGACACCATTTTCCCTATTGTGGGCAACATGGGCGAACAGAATGTTGCTGGGGGTGCCTTGGCAGTCACCAGGAAGTTTACAGTGGTTGTGGTGGTGAGGGACGGAGTTGCCATTGTTCGCCCCTCCCCCATCACTCTCTGCAGTTACCAGTGGCCTATGCAGAGAACTAGTGTCTCCTGTTGACTTAATTGGGAGCTGGGTGTGCTCAACAACTCTGAAAATCAGGCCCATGCTCTTCGAAGGTGGAGGTGCAAAATCAATGGCAAGTATTACAAAAAATGGGATCCCCAGGCAATAAGAGACATTTGTCGGCTGAAAGATCAGGGAAGGAGAACACTAAGGACAAAAATAATATGCTTTCCATTAGAGAGGTTTTATCATTTTTTTTCATTTTGTTTATTTATAACTTTATTCATTTCATTTAATTTGTTTGTGGGAAACCACGAGACAATCCCATTTTTCCTGCAATTTTTCTGAAAAAGAAAATCAATATCTAAGCATTCACCATAGGGGCGAATCTCTCCATTATATAAGCAAAAATGTCTCCTATGAATACCAGTGGAGAGGCATACAGAGTGAGTTGGAACAGAATTGTCAGAAAAGGGTATTGGGGGCTGCTTTTTGGATAAGAATGAGTCAGTTACATTGAGGGTTGGGGATGGGAGGGGAGAGAGGAGGTGGCCGGTGAGCAGTTGAACAGCTCCTGATTGGCCCCATAGGGTTTGCTTCTGAGGCTCACAGCCTCCAATATAGTTATCATTTCCCTAGGGACAGGCGCTGGATAAGCTTGCTGCTTGGCTCTTGCTGCCGCTTGCTAAACTTTACCTTTCTCACTAATCATGTATTCTGCTCACTAATGAAAAAGGATCTTTCTCTCTCTTGCTGTTTTCTATACCTTACCTGTCTCACTAACAAAAAAGGATCTTTCTCTTTCTTGCTGCTGTTTTCTATGCTGTACCTCTTTCACACAGCCATGTGTCACTGAACACAGATGCTCTAGCTAATTTTTAAATCTCCTGTTTTCTGCCATGTGCTTTCTCCTAACCTAATAATTCTTTTTTTACCTTGATATTTTTTCTCTTCTATTTCAAAATAACTCTTATTTTTCTTAAAAGCCTTTTAAGTTTTAACAAAAAAGGATTTTTCTCTTTTAGTATTTCAAAATAACTTTTTTAAATGCTCCTTTTTTATTTAATAACTCTTTTCACTCTTTTAAACTTTTTATCTCTCGCCTTACTAAACCTAACCAAAAATCTTTCTTTTTTTAAAACTCCTTTTCTTTAAGTTCTCTCACAAAACCCAGCCAAACATGTCAAAACACAAGCGCACAACATTCCCCCGTCCAGAAATTTAAAAAAATATATATATTTTTCAAAATGGCCAACAGTGCCAAACCTGTACATGACTGAAAATGGAAACCGAGGGTGGGACATAAACCGTAAATGGGGTGTGGAAACCTGTTAAAGAATACATGGTGATGAGTGATATAAAGAGGGTAACTTCTAGTGTGCCCTGAGGGGAGACACACTCCACTGGAGTCCTGACTGACTTCATTCAGAGCAGTTTCAGAGCACTGATTGTGACTTTGACAGCTGTTGTTAGCATTGGGATGAGCACCTGTTGGACGGTTGGCTGTTGAGGGCATCAGGAGCATCCTGCAGTAAGTGACTGGGAGCAGTAAGGCAAATTAGAGGGAACAGCGGAAAATGATGTCCTTAAGAAGGACATTGTAGACTTGAGCAGAGGGAGAGGGTTATGCATTGGAAAGCTCACCAAAGTGAAGCATAATGCACAGCTGGAGGAGGAGGATCACTCTAAGAAGCAGGTTCCTGACCCAAATGGGGCTGCAAAAGGGTCTGGGAGAAGTTGGAGAGACAGCCGGGTGTTGCTAAGACCCACATCCCCAGCCATCAGGGGATATTCACGGGGTTCCCCATGGATCTGAGACAGATGGAATTGGAGATGAGACTGAAAGAGCTGGAGGACCATGAGAAGGAACAAGAGGACTGTAAGGAACAGTGAAAGCATGAGGAAGAGCAGCGGCAGCATGAACGGGAGGTGACCGAGAGGAGAGGCAGAGGGACTTTCCCAGTGGTGAGAAGACTTTTATTTCATTCAAAGAGCTAATGTTCAACAACAGTGTCTACATTTAAAATAGGTATAATTTTATCTACTCAAAATAATTTTCCCAATTTCTAACACACAATATCATGAAAAAATTAACACAATAGACATTTTATGCTAGCTTCCTACATACACTCAAAGGTAAAATGAACAGAAGAGGAGGCATGGAAATATTGAATGTGCATAGTATACAGTGATTCTGAAAATCATTCCTTCAATTTTAGACTAGAGAGAAAATAAATACAAATATTCTGGGATGATGAATCAACTTGGTGGGAGAGAAAGTTATCATAGTTCTGTTAGGGGCTTAAAAAGAAATCTGCTGAGTAATTTGCTCTCCTTGGATTGAGCAAAGGCAATGAAAAGAAGAAATATCTGTTTTCATTTAAAAACATTCCTCTGAAGGATACTAGCAGTTGAGAAATCAAAGAGAACTTACCACGTTCATTTTGGAGTTGGTCTGAAAAAGAACAGTGCAATTTCAATTAGAAATTGGATGAACTGGTATTACCTTACCTCACTGAAGGAGCTGTCTTCCCCAGTCATCAGCTTTTCTCATTCATCCCCTTTTTTACACAACAATCCTGACACATCACCCAAACTCAGTAACAGCTCAGAATCTTGCATTCCATGACTAAACAACGACACTGTACACTCATAACATTGGAGACCCAGCCCACACCCTACTGACTTCCGTTTACAAATGCTCTCCTCCCAGCCACCCATTATCACAGACACCTTACTGACAATGGCTTGGACCCTCAGTCTGTCGAAGGAACTATTGTGACATCAACAATCTCTAGGTAATTTGTACTCAGTCTGGTTAAAACTAAACTAAAAGTTCAAAGTAAACCTAATGTCCTGTTTTTCAACCTTGCCTAAAAACATAAAAATAAAATTTGGTTTAAAAGAATACAAAGTCTTTCAATATGCACATCCTAATTTAAAGCTATCTGTTCATGGGAGCCAGGCGGCATTGGGCTTAGATGGCTAGCCCAACCTGCTGCTTGTGCCACTCTGTCCACACTGCTATTTTTAGCACACTGACTTGTGACAGAAAATTAAATAGCTGCATGAATCCCCTTCATTAAATTTGTGACAGGAAAAGGGGGGTAGGGATAGCTTAGTGGTTTGAGCATTGGCCTGCTAAACCCAGAGTTACAAGTTCAATACTTGAGAGGGCCACTTAGGGATTTGGGGTAAACTCAGTATTTGGTCCTGCTAGTGAGGGCAGGGGGCTGGACTCAATGACCTTTCAAGGTCCATTCTAGGAAATAGGATATCTCCATTAATTTATTTAAAATAAAAAAGAACATAAGAAAGGCAATACCAGGTCAGACCAAAGGTCCATCTAGCCCAGTATCCTGTCTACCGACAGTGGCCAATGCCAGGTGCCCCAGAGGGAGTGAACCTAATAGGCAATGATCAAGTGATCTCTCTCCACCCTCTGACAGACAGAGGCTAGGGACACCATTCCTTACCCATCCTGGCTAATAGCCATTAATGGACTTAACCACCATGAATTTATCCAGTTCTCTTTTAAACTCTGTTATAGACCTAGCCTTCACAACCTCCTCAGGTAAGGAGTTCCACAAGTTGACTGTGCCCTGCGTGAAGAACTTCCTTTTATTTGTTTTAAACCTGCTGCCTATTAATTTCATTTCATGACCCCTAGTTCTTGTATTATGGGAATAAGTAAATAACTTTTCCTTATCCACTTTCTCCACATCACTCACGATTTTATATACCTCTATCATATCCCCCCTTAGTCTCCTCTTTTCTAAGCTGAAGAGTCCTAGCCTCTTTAATCTCTCCTCATATGGGACCCATTCCAAACCCTTAATCATTTTAGTTGCCCTTTTCTGAACCTTTTCTAGTGCCAGTATATCTTTTTTGAGATGAGGAGACCACATCTGTACGCAGTATTCGAGATGAGGGCGTACCATCGATTTATATAAAGGCAATAATATATTCTCAGTCTTATTCTCTATCCCCTTTTTAATAATTCCTAACATCCTGTTTGCTTTTTTGACCGCCTCTGCACACTGCGTGGACATTTTCAGAGAACTATCCACAATGACTCCAAGATCTTTTTCCTGACTTGTTGTTGATGACTCCAAGATCTTTTTCCTGACACCAAAGTGTGAGCCATTCAAATGAAGGCTAACTTTTTTAAGGGAATTGAGATGAATACAGCAGTTGAACAGAATTTGCACCTGTGTGAGTGAAATTGTTCACAAAGCAAGTCCAACTTACTCAATTTCTCCTCAACTATGCGACAAGAAAAAAAATGTCAGAGTCAAAGCAGTCATTGTTCAAAATTCAACTGAAAGTGACTAACACAACTTTTCTGTGGAGCATGAATATGGTTACTGAGAAGCTAAAAATGAAGTTTGAGACGCTCAAAGCCCAAATTTAACATGATGTAACTTACTCTGTAGCAGTGAAATCTAACATTAAGACCTGGTATAGACTAGAACATTATTTCTGCATAACTACTTCACTTAGAGGTATGAAAAATTCACACTCCTAAGTGAAGCCATTATACCAACCTATCCCCTGGTGTAGACAGTTTTATGTCGATGGGGGGGGGGACTTCTGCCGTTGACATACCTGCTGCGTCTTGGGGACATGGAGTACCTACACTGAAGGTTCTCCTGTTGGCGTAGTAATATCTTCACTAAATGCTATAGCGATGTAAGAGTAGACAAGCCCTCAACTACTGCCTCTTAGAGAGATGGATGACCTATGTCAAGGGAAGAATCCTTGCCATTGGGATAGGTGCTGTACACACTGCGTGGTGCAATATAGCTTCTGCCATAAGAAACTACACCATCTGCTCAAGAAATTCTCGGCTACAGTACAGGAACAAATCTACATGGACACACCCCCCAGAACCCCGACCAGCGGTATTCTATCTGCTACCCAAAATCCATAAACCCGGAAACCCTGGACGCCCCATCATCTCAGGCATGGGCACTCTTACAGCAGGATTATCTGGCTATTTGGACTCTCTCCTCAGACCCTACGCTACCAGCACTCCCAGGTATCTTTGAGACACCACCAACTTCCTGAGGAAACTACAATGCATTGGTGCACCAATCCTGGCCACCATGGATGTAGAAGCACTTTACACCAATATTCCACATGAGGATGGACGACAAGCTGTCAGGAACAGTATCCCTGATGAGGCCACAGCATGCCTGGTGGCTGAGCATTGTTTCTTTGTCCTCACCCACAACCACTTCAGATTTGGGAACAACTTATACTTTCAAGTCAGTGGCACTGCTATGGGTACCCACATGGCCCCACAGTATGAAAACATTTTTATGGCTGACTTAGAACAACACTTCCTCAGCTCTCATCCCCTAGTGCCCCTCCTCTACTTGCGCTACCGTGATGACATCTTCATCATATGGACCCACGGAAAGGAGGTCCTTGAAGAATTCCACCTGGACTTCAACAATTTCCACCCCACCATGAACCTCAGCCTGGACCAGTCCACACAAGAGATCCACTTCCTGGACACTACAGTGCAAATAAGTGATGGTCACATAACCACCACCCTATACAGGAAACCTACTGACCGCTATATATACCTACATGCCTCCAGCTTCCATCCAAGACACATCACACGATCCATTGTCTACAGCCAAGCCCTAAGATACAACCGAATTTGCTCCAACCCCTCAGACAGAGACAAACACCTACAAGATCTTTATCAAGCATTCTTAAAACTACAATACCCACCTGGGGAAGTGAGGAAACAGATTGACAGAGCAAGACGGGTACCCAGAAATCACCTACTACAGGACAGGCCCAACAAGGACAATAACAGAACACCACTGGCCATCACATACAGCCCCCAGCTAAAACCTCTCCAGTGCATTACCCACGATCTACAACCTATCCTGGAAAATGATCCCTCACTCTCACAGACCTTGGGAGGCAGGCCAGTCCTCGGTTACAGACAACCCCCCAACCTGAAGCAAATACTCTCCAGCAACTACACACCACAGCACAGAAACACCAACCCAGGAACCAATCCATGTAGCAAACCTTGTTGCCTACTCTGTCCCCATATCTACTCTGGTGACACCATCAGAGGACCCAACCACCTCAGCCATACCATCAAGAGCTCATTCACCTGCACATCTACTAATATTATATATGCTGTCATATGCCAGCAATGCCCCTCTGCCATGTACATTGGCCAAACCGGACAGTCCCTCCGCAAAAGAATAAATGGACACAAATCAGACATCAGGAATGGTAACATACAAAAGCCAGTAAGTGAACACTTCAATCTCCCTGGTCATTCTATTACAGATTTAAAAGTCACTATCATTGAACAAAAAAACTTCAGAAACAGACTTCAAAGAGAAACAGCAGAACTAAAATTCATTTGCAAATTTAACACCATTAATCTGGGCTTGAATAGGGACTGGGAGTGGCTGGCTCATTACAGAAGCAGCTTTTCCTCTCCTGGAATTGAACCTCCTCATCTATTATTGGGAGTGGACTACATCCACCCTGATTGAATTGGCCCTTTCAACACTGGTTCTCCACTTGCAAAGTAACTCCCTTCTCTCCATGTGTCAGTATATAATGCCTGCATCTGTAACTTTCACTCTATGCATCTGAAGAAGTGAGGTTTTTACCCACGAAAGCTTATGCCCAAATAAATCTGTTAGTCTTTAAGGTGCCACCAGACTCCTTGTTGTTTTTATGGCTTCTGCAGTGGCACAGCTACATTTTAAGTGTAGACCTATCCTAAGGTAAGTGTTTGAAGCATGACACCAAACAAAGTGCATCAAGGATTCTACCTGGGATGGCAGGGAGATATACATACATATAATATCTTAATAAGGAAAAGAATACCTTGAAAACCAATTCTATTGCATTGCATTCAGCATTATTTGATCTCATGTGATGAGTAATGAAAGGACTAAAAAAGAGACAGAGAGAGAGAGAGAACTTGGCATCTGGGCGGAAAGGTAGAAAGGAAAAGATGATGAAAACATTGGAATGTGAGAAAAGAGAAAAAATGGTTTTGTTTAGGAAAAATGACAGAATTATAAAAACTAAGTAAAATGGAAAGGTCTATTCAAAGCTGAAGCTGAGCTCCCTTTTGCTGTTGTACAACTGGGACTTAAATTTTCAATACAGGCCACTGATTGTCACTGTCTACATATGTCTCCACAGAACCTGAGTCTCCTGTTGACTTTATTTGGAGTTGTGGGAGCTCAGCAGCTTTGAAAATCAGGCCCAAGGTCTCTGAAGTTGGACATGCAAAATCATTGCAAAGTATAACAAAGAATGTGATCCCTGGGCAGTATGAGACATTTCTGAGCTGAAAGGGAGGCAGGGGAAGACAAAGTTCAAGAAATAACATTTTTTTTCCATTATAGAGGTATTTTGTTTTTATTTATTTTATATTTTTTATTAATTTTGTTTTATTTTTTTGAAACTCCTAGACAATCCTATAAATACTTAGAAAATTCTTGCTGTTTTTCTGAAAAAGAACATGAATATTTAAGCATTCACAAAACAGGCTAAACTCTCCTTTGGAGAAGCACAAATAGCTCCTAGGAAAATCAGTGCAGATGCATTCAGGGTCTGTCAGAACAATATTATTCCATACTTGAAAAATGAACAAAGTATGCAACTGCTGTTCTCAGTCAAAGATCCTGCTACATATACACAGAAGCCATCTCTAACCAATGCCAGTGGTTATGGCACTCACCAGAATGTGGGAGACCCAGTTCTCACTCTCTGCCTAAAGTTGAGCAGGGATTTGAACTTAATTTTCCCACCTCAGTGCCCTAACCACTGAGCTAAAGGTTATATGGGAAGTCCAGAGCTGTGGCTAAAGAACACTCAATGAAGCTAGGGGTGGGGATTTGGAGGTGAAGTAATATAAGGTTCTGTTTCCATCATATTCTACAATTTCAAGCTGGCTCAGGAGTGGGATGTTCCCACTCTGTGGAATACAGCATCCTGAAGGATGCTCTAAACTGTTCTGGGTTAACAACAGATCCCATAGACATTGCAGAAGGCAAGTAGTATGGATGCCAAGGCATGCTTCCTTACTGCTAGCCACTTCCTTGCACTGGACCAGAAGGAGGGCGATATAGGAGCATGTATAGCAGCTGTGCACCATACAAAGATTCCCCAGTGCAAGGGCAATCCCCTAGTGCTCAGATTCATTTTCTGAGGGGCGGAAGAGTAATTTGTGTAGTGAGAGCAGCATGAAAAAGCTGCAGTGTGGCTGAGAATATGAAATAAAGCATTTGTTGAAATTCATAGAGAAATTCCTAGTAGTACAGAGCATTTAAAATAGATAGAATTTGTATCTTCTCAAAACGATTTCCCAAATTAATAACCCACACCATCTTATGAAAAGAAATTTTATCATGAAAAAATAAACACCACGAATATCTTATGCTAGCCTCTTGCATACACTCAAAGAGAAAATTAGTGGAAGAGAAGGCACGGCATTATTGAATGTCTTTACTGTAAGGTGATATTTAAAATCAGTCCTTCAATTTTAGACTAGAGAAAAATTAAATACAAATATTATAAGATAGCAAACCAACTTGCTGTGAAAGAGAGTCATCAACAGTTCTGTTATGGGGTTTAAAAGAAATGTGTGATCAATCTGATTAACATTAAACCCAAAAATCTGAGTAAATCTACAGTTCTCTATCTCAAGCTCCTCTGTAAAATGTAAAAAATATTACAAAATAATACAAGTGTTTCAATATGCAAACTAGTATCCAAATGTAATGTAATGGAGAGATTCCCTGCCCAGCTCCACTACCTTTGTGACACTCTGGGTACTTCTACACAGCAGCTGGGAGGTGTGATTCCCAGCTTTGGTGCTTTACACACAATAGCTGTGCTCGAGGATGAGGTACAGAAAAGCAGTGTGGTGGCAGTGGTCAGTGGCAGGGGCTTGGGCTATCTACCCAAGTACCTGTGCAGAGGGTTGGATGGTGTTGTACTTCGGTGACGAGCCTGAGTCTCCACCTCTGCCTCCTTGTCTACACTGCTTCTTTTAGAGCATTACTTCGAGCAGAAGAAATAACTGCATACACCAACCTGCTTTCTGGCTTGTATGGGCTGTCTGAATAAAGGCCGATTTCTTGAAGGACAGTGAGATGAATACATCCATGGCTCTTCGTTATACACAGACCCTGCTTCAGTGTGAGTGAAATTGTTCAGAACCAGTCCTAACTTTCCTATTTCTCCTGGACATCACAAAGGTTGGAATCAAATCAGCCAGGATACAAAATTCAGCTGAAAGTGGCTAACACTTTTCTGTGGAGTGTGAATACTGTTACAGAGCAGCTAATAGGGTCAGAGGATCAAAACCCAAATTTAACTTAATGTAACTAGCACTGCAGCATTATGAAATCCAACCTTAAGGCAACTGTTTGAGGTATGAGACAAAACAGAGGACACAAATGTTTTCACATGGTACGGGTGGGTGATTTATACATATAAATACAGAAACTTAATAGTGAAAAGATAGCCTTGATAATAGATTCCATCTGGATTTTTACATTACATTTATCGCTATATTAGCTTGTTGGATGAGAAATGAGAGGACTCAAACAGTGAGAGGGAGAGGGAGAACATGACACATAGGTAGCAATATTAAAAAGGAAAGATGTAGAAAACATTGGAATGTGAGACAAAGTTGAAACATGTTTTGTAGAAAAAAATAATAAACATATTAAAGCTAAGTAAAATGAAAAGGTCTGCTCAGAGTCTCAGCTGAATTCCCTTTTTTTTGTTGCACATCTTGAAGTTAAATATTTAATAGTGACCACTAATTTGCAGAGCCTACTTTTGAGACCCCTTGTGTCCAGACAATCTGTATATCCTGTTGACTTAACTGGGAGTTGGGAGTGCTAAAAAACTCTGAAAATCAGGCCCATGTTCCTTGAAGGTAGAGATGTAAAATCAAGGGCAAGTATAACAAAAAATGTGATTCCCTAGGTAGTAATAGCCATTTCTGAACACAGAAAATACAAAGTTAGGGAAAGAAATCATAATTTTCTTTCATTATAGAGGTTTTTGCTTAGTTTTTTTTCCTTATTTATTTAACTGCTGATTTATTTTATTTCATTGGGTGGTTGGAGGGCAGAAGGGGAAGCCAGCAGCCAATCCAATCAATACTTATGATTATTTTCTTGCAGTTTTCCTGATAAAGAAAATCAATATTTAAGCATTCACAAATGGACTCCATCCTGCCTTGAACATGAACAAATAGCTCACAGGAAAATCCGTGGAAATGCACATAAGGTGGGTTGAAACAGATTTTTTTTTTCTTCAGAAATGGACAGAGGATGCAGTGGCCATTCTCAGCTCAAGATCCTCCTACATACGTACATAACTCATCTCTAACTAGTGCCTGTTGTTATGGCACTCACCCAGGATGTAGGAGAACCAGTTGTCCCTATGCCAGAGGTTGATTAGGGGTTTGAACTTGGATTTCCCACCTCTTACCAGAATGCACTAATCCGTGGGTTGAAGGTTATTAAAGAGATCTGAACTACTGGCTAAAGAACGCTCAAGGACACTCGGGGTTTGGGAGGAGGAGCGATGACAAGTTCTGCTTTCATCATTCCCTCCAATTTTGAGCTAGCTCTTCAGTCAGATATTCCCACTTTAGAGGATAGAGCAGCTTGAAGGATGCACTACATTGTTCTCATTATCAACAGATCCTATGGGTATTTCAGAAGGCAGATAGTATGAATGGCGAGCAGTGCCCCATTCTTCCTGGCCACCCCCTTTACACTGGGCAAGAAGGAGGGGGAAATGGAGAGATATATACTGGCTGTACACCACAGAAATATTCCCCAGTAGAAGGGAAAATCCCCTGGTACTGAGATTCTTTTTTTTGGGGGGGGAGGAGGGAGGGAGGAGAATTTGTGTAGTGAGAGCAGCATGAAAGAAGCAACAGTATGGCCAAGAATATGAAACAAAGCATTTGTTGAAATTCATAAAGTTACTATCCCACAGTCGTGCACAACATGTACAATAAATATATATTTTATCCCCACAAAATGATTTGTCAAATTAATAACACACATCATATCATGAAAAAGTATAACATCCTGAAAAAGTAAACATCATAAATATCTTATGTTAGCCTCCTGCATACACTCAAAGAGAAAGTTAATGGAAAAGAAGGTCCAGCATTATTGACTCTGTATACGATAAAGTGATACTTAAAAATCAATCCTTCAATTTGAGGCAAGAGAGAAAATAAGTACAAATATTCTATAGCAACAAACCAACTTGATGGGAGAGAAACTCTCAGCAGTTCAGTTATGTATTTTAAAAGAAATCTGATGGATAATGACAGGTTTCAGAGTAGCAGCCTTGTTAGTCTGTATTGCAAAAAGAACAGGAGTACTTGTGGCACCTTAGGGCTGGTCTACACTGGGGGGGGGAGATCGATCCAAGATACACAACTTCAGCTATGTGAATAGCATAGCTGAAGTCGAAGTATCTTGGATCGAATTACCTGGGGTCCACATGGCGCGGGATTGACGGCCACGGCTCCCCCATCGACTGCGCTACCGCCGCTCGCTCTGGTGGCTTTCCGGAGTCGACGGTAAGCGCGTTCGGGGATCGATATATCGCGTTTTAACGAGACGCAATATATCGATCCCGGATAAATCGATTGCTACCCGCCAATACGAGAGACTAACAAATTTATTTGAGCATAAGCTTTCATGGGCTATAGCCCACTTCTTCGGATGCGTAGAATGGAACATATATTGAGGAGATATATATACACATACAGAGAGCATATAAAGGTGGGAGTTGTCTTACCAACTGTGAGAGGCCAATTAAGTAAGAGAAAAAACTTTTGAAGTGATAATCAGGATAGCCCAATATAGACAGTTTGATAAGAAGTGTGAGAATACTTATATGGGGAGATAGATTCAATGTTTGTAATGGCTCAGCTATTCCCAGTCTCTATTCAAGCCTAAGTTGATTGTATCTAGTTTGCATATCAATTCAAATTCAGCAGTTTCTCGTTAGAGTCTGTTTTTAAAGCTTTTCTGTTACAAAATTGCCACCCTCAGGTCTGTTATTGAATGACCAGACAGGTTAAAGTGTTCTCCTACTGGTTTTTGAATGTTATGATTCCTGATGTCAGATTTGTGTCCATTTATTCTTTTGTGTAGAGACTGTCCGGTTTGGCCAATGTACATGGCAGAGGGGCACTGCTGGCACATGATAGCATATATCCATCGTGTGGTTGCTGTCCTCGCTTACAGACCTGTCCTCGCTTACAGACAGCTCCCCAACCTGAAGCAAATACTCAGCAGCAACTACACACCACTGAACAAAAACACTGACCCAGGAACCTATCCTTGCAACAAAGCCCAATGCCAACTCTGTCCACATATCTATTCAAGTGGCATCATCATAGGACCTAATCACATCAGCCATGCCATCAGGGGCTCGTTCACCTGCACATCTACCAATGTGATATATGCCATTATGTGCCAGCAATGTCCCTCTGCCATGTACATTGAATCTATCTCTCCATGTAAGTATTCTCATGCTTCTTATCAAACTGTCTGTACTGGGCTATCTTGATTATCACATCAAAAGTTTTTTTCTCTTAGTTAATTGGCTTCTCAGAGTTGGTAAGACAACTACCACCTTTTCATGCTCTCTGTATGTGTATATATATCTCCTCAATATATGTCCCATTCTGTGCATCCGAATAAGTGGGCTGTAGCCCATGAAAGCTTATGCTCAAATAAATTTGTTAGTCTCTAAGGTGCCACAAGTACTTCTGGTTTTTTTGCGGATACAGACTAACACGGCTGCTACTCTGAAACCTTTCATTCAGAGTGGTTTCAGAGCACTGAGACTGTGACTCTCTGACAAATACATCCACAGTTCTTAGTTTCAGCCCACAGCCTGCTTCTCTGGAAGTGAAATTGTTCACTGTGGTGGGGCAGCTGCCCCACACAGGTGACAGGGGGGTTAAAGCAGCCCTCAGAGAAGCTGCGCAGAACCCCAACCAATGAGAAGAGGGCTTACTGAGCCAGCCAATAAGGAGGAGGCTTGTTGGAGTAGCCGATCCGGGCCAGTGAGGGCCATATAAAATGAGCTGCTCAGCAGAGCAGAGGGCAGTGTCTCCATGGAGTGCAAGGGAGAAGGACTGGTGTCTGGAGGGAGCACCTCAAATAGAGCAGTGCTGGACAGGGTCAGTGGAGTGAGAGGGAGCTCTAGCCTGACTGGCTGACAGACTGAAACCCTGATATGGGGCAAAGAAGGAGCTAGGGCTACGAGGAAGTGGCCCAGGGAAATGGACGGCAGGGGTAGAAGGGAGATGCAGCATGTGGCTGCCGCGTAGAGGTCCTTGGGTCGGGACCCGGAGTAGTGGACCAGCCTGGGTCTCCCCACCTCCCTTTCCCCCACTTGCCATGGAGGGGAGTGGCCAGTATCGACTGTAGCTTGTTACTGTGGAAAGTGGCTAGACGTAAGACTGTTATTTGCCAATGAGGCAAGTGGAAGGACTGAGGACTGTTGGTCCCCGTGAAGAGGGGGTTGGAGAACGGAATGGGGCACATCTGGAGGGCTGTGTCCTGAAGATGACGGAACTCTGGGATCAAATAAGCAGGGAAGTACTTCATGATGGGGTATCTCTGGTCCAGATGTTAATGAACCCACGCCTGCACACCCCAGCTCAATAATTATCATACAAATTCAAGTAATAAATCCTTTATTGGTATCCAAAATAGTGAAGCTCCTTAAATGCATTGTGAGGTCCCTCCAAGAAACACCACCCAAAACCAGGAATGATAAGCTCCCATGGTCTAGCCTGAACAAAACAACTTTTGTATTCTCCCTTGTTTACACATAAACAAATGTAGTGTTCTCCCTTGAACCATTGTTTTTTCTCTACAAAAAATCCTACCCATGCTCAAGTAAGTATTCTGATGCGTGGATCCAAACTCTGCATAAGTTCCATTGGGGCTTCATCTTCTCCTGACTGATCATGTTGGGGGCTCTGCCTGTCTCTAGCACTTCAGACCCTCAGCTACCACAACCACCTAGGACCCTCAATTGATTCAAACTTCATGAAGAGGTGAGAACCCATCTCTCTCTCTCAGTATAGTCTTCTGACCCTGACTTGTGTGATTAGTTATAGTTTTCTAAACTATGCTGAGTCCAGGGGCATATGAGGGTGGCAGCTTGAAAGTGCTGTTCAACCCAACCTGCTCAGGCATACTCTATTCCGGTGCAGTGCATGTGGCATATGAGGGTGAGAGCTTGGAGGTGCTGCTCAACCCAGCCTGTTGAGTCCAATGCCATATGAGGGTGATGGCTTGGAAGTGCTGCTCGACCCAGCCTACTGAGTCCAGGGACATATAAAGGGTCAGCTTGGGAGTGCTGATTAACCTGGTCCTCTCAGCTGTGCTCTGTTAATGTGTGTGTGTGTGTGTGTGTGTGTGTTTGTCTCATTCTGGGGCTGGAAGAACCCATCTAGGTCCTGCAGGATAGCCCCATTGGGAGGGAACTTGCAGCAGGGAGAAGTAGAGCTCCTTTTGAGAACACAAGTGACACAAGCAGTACATTGATAGAAGTACAGAATTCCCCCCACCCCAGAAGAGTAACCCTAATAAATGAGAATACCCCAGAGCAATGGGCAAAGCTGGTAACAGTAACAAGGAGGGTTTCTACAGGTATATTAGCAACAAGAAGGAGGTCAGGGAAAGTGTGGGACCCTTACAGAATGGGGGAGGCAACCTAGTGACAGCTGTAGGAAAAGCTGAAATACTCAATGCTTTTTTTGCCTCTATCTTCACAGACAAGGTCAGATCCAAGACTGCTGCACTGGTAGCACAGTATGGGGAGCAGGTGAGCAGCCCTCAGTGGTGAAAGAACAGATTAAGGACTATTTAGAAAAACTAGACATGCACAAGTCCATGTGGCTGGATGCAATGCATCCAAGGGTGCTGACAGAGTTGGCATATGTGATTGCCGAGCCATTGGACATGAACTTGGAAAACTTATGATGATCAGAGGTGGTTTCGGATGACTGGAAAAAAGGCAAATATAGTGTCCATCTATATCTAGTTAGCCTCACCTCAGTCCCTGGAAAAATCATGGAACACGTCGTCAGGGAACCCATTTTGAAGCACTTGGAGGAGAGGAAGGTGATGAGGAACAATCAACATGGATTCACCAAGGGCAAGTCATGCCTGACCAACCTGATTGCCTTCTATGAGATACCTGGCTCTGTGGATATGGGGAAAGCGGTGGAAGTGATATACTCTGACTGACCGAAGCAGGGAGTGGATGATGGGAGATGGATCACTTGATGGTCTGTTCTGTTCATTCCCTCTGAAGTACCTGGCACTGGCCACTGTCAGAGACAGGATACTGGGCTAGATGGACCATTGGTCTAACCCAGTATGGC
Source organism: Malaclemys terrapin pileata (assembly GCF_027887155.1). NCBI lineage: Eukaryota > Metazoa > Chordata > Testudines > Emydidae > Malaclemys > Malaclemys terrapin. Next base: position 7,971,255 of record NC_071524.1, on the reverse strand, counting down.
TGTTCTTATGTTATTATGTGTTATCAAACACACACACGCACACAAACACAAGACACTGCTTCCTTCTCTTTCCCAGTGTTTGACACCTTATGGTCTTTCAGAAACTCTAGCGGTTTTAGCTTCCCTAACTTCTACAAGTATAGGGAACATTGCTAAAATGAGAATTAATTTTTAAACGCACCCACTGTAATGACAGGAGGGGAATAGTTCAGTATGTAAATTTCTATTTTTGACAATTTAAGTGTGAGTGAAACTGATGAAAAATCAGCACAGACTTATCACTGCCCTCCCTGAAAATCTATGAAAAGGAAAGCAAATACTGAAACATACACATTTTTATTCTGGAAAACTAAATAAATTAAGGGTGAAATCCTGTTGTTCTTACTCATGTTAGAACTGCTAAAAAAAAGTTTTTAACCATATTTTTCCTGCTTTTTCACTGAAAAGATTTTTTTTTTTTTAGGAAAATAACATTTTGGGGGGCTTTTGTTGTTTTTGTCGGGAAATTTTAAACCAAAATGAAGATGTTCATTGAGATTGGAATTGAATGTTTTATTTTGATTAATTTTTTTTTTTTTTTTTTTTTTTTGGAGGGGAAAAAGTCCTTGACTTTTCAACCAGCTCATGTGGTAAGGTGAGTATAAATGGCACAAAACACTCAGCACTGTGATGTGTGGGAAATCAGTGGGATTTCCCAGGAGGAGAACACAGCATCTCAGGAGATGGAGTCTTAAAATGTATCTTCCTTGTGTAGTAGTTTGTGACTTTGTCAGACACATTGTAACAAAAGATAAAGACTGAAAACATTTCTCAAGTAACAGCAACATCAATATGCCTCTGGTTGTAGAGCTCTTCTCAGCTTTTAAGACACAATAGACACTTACCATGTTCCTCCAGGAGTGGTCCTGCAAAAATCAACAAATCTTTAATCAGACTAAATCATCTAGAGATGTTACAAAATACTCTGATAATGGATTAAATGAAAATACAAAATCAGGTCTAACACCATCTGGAATTGACCAAATTAGTTGAGGACAATTAAATACAATAAAAATTAGAGGGAGATTTTCAAAGGCACAAAGTTCAGTGCCTCAATCCCATTGAAAGAAATTGGAAGTTGGGTGCCTATCTCCTACTTATGCCCTTTAAAATATCACCTTTACTATTTCATGGTATAATTAAGTTTGTACACAAACAAAATCAAGATTTAAATCTGTGCCTCACTCACAAAAATAACTTGGCCTCTTAAATTTGTGTAGTAATTTGAATAACCCTGATGAGTGTGAAATTTATTACTTCAGCCTGCACCAATGCCAAGATGGGCAAAAGATTAAAAGAGTCTAAACTCGCTTATACCCCCACCTATTCCAGGGCTGCTGGTTCAGGGCTGATGAAAGTTAGAGCAGCATTGAGGGTTGCTCTAAGTTGCACTTTGACTTTAACAGCTGCTATGTATGGCTGCACTATATGAGAATAGCCAGATTATAGGAATGCCCCAACCATGGCCCCATCTGCCCTGAAGCAACGTAACCTCTGTGCTAGAGACTGCTGAAGGGGTCTTAGAGCCAGCTACCCCACATTGTATCTGTCACACAGACCCCCTAAATCAATATATTCCTTTACAGTTCTTTGTACCAGGTGGCTGCACTGCAACTATGACATTTCTCAGGGACAGTTACTGAATCTAGCCCAAGAGTTGAGGCTTTCGGTGCTGAGGAGGGGCAGTGGTAAAAGGCCTCTTGTGCTGGTCCTCCACACACATGATAGGGTCTGGAGAAATTATGTCCCTGAGTAGGCAGATTTTATACAGGGAACCTACCCAAGGATTATGTGTGGATCAGATGCTGTTATTATGTATGGGGTTAGGAGGTGGATTGAGAGTTCAGAGAGTTACCCTTCACATATCAGTGCAGAGTTTTGAATTAGAGTTAGGTGGAAAATATTTTTCCCATTCCTGGAATATTTTCAAGAGTTTGACATTTTTCCCACTTCAATGGGGACAAAATCTTGAAAATATTTACATAACAAAAAGCCAAAAACAAACCAAAATATTTAGCTCAGGTCAACTGAAATATTTTGTTTCAATAATTTTGAAATGTTTCATGTGCGCCAGCCCCCTAATAATTTTTGTTGCCCTCTGCTGGACTCTTTCCAATTTTTCCACATCCTTCTTGTAGTGTGGGGCCCAAAACTGGACACAGTACTCCAGATGAGGCCTCACCAATGCTGAATAGAGAAGAATGATCACGTCCCTTGATCTGCTGGCAATGCACCTACTTATACAGCCCAAAATGCCGTTAGCCTTCTTGGCAACAAGGGCACACTGTTGACTCATATCCAGCTTCTCGTCCACTGTAACCCCTAGGTCCTTTTCTGCAGAACTGCTGCCTAGCCACTTGGTCCCTAGTTTGTAGCAGTGCATGTGATTCTTCCATCCTAAGTGCAGGACTCTGCACTTGAACTTGTTGAACCTCATCAGATTTCTTTTGGCCCTATCCTCTAATTTGTCTAGGTTCCTCTGTATCCTATCCCTACCCTCCAGCATATCTACTATTCCTCCCAGTTTAGCGTCATCTGCAATGACGTCTACTATGCCATATTATGTTTAAGTTTGTGCACAAACAAAATCAGGATTTAAATCTGTGCCTCATTCACAAACATGACTCAGGCTCTTAAGTTTATGTAGTACTTTGAATTGCCCTGAAGAGCATGAATTTGGCTGAATTAGCTAAAGGCAATTAAATACAATAAACATTTAGGGACATTTTCAAAGGCACAGAGGGAAGGTAGATGCCCAACTCCCACTAAAAGGTATTGGTAGTTGGGTACCTAATTCCTACTTGATCATTTTAAACTATCACCCTATGTCATGTTATGTTTGTCTGTACACAAACAAAATCAGGTTTTAATACTGCTTCACTCACAAATGGTGAAGGTTTTTTTTTGTAGATTTAAAAGTAGCCATCCTTCAACAAAAAAACTTCAAAAACAGACTTCAAAGAGAAACTGCAGAGCTACAATTCATTTGCAAACTTAACACCATTAATTTGGGCTGGAATAGGGACTGGCTGGCTCACTACAAAAGCAATTTTCCCTCTCTTGGCATTGATACCTCCTCATCAATTATTGGGAGTGGACCACATCCACCCTTACTGAATTGGCCTCGTCAACACTGGTTCTCCACTTGTAAGGTAACTCCCTTCTCTTCATATGCCAGTATATCTATGCCCGTATCTGTAATTTTCACTCCATACATCTGAAGAAGTGGGATTTTTTTACCCACGATAGTTTATGCCCAAATAAATCTGTTAGTCTTTAACATGCCACCGGACTCCTCGATATTCCTTTACAGTTTGTTGTACCGGTTGGCTGCATTGCAACTATGACATTTCGTATTGAATGTAGCCCAAGAGTGGAGGCTTCCGGTGCTGAGGAGGGACAGTGGCAAAATGCTTCTTGTGCTGTCTCTTCATACTCATAATATGATCTGAGGAAATTTGGTAACTAACTAGACAGTCTTTATATAGGGAACCTACTCAAGAGTTATGTGTGGATGTGTTATTATGCAAGGGTTTAAGATGTGGCTAGAACGTTCAAAGAGTTAGCCTTCACATATCAATCCAGGACTTTGAATGAGAGTTGGGTGGAAAATAGATTTTCCATCCCTGGAATACTTTCAAGAGTTTGTCTTTTCCCCACCTCAAATGGGGACAAAAAGTCAAAATCTCAAAAATATTCACAAACCAAAAAGTCAAAATCTTGAAAATGTCAGAATGTTGTGACAACTTTGAAACTGTTTTTCAACTTTTTTTCAAGCCTGGAGAGTCATTGAATACAAACCTGTTTCATGAACAGTTTCAGTTTCAACAAATTGGCATCCTTCTATGAAAAAAATGATTTGTACAAATTCCCAGCCAGCTCTACTTTGAATGTCTTTGTCAACTGATGAACTCCACTTTGTTTTGTGAAGGCCATTTATGATTGTATTAATTTTGGGTTAGAGTATCTCTTCTGTATCAGAGATTTAACACATAGTGGACACACTATATCTGGAAAGCTGTGACAGAGCAAGCAGTAACCATCAGGGTTGAAGGGCTTTATCCCAGTGGGACAATGGTTCTGCTGGAAGCAAGCCCAGTGACTTTAAATTACTCTGCTTATAAGGGGTGGAGCCTGGAAAGTCCCTGGAGGAAGTGCAGAGGCAGAAAAAAGGTGTCAGAGGCTGTTTTAAAAGAGGAATGGTCTCTAAGTCCAGGGGCTTTTTTGTAGTCAGGAACAGAACACCTAGCTGAAGAGAGTGGAGGCAGGAAGTATGTGGACTCCCTTAGGGATGCTGCCCAAACCCAGGACTCCCAGGGTAGTGAGGACTGTTCTGAGGATTGAATTTCAGGTGTTTGTTATTTTTCAAAAGTCTGTAACTCTAAGGCCTCCTTTAAGAGTAAAGTCAACTGTGGTTAAGAAATTCTCTTTGCCTATACCTGTGGTTCTTCTTTGCTCTCAGGTTCTCCCCAAAGAGGTTGAAAAACAAGCCCAGAAGCTAGGTCCACAAAGGGATTTAGGTGCCTATCTGCCCCTTTAGATACCTCAGTTCAAGATTTGGATCCTCAAAACCTCTACTCAGTTGCTGTCTAACCAGAGGCATCATTTGCTATGGCGTAAAGGGGCAATTGTGCCCCCCAAGTCTTTGGTTTGCCCCTGCCCAGGTTTTGTAGGTCTTTATGCCCCAGTCTGTCTTTTACTTTTTGCCCTCCCTGGACTTCCACAATATAATATAATCACATACAATATTCTGTATGCTGTCACAACTCCCCCCTCCCCACCCCCAGCACACACACATACAAATAATTTGACGCCCTGTGCCTAAATCTGTAGGCATAGGCGCCAACTTCCCCTTTGCCTGGTGGGTGCCTGACCCCTCCCCCACTCTTTCCCACCTCTTCTCGCCCCGCCCCCATTCCACCCCCTTCCCCCAAGTCCCTGCCCCTGCCCTGCCTCTTCTCTGCCTCCTCCACTGAGCGCTCTGCTGCATCTCTGCTCCTCCTCCTCCCTCCCGGAAAGTTCAAAGCACCACCAAACAGCTGTTAGGTGGCAGGAAGCACTGGGAGGAGCCACAGAGTCGGCGCCTATGCCTCTAGGTGCCTAATATTTGGCCGGTGAGCCTGTGCAAAGCAGCTTAAGACCAGTTGCCTGTTGCCTAGTTCAAACCAAAGCCCTAGCAGGATGCTCAAGGTAGGGGATCCCCCACTATCTTTCCCGGGGGGCCAGAGCAGCTAGGCCATCTCAGAGGTTGTCCAAGACCAGGCCTACCAGATCAGGCCCCGCAGGAGTACTTAGCGCACTCACCCAAGACATGGGACATCTGGGTTTAAATCCCACAGTACCCCATTTGGAGCAGGGATTTGATCATAGGTCTTCCACCTCCCAGGTAAATGCCTGAACCACTGGGCTACAGGGTATTATGTGGGGGGCTCTTATCTCAATCTCTCCTCTTCAACCTGTGTGACTTTATATGAAATAGTTGAATAGTCACTGCAGCAAGGAGTGAGTGAGACTCTAGAGCCCAGTGGTTGGGGCACTGACCTGGGAAGTGGGTGACCTGATTTCCGGTCCCTGATCCAATGACTAAGTACTTCATACAAAGTGGAAAACCTTTAATAGTAGACACTAAGGCCGTGGCTACACTCGAAACTCCAAAGCGCTGCCGCGGGAGTGCTGTGGTCGCGCGCTAGCGCTGGGAGAGAGCTCTCTCAGGGCTGCAGATAGTCCACCTCAACAGTGCTGGGGCACTGTTTACACTGGCTCTTTACAGCGCTGCGCTCAGGGGGGTGTTTTTTCACACCCCTGAGCGAGAAAGTTGCGGCGCTGTAAAGTGCCAGTGTAGCCATAGCCTCAGAGGCCCCTCATAACAGAATGCTCCAGTGCTCAGGGGAGGAAGGAGACATGGGGTAAAATCACTGCTCCACGTGAGATGGAATTGGGATTTGAACCCACATCTCTCACATCCTGGGTGAATGCTCTAACTACTGATATATCTCAATAGTAAAAAGGGATCCTTTCTGCAGTTGATCTGACTTAAGTACCCACTTCCCTTTGAGGGTTAAGCTTAGGCCATACATGTTTCCTCAGCAATTCCTACTGGTTGCTTTAGGCAGCACAGCATGTTGACTTCGTGAATCCCTTTTTAGGCACCCGCCTCTCTCTGTGCATTGTACAAGGAGTCTGAGCACTTATGTTATGACTGTGGATTGCACTAGGCAGCAGGGTACTTAAAGTAAAGCACTGCAATGCGGAGTCTAAGTCTCCTTTTGGATCTAACTCAGCGCTCACAATCTTGGTGGAACTCTGTAAGTGCACAGTTGGATTGTGAAATCCCTCAGCCCAAGTAAAGGCATCAGACAAGAGGTCTGTCTTCATGTTCTGACCCAAGACTCTGACTCCTAGCTCCTGATTCCAGCTGTGACCCTTGGCTCTGGCACCTGACCTCTGACTCCAGTTCTGACCCTTGACTCAGATTCCTAGCTACTGATGTCAGCTCCAACCACTGGGCGTGACGCCTGCTCCAATCACTAGGCACGACAACCCATGTCCCAGTCACTGACAGAGTTGACCCCATGGCAAGTGTGAAAAATCAGGACAGGGCTGGGGGTAATAGGTGCTTATATAAGAAAAAGTCCCAAATATTGGGACTGTCCCTATAAAATCAGGACATTTGGTCACCTTATACAGAGATATACTAGGCCATGTTGCAACAAAGGGGTCTTTAATCTAGCAGAGAAAGGCATAACAAGCACCTGTGGTTGGAATTTAAAGGCAGAAAAATTCAAATTAGAAATAAGGCACACATTTCTTAACATGAGGGTGATTAACTGTTAGACCAAATTCCCAACATAAGTGTGGATTATTCATCCCTTGATGTCTTCAGATCAAGAATAGAAGCCTTTCTCATAGACTCATGGACATAAGGACAGAAAAGACCATGTCAATCATCTGGAAGATGCTTTAGCCAAACACAAGTTGCTGGACTCAATACAGGGGTAACTGGATCAAATTCTATGGCCTGTGTTATACGGGAGATGAGACTATATGGTCTAATGGTCCGTTTTGGCCTTAATATTTATAAATATGTTAATCTAGGCCCAGGTTCAGAAAGGGTTTTAGGCACCCAACTCTCACCGAAATCAATGGGATCTAAGCACCTAAATACCTTTGTGAACCTGGGCCTTAGTCATTACATAACTTGCCTTCCTTCCCATGCAGTGGAACAATAGCAATTCCACTGCTTTTAAATCCTGACACGCTTGCAATTTTGGAGGCAGGCATGACTCATGGCCATGTGTATGTATCAGGTTTTCAAGAGGCTTTTATTTCAAAATAATTGACTCTTCAATCCTTTGTGCTGGGGGAGGGTAAGTATTCAGAATTCAATGCTAACTTACTGTTTTCATCAAGGCTTTGGCCTGAGAAAGAACAATATCTTTCATACATTACTTTTTGTTTTTAAATTGGGAAAACTAATAATAAAGGTTGACTAGCTAGATATATTACTGAACAATTCCATACATAATCAGAAAAAAAGCATTCAAAATACAAAAAAGTAGGTCAAATTGTGCTCTGTGTTAGACAATTTTAAATATAGAGGAAGTCCCACAGAATTATCTGCACAGCAGTTTTCTGAAATAAACACTAAAAAAATGAGCCCTTTATTTTATCTAAATGAGTAAGGTTTTTATAGTTGTAGGCAAGAGACAGAATCTTCAATCAATTTGAATTTTGTGAATCCAGAAAAAAAGACTTTGCAGTCAGTGGAATAACTCCATATCTGAATTTATGTAACTGATCTCAGAAGCTAGTCCAAGATTTTGGATTTTAAGTGACAAAAATTCAGGAAAACTTCAGAATAGCGGTTGTCACAGTAGGTATACCTCTACACCTTGAACATATACAACAATGGGTCAGTCTTTAGCTTATTGGTTGCATAAATTGGGATATCAGGACCATAACACACAGTTAAATTAGTTTTGGGAAAGGAATTTTTTGTCCTGAACAGGATATATGAAAATGGGTTTGGGGATTTAGCGAGGAGCAAACTGTGCTACAGTCACTTCTCCAGTTTTCAGACTGGATGAGTACTGAATAAAACCCTCCTTTCTGTATTCTTTGACTAAACAAATTCCATGTGAGCTTGATATTTGACATCTCATATTATTATTAAAAATTCAAACATGTAACAAAATTGTCAAAAATCCCCATTTCCTTTTCTCTCATATTTGTTCTTCAGGAAAATATTGCCAGACCCCAAAATAATTACTAAACAGATACATTTTAAGGCCAGAATCATACTGCTGCCAAAGTGGCAGCACCAAACCCTACACTGGGTTAAGGTGACCAGACAGCAAGTGTGAAAAATCGGGACAGGGGGTGAGGGGTAATAGGAGCCTATATAAGAAAAAGACCCCAAAACTGGGACTGTCCCTATAAAATCAGGACATCTGGTGGCTGGGTATAGCTGGGAGTTGTCAGAGGCAGAGCAGATCTAGCTATGGCCAGAGTGAGCTGGGCAGGCCTGTCCCCACCCTGACCCAGGATGTGTCCTTAGTGGCCAGATTCCCTCTGGGAACAGCATATGAGGCAGGAACTACCACATGTCCCAGCTCATGAATGAGTGGGATGCTGCAGGGCTGGCCTTACACTCCATTGATACCCCAGACCCACCACATGGCCCAATTGATCCCCCTCTCCTCAACTTGGCCCTCTGGAATAACATCCTTCTCCTGCTGCCAGCTAACAGAGTTAGTCTGCTGTGGTGCTGAAGATTCAGGATTCAAATCTTGCTGATCATGGAACTTTAGGGAGGGTTACCATACGTCCGTATTTTCCTGTACATGTCAGGCTTTTTGGTTCTTAAATCGCCATCTGGGGAAAAAAGGACGTATGGTAACCCTAATTAAATATCTAAAATCTGGGAGGGCAGCTGCAACAGTGAAGGTTACACTCCCTCCTCCCAACCACGGAGTGTCCTCTTTTTTGAATGTTCAAATATGGTAACCCTAGGCAACTGTATATCTGGCATTGTCTAACTTTCAACAGTTTGACTTTGCAACCTAAATAACTTCCTTTTAACATGGATTTTTATATGTACTTTCCAGTATTGTTTAAATACATTTAATGCTTTTGCACTCCCTGTCCAATCAAAGTTCGAGGGTGTTTAGACTGAGGACCCCAATTTCAGCAAGGTATTTAAGCACAGGCTAAACTTTAAGAACATGAATAATCCCATTGATTTTGATGTTTATGTATAATTCTCCCCTGCCTTACTCCTTGTACAACCCAGTTGACCTCAATATAAATAACTCCAGTTAAGAACAGAAGAATGGCCATACTGGGTCAGACCAATAGTCCATCTAGCCCAGTGTCCTGTCTGCCGACAGGATATGATTACATTGCAGGGGGTGTCAGTCTGGTCAGACCTCTGTCACTAGGCTTACCCTTTTTTGACAATACACACTATATCATCAAACAAAAATATTATACATGGCATGGCAGTTAACACTTGCTAATATTTTAGATTAGCCTACAATAATTTTTACCTGCTTCAGGATCATGCTGTTTCCTGTGATTTCCTGAAAAAAGATATAAGGTATTTAATCTAGGCATGCAGATAATTTTCCAGTTACTGTTCAGCACATGTACCATATAGGATCTTCTTATCCAATTTATCAAACACAAGATGCAGAAAAAGAGCGTAATCTGCCCTTTTCTTCAGCCTAAAATATCTTCTACCGTCCCTACACAAGAACACACCATATGTCATGGCAGTGTCATCCTCCTCTTGAAAAGCAAGTTTATTACCCTCAAATTGATAGTTTCAGTGTTCTTTGGAATGTCATGCAAGTCACTAAGAACTCAGTCTTTCAAGACACTGAGCACTATTATCTTGCTTCAGTAAAGCACTGTGTGCCGAGTAGAGTGGAACAATCACTTCCCATGTCTTACATATAACACTGTTGCTAATACACTCCAAACTAATATTAGCCTTTTTTTCACAGCTGCACCACATTATTGACTCATATTCAATTTGTCATCCATTGTAACCCCCAGATCCTTTTCAGCAACAATACCACCTGGCCAGTCATTCCCCATTTTGTAGTTGTGCATTTAATTTTTCCTTCCTAAGTCTAGTACTTTGCACTTGTCTTTACTGAATTCAAAATATGCTTTGCTTAGCATCTTGCCAACTTTTCCCAAACTGAAAGTGACAATGTCTGGCAAGATGTCTCTTCCTCCTTCTTCCTTTAATCTCTAGCTCTGCCCTCTGCACTCACACACCCAACCACCCACTCCACAAAACAAAATAAAGGCCACATTGTGCCTCACCCTTATGTGGACATAAAGGTTTCAACAAACCATCTCCCTCTGGCACCATATTATAAGGATCAGACACAACTTCGGGCTTTGGGCCATCCCCCCTTCCTACCTCACCTCTCACCAGCTTGTGAGTGGGCCTGATGCAGTGGAGGAGTGTACTGAACCTCAGGGACTGGTGTTGCATTCCTCCTGCAGCCCAAGCACTCCACTGGGCAATGTAGTGTGGGACACTGAGAAGTTGCACTGTTGTTTTATCATCACTCAAGTTTTTAAATTTGAGCGTTAAAATACGGCATTTCAGGAACTAGGATTACTTACTTTTAAAGGGAGCACTTTGCAGTGAGCCTCTGCATGTTCACACTCATCAAGGCACGTGCATTATGAGCTACCAGGATATTCTGGAGAGCAGTGCCCATTGGGGTTACTATCCTGGAGGGTTCTGATGGTGTCGAAGGAGAAATGGCCCCAACCTCCCTTCAGTTCCTTCCTCTAATTTGAGAATTCCTAAACTGAGACTCCAAAGAAGTGGGGAAGGTGGTAGGAGAGTGTGAATATGCAGAGGCTCATCTTGGAGAACAACAGGAGCGAGGGGGCATTGCCTCCTTCCTAGATGGACCAAGGGACAGCTGCAACCACCCCCTGGTGGGCAGAGCTGGGACACCTCCGCCTGCCCCACCAGAAGCAGAGGGGTGGGATAGGAACAAGAAGTATAAAAGGCAGGCCCTTCAGCTCAGTTGGGGAGGAGCCACTGGAGGAGAAGGATGTCTCTTCCCTGCTGCTGTAGCTTGAACCTTACAGCAACCACTGCAGCACCCAAGATTTGGAGGGACTGCCAGAGCTGCTGATCGCCAGAGACACAGAGGATTTGCTGGGGCTGCCATTATCTGTTTATACCAGCAAGAAGGACAATGACCCCAGGTACCCCAGGTACCCCACTTGAACAGGAGTGTAGGAAGTAGTCCAGAGTGTAGGAAGTAGCCCAGGGGAGCCTAATATAGTTCGGTTGTGTTGCTGACTGATCGCTGACTAGCATGTTGCGGCTGGATTTCCCTGCTGACCCAGTGACGGACCACTCCACCACTGTTAGGGCCCTGGTCTGGGACGTGGTGGAGTGGCAGGGGTAAGAGGACATGGGCCCACTCAACTCCACCACATCCCAGACCAGGGACCTCGGAGTGGTTGCCTCCCCACCATAGGCCAAGAGGCCTGTGTTTGTTGGTGGTCTGCCAGAGCCAGGACCCCCGACTGTTTGCTGCCCTGCCCTGTTTGAGGGCCTGGTGTATAGACTCACTACTGCCCTGTCCTGATTACAGGCCAGAAACTCCTAAATTCTCTGCCCTGCCCTGTCTGAGGGCCTGGCCTTCTAGACTTTGCTGCCCCACACTGTTTGAAGGCCTGAGCTAATAGACTTGTAACTGCTCTGTCCTGAATACTGGCCAGAGCCTGCTAACTGTTTGCAGCCCCACCCTTCCTGAGGGCTGGGGCTTATAGACAATTCTGCTCTACCCTGATTGTAGGCTAGAGCCCTTTGACTGTTTGGTGACCCGCCTGGTTGGAGGACCAGGGCCCCTAGATGCAGTTTTGTGCTATCCTGCCGAGTGGCAGGAACTCCAGTGCTAATTCCCACCTGAACTGTTCCCTTCCAGAGGACTTCTAGCGAGGGGGCGTAGCCTCCCTCCCAGACAGACAGTGGGACAGTTGCAACTGCCTTACAGTAAGTAACCTGTATTTCTTCTTCAAGTGGCCAACTGAGGGCACTGTTTTGGGTAGAGGTCTCCAGTCTGGGACTCCAGTCAGAGGCATGTACAGAAAGGCAGATCTATATATGAAAATGATCATACTCTCATTGTGCTTGCTGCTTGTAGTTTTGAGGCACCAATGGCACAGAGAGGAGAGTGCCTCAGGAACACTTCTGGAAATCAGACAGAGCTCTGTACAATATCCCTCAGGGTATTAGCACTGCCAGACAGAATTTTGTTCCATGCCACCTAGCTTTATTGTTTCCTCTGACAAGCCTCATTTGTATTGTGGCCATGACACAAACCTCACATACCAGTAAGTGTAGGTGATGGATGTCTCCACTTTTAGACGTGACCACAAGAGCTCCAGCCTAGTTAATTAGTTATTTTTCAAAGACTTGATGCAGGCCTCTGATTCCCTCCAAGATGGGAGGAACTGAAGCTGGGTTACTGAGGCCCTGTCGATGCTGGGCCTGACTGTTCCATTTAAGGATGGGCATACTTAGGTGTTTCTGTCACCCTTCATGTGCAGCAATAAATCTAAAGCAGACCTACAGCACTCTGTATCTTCTCTGTGGATCCATGGAAATGTGCCTTGCAGAAAAGAAGATGGTTTCAGGCACTTCTTCTTTCTCATGCAAAGAGGCTTTGAAACCAATAAGCCGGGGTGGGCAAATTATGGCTCGTAGGCCAGATGCGGCCCAGCAGTCATTTAAATCCGGCCCTCGATCTCTTGCTGGGGAGTGGGGTCTGGGGTTTGCCACGCTCCGGTGCTCCAGTCAGGGAGCAGGGTCGGGGGCCACTCCACGCAGCTCCTAGAAGCAGCGGCATGGCCCCCCTCCGGTTCCTACATTTAGGGGCAGCCTGGGGCTCTGCTCTGCATTCTGCCCCCGCCCCCAGCACCACCCCCACAGCTCCCCTTGGCTGGGAACTGCAGCATATAAGCAGCTGTTGAGATTTGCCCCATATTCCTGAAATTAGGTGCATGGACACTTTTGAAAGTCCCACTAGGTGCTTATTTGCATCATTAGGCACCTAAAGCTTTGAAAATCTGGACCTAAGTCTTTAGGGATGGGCTGGAAAACCTCTTAGAATCCAGGAAACTGAGAGGTCTAGAACTGAATAAACTGACTGAGAAGATGCTAAAAGTAAGAGAATCTAAGAATGGATTTCTCCGTCTCCTTTCACTTTCAGGATGAGGGTCTGTTAGAAAGAACACGAGAAAGGAAAACAATCCCCCTCACAAGCAAGACACCAAGACTTTGCATCTCAAAATGGCCAACAGGAAGTACCATGTGAAGACACCAGTCTATAACGCAGTGATCGCCCATCCCAGATCTGATCAGACACTTGTAATATGTTTTCCCCCTTCCAGTGTTGTGAGGACCTGCAAGGTAGGTCAGTTTGTCACACCTGTATGTTAGACACAGAATCAGCAGCTCTCCAAATATCGCAGAGTGGAGACTGCAGTGCCAGACTCCACTGCCCTGGGCATATACAGGGGCTTCACTGTTCCCAAAACACTAGACAAAAGACCTGTCCCTGTCAAAGGTGTTAGATCATCATGCAGCAACCGTAATCATTGGAGGTTTTTAAGAGAAGGTTAGACAAACACCTGCCAGAGATTGTCTAGATAATATTTAGTTCTCCCATGAGTGCAGGGGACTGGACTAGATGACCTCTAAAGGTCCCTTCCAGTCCTATGATTCTATGATTTATCCCTTTGCATGTCACCTTTCACAGACCATCCTTTTTCTATGATACAAAAACAACAAAATATCCAACATGTAAAAAGGTCAGGTTTGGAACAGATGGAGAGACAGTTCTCAGCAGCCTGAGAACAGGAAGGAAAAAAAAACTATTTTCTACCCTTAAGGACACCGTCGCCCACCTCAAGGGCCCTCCTTTCCCTCTAGAGGGGACTGCTCTCCCCCCTCATCACACTGATATTGGTTTAGGCATGGATCCTGTGGTGCTACATTGCAGAGAATATATGATCCCAATCAAAGAGAAGCGATCTCTGCTGGGCACACCCATTCCTGCCTCTGTTTCTCCTGGGGGAGCTGCTGGTATTTGCCATCTCCACCCCAGTCCAGTGCCTGCCATTCTTCCTCCTCCACCAGAGGATGGCCTCTATCCGTTACTCAGGCAGCATGCTCAGAGTGTTACTATATCATATGATAGCTGCATGTTGCATATAATCCATCAGCACAACTCCATATGGAAAAGGTGCCTTATAAAAAAAACTGCACCTGCCACCTCCATGAATTGGAGACATGCAATCCAGTTATCTCATTTGCCTCCTCCTCCTCCTTCTTCTCTCATCCTATCTTCTTCACCCTCCAAATACCAGTGTATTTCCTCCCAATCCCTTCCAGAGACACCATCTCTCCTTTCCTTGTTTCAGTACTCCACCTCTTCTCCACTCCAACCTTTCCCACTGTCAGAATTTTTACATGACAGATTCTTTGTTTCTGCTTCCATTCCAGAGTGGAATTTTCTGATTTTTAAATGGAAAAATCAGTTTTAGCTGTGAGGGGAGGAAATGAAAAATTAGAAACTAGATTGGTATGTCAGGTCCTGCCTCCAGTAATCTTGCCTAGTGGTTGGACCATGAGCCACAGTTAGCCGTAAGGTTGGGCCTGGCTAAGGGTTCTCCTGGAATGACGATCTAGAGACAGGCCAGGGTCAAAACCTAGATAAGAGTCTGCAGCCAAATGAGGATCAGGACCAGAGCCAGGTGGTCAGGGTTTAGAGGGATCAGAATGCGGATGACAGGCTGGAGTGGGTCAGTGATAAGACTGGAGTAAGGCAAGTTCAGGGAACCGGCAGGGCTCAGCAGAAGGAGGAGCAGGCAGAGGAGCAGGCACAGGAGCAAGGGTTGGGAGTCGCTGTAGTCTGTTGCACTGGGAGGCAGCAGGAGGGTTCCTGGCTGGGGAGTGCTGTTGCTCAGACTGATCTGCTGCTCTGCTGGCATTGTGGAAATAACTGAGCATCTGACCCGTCTCTACTTTGTGATAGGTTGCTGCCACGTGCCTGAGGGGTCATTCACTGCAGGTCCTGCTGAGTGCGGACTCAGTGCAGCAGCTGAGTGACCAGCCGTACTTTGGCTAAGAGTTTGCCTCACAGCCAGGCCTGCTAGGTCAATCTGGAGCAGCCCAGAGACCTTGATGGTGAGGGGATCCTCACATGGATGCTGGACTTACAGATGACCAGACTTCAATCGACTGGACCTGAGGGGTGTGCGAGGTAGCCCTTCCACTTACAAGGGTCCAAACAAAGACCATGCTGGATGGGCATCTCCTTTTCTCTTATTTTTCTATAGAAATCAGACCAAGTGACAATTGATCCACTGTAAATAAAATGTGTGTCCAAAGGGAAGAAAGATGGAAAGCCGATGAGAGCAGCATGGGGGATTCTATGTGTGATTGATTGGAGCTCACTGCACATTCCATGGTAGGAAGGAGGAAGAGGGTGGTTGGGACTGCTCCTCTTTTTGCGCCTTTGGGATGGGAGGGGAGGGAAGTGTGAGTGACCCCAACAGACATTGCCTTCCAGAACATTACGGTAGCTCCCAGCAGGGATGCCTTGATCCTACAATTGGGAATATGAAGAGGCCACTCAAAGAAGAATGGCCGTTAAAGCCATGTTGTTGGTATTTAGTAATCTAGATCCATTTGTCATTATAGTAATGTGTGATCTCAGCAACAGTAACAATTTTAAGATAAAATTTCTACTCAGTTCCCAAATATATTCAAAATATACTATACCAATCAATAGTTTCTTATGGTGGAAAATTTAGACCAGAATACTTACGTTTATAACTGATTAAGAGTTTGATAGCGGAGATGATGAAAGTCGGGCAAACTTGTATCAGAATTAGTATCTGCATCCAATCTATGGTAGAAGAATTATCCAAGAATTATTACAAACTCCAGTTATTGTACTATGTTGTTATAAATACTGTATATTTCTATTTCAGATACAAAAATTGCTCAAGCAGTTCACATTAGATTTACTTCTGTGATTTTATTTGATGCAAGATAGAGAAAAACAACATGGAGAATCTCTTGGGGTTTTTTAGAGAAAAAGGAAATAATTCACAGTGAACACCTTAGGCTTAGTCCCTGATTCAAACAGATCAGAAGCTATAGCATCACTTTATGGAGCACCACAAATATTTTTTTTTAAAAAACATCTGTCTCAATCCTGCAAACACTTATGGATGTGCTTAACTTCAATTGCTTCTAATGGGACTACTTATAGTAATAAAGTTAAACATCTGCTTGCAGGACCAGGAGTTTCACAAAGACAGCTGATATTTTCATAGTAGCCTAAAAGGTGTGTGTTGACTAGCTTAAAAGTTGCTACCTAACCTACTCATTAACATGTTTTGCCACTACTTGGCTTGGGCACCTCGCTCTAGACTTGGTGCCTAAGTCCCACTATCAGGGGACACCGTGAAACACTAAGTTCCTGTTTGGTTGCTGCTGAACCCTGAAGGTGCGTAAATTCACCCAATACCCACATTATTGCTGTAGAAGCTCCCCAAATGTTTATGTTTCTGCCTCTGGATGTGTGCATAGCTGCCTCACTTGATGTTCCCAGATTCTGTCTTCCATCCATGCAAGGTGTATTGCAGAAAGGGATCTGGAGATCATAGTGAATCACAAGCTAAATATGAGTGAATGATATAACACTCTTGCAAAAAAAAGTAAACATAATTCTGGATGTATGAGCAGGAGTGTTGGGAGCAAGACACGAGAGGTAATTTTTCCATTCTACTCCTCACTGATTAGGCTCAGCTGGAGTATTGTGCCATGCTGGGTGTCAGATTTCAGGAAAGATGTGAAGAAATTGGAGAAAGTCCATTGAAGAGCAACCAAAATTATTAAAGTTACGCTAAGTGCTGCATTAGAGGGGCTGTGTTGGTGAGTATCTGAGTGTCTGTTGCTGGGACAGTTTGTCAGTTTGACCGTGTGCTTGATTGTTTGTTTGAAAAGTGTGAATTGGGAGTGCGTTGTTCCAGGTGGGCCTTGAGTGGGCCTGACTGGTATAAAAAGGCAGTCAGCAGCAAACCAGCTGAGCGGCAAACAGCAGAGGCTAACAGAGGGAGTTTGCCTGGGGATAGCCCACTGAGTCTTTCATCTTGAGAGCTTCTGTGAGTTGTTGCAACAGCTGAGGAAGCTCTTAGAAGGAAAAAATGATGGAAGGTGAGCGTTCAGCTGTTGTAACCCGCACAGGTTGTGCCATGTTTGTCTTTGTTCCACAGGACAGAAGCGACTTTGTCTGCACAAAGTGCAAGCTGGTCTCCATATTGGAAGAGAAGGTTTGAGGTCTGGAGAAACAAGTATCGACCGTGCGTTGCATAAGAGAAAATGAAGATTTCCTAGACAGATGTCAGGATATGCTTCTACGGGCACAACATTCTGAAGAATCGGAGCAGGCTGCGCAGAGGGGACACAGGGATGGTGAAGAAATATGGCAGCATGTGACCTCCAGAAGAAGAAAGAGGAGCGTCCATGTATCTGCAATGGAGAGCAACCTTTTTCATGTTCTCTCCACAGGTACTAATGCGGAGAGTGGAGTAGATGATACATCTGAGGGAAGGGAGCCGAAGGAGACTCCACGATTGGAAGGCATGAGATGCACTGTCCTAGGGATGTAAAAAGCAACAGAGGGTCCTGTGGCATCTTTAAGACTAACAGAAGTATGGGAGCATAAGCTTTTGTGAGTGCACGCCCACTTCATCAGACGCAAGTAATGGACATTTCCAGAGGCAAGTATAAATCAGTATGCAGATAACGAGGTTAGTTCAATCAGGGAGGGTGAGGTGCTCTGCTAGCAGTTGAGGTGTGAACACCAAGGGAGAGAAACTGCTTCTGTAGTTGGATAGCCATTCACAGTCTGTTTAATCCTGATCTGATGATGTCAAATTTGCAAATGAACTGGAGCTCAGCAGTTTCTCTTTGGAGTCTGGTCCTGAAGTTTTTTTGCTGTAAGATGTCTACCTTTACATCTGCTATTGTGTGGCCAGGGAGGTTGAAGTGTTCTCCTACAGGTTTTTGTATATTGCCATTCCTGATATCTGACTTGTGTCCATTTATCCTCTTGCGTAGTGACTGTCCAGTTTGGCCAATGTACATAGCAGAGGGGCATTGCTGGCACATGATGGCATATATAACATTGGTGGACATGCAGGTGAATGAGCCGGTGATGTTGTAGCTGATCTGGTTAGGTCCTGTGATGATGTTGCTGGTGTAGATACGTGGGCAGAGTTGGCATCGAGGTTTGCTGCATGGGTTGGTTCCTGAGTTAGAGTTGTTATGGTGTGGTGCGTGGTTGCTGGTGAGAATATGCTTAAGGTTGGTGGGTTGTCTGTGGGCAAGGACTGGCCTGCCTCCCAAGGTCTGTGAAAGTGAGGGATCATTGTTCAGGATGGGTTGTAGATCACTGATGATGTGTTGGAGAGGTTTAAGCTGAGGACTGTAGGTGATGGCCAGTGGAGTTCTGTTGGTTTCTTTTTTGGGCCTGTCTTGTAGCAGGAGGCTTCTGGGTGCACGTCTGGCTCTGTTGATTTGTTTCTTTATTTCCTTGTGTGGGTATCGTAGTTTCGAGAATGCTTGGTGAAGATCTTGTAGGTGTTGGTCTCTGTCTAAGGGGTTGGAGCAAATGCGGTTGTACCTCAGCGCTTGGCTGTAGACGATGGATTGTGTGGTGTGTCCGGGGTGGAAGCTGGAGGCATGAAGGTAGGTATAGCAGTCGATGGGTTTTCAGTATAGGGTGGTGTTAACGTGGCCATCGCTTATTTGTACTGTGGTGTCTAGGAAGTGGACCTCCTGTGTAGATTGGTCCAGGCTGAGGTTGATGGTGGGGTGGAAGCTGTTGAAATCATGGTGGAATTCTTCCAGGGTCTCCTTCCCATGGGTCCAGATGATGAAGATATCATCAATGTAGTGTAGGTAGAGAAGGGGCATGAGTGGATGAGAGCTGAGGAAGCGTTGTTCCAGGTCAGCCATAAAAATGTTGGCATATTGTGGGGCCATGCGGGTGCCCATGGCGGTGCCACTGGTCTGGAGGTATATATTGTCACCAAATTTGAAAGAATTGTGCGTGAGGATAAAGTCACAGAGCTTAGCAACAAGTTGTGCTGTGTCATCATCAGGGATACCGTTCCTGACAGCTTGTATTCCATCTGTGTGTGGGATGTTTGTGTAGAGAGTCTCTACATCCATGGTGGCTAGGATGGTGTTTTCTGGGAGGTCACCAATGCATTGTAGTTTTCTCAGGAAATCAGTGGTGTCACAGAGATAGCTGGGAGTGCTGGTGGCGTAGGGTCTAAGTAGGGAGTCCACATATCCAGACAATTATACTTGTCCTAGGGATGGGGATTCCACGACCACTGCTCCCAAGAGAAGGAGGTGGGTGGTGGTGATTGGGGTCTCCCTCCTCAGGGGGACTGAATCATCTATCTGCCGCCCCGACCGAGAAAGCTGAGAGGTCTGCTGCTTGCCAGGAGCTAGGATACACGATGTGACGGAGAGACTGCTGAGACTCATCAAGCCCTCGGATTGCTACCCCTTCCTGCTTCTCCACGTGGGCGCCAATGATACTGCCAAGGATGACCTTGAGCGGATCACTGCAGACTATGTGGCTCTGGGAAGAAGGATAAAGGAGTTTGAGGCGCAAGTGGTGTTCTTGTCTATCCTCCCTGTGCAGGGAAAAGGCCTGGGTACAGACCGTCGAATTGTGGAAGTCAACGAATAGCTATACAGATGGTGTCGGAGAGAAGGCTTTGGATTCTTTGACCATGGGATGATGTTCCAAGAAGGAGGAGTGCTAGGCAGCGACGGGCTCCACCTAACGAAGAAAGGGAAGAGCATCTTCGCAAGCAGGCTGGCTAACCTAGTGAGGAGGGCTTTAAACTAGGTTCAGCAAAGGAAGGAGACCAAAGCCCTGAGGTAAGTGAGGAAATAGGATACCGGGAGGAAGCATGAACAGAAGAGTGAAAGAGGGGAGGACTCCTGTCTCAGACTGAGAAAGCGGGACAATCAGCAAGTTATCTTAAGTGCCTATACACAAATGCAAGAAGCCTGGGAAACAAGCAGGGAGAACTGGAAGTCCTGGCACAGTCAAGGAACTATGATGTGACTGGAGTAACAGAGACTTGGTGGGATAACTTACATGACTGGAGTACTGTCATGGATGGAGATAAGTGTTCAGGAAGGACAGGCAGGGCAGAAAACGTGGGGGAGTTGCACTGTATGTAAGAGAGGAGTATGACTGCTCAGAGCTCCGGTATGAAACTGCAGAAAAACCTGAGAGTCTCTGGATTAAGTTTAGAAGTGAGAGCAATAAGGCTGATGTCGTGGTGAGAGTCTGCTATAGACCACCAGACCAGGGGGATGAAGTGGACGAGGCTTTCTTCTGGCAACTAGCTGAAGTTACTAGATCACAGGCCCTGGTTCTCATGGGAGACTTTAATCACCCTGATATCTGCTGGGAGAGCAATACAGCGGAGCACAGACAATCCAGGAAGTTTTTGGAAAGTGTAGGGGACAATTTCCTGGTGCAAATGCTGGAGGAACCAACTAGGGGCAGAGATCTTCTAGATGTGCTGCTCACAAACCAGGAAGAATTAGTAGGGGAAGTAAAAGTGGATGTGAGTGTGGCAGTAGGGTGACGAGATGTCCTGATTTTATAGGGACAGTCCTGATTTTTGGGTCTTTTTCTTATAAACACTCCTATTACCCCCCATCCCGATTTTTCACACTTGCTGTCTGGTCACCCTACTTGGCGGAGACCATGAGATGGTCGAGTTCAGGATCCTGACACAAGGAAGAAAGGAGAGCAGCAGAAGACGGACACTGGACTTCAGGGAAGCAGACTTTGACTCCCTCAGGGAACTGATGGGCAGGATCCCCTGGAAGAATAACATGAGGGGGAAAGAAGTACAGGAGAGCTGGCTGTATTTTAAAGAATCATTATTGAGGTTGCAGGAACAAACAATCCCGATGTGTAGAAAGAATAGTAAATATAGCAGGCGACCAGCATGGCTTAACAGTGAAATCCTTGCTCATCTTAAACGCAAAAAAGAAGCTTACAAGAAGTGGAAGATTGGACAAATGACCAGGGAGGAGTATAAAAATATTACTCAGGCATGCAGGAGTGAAATCAGGAAGGCCAAATCACACTTGGAGTTGCAGCTAGCAAGAGATGTTAAGAGTAACAAGAAGGGTTTCTTCAGATATGTTAGCAACAAGAAGAAAGTCAAGGAAAGTGTGGGCCCCTTACTGAATGAGGGAGGCAACCTAGTGACTGAGGATGTGGAAAAAGTTAATGTACTCAATGCTTTTTTTGCCTCTGTCTTCACGAACAAGGTCAGCTCCCAGACTGCTGCACTGGGCAGCACAGTATGGGGAGAAGGTGACCAGCCCTCTGTGGAGAAAGAAGTGGTTCGGGACTATTTAGAAAAACTGGACGTGCACAAGTCCATGGAGCTGGATGAGCTGCATCCGAGGGTGCTAAAGGAGTTGGCAGATGTGGTTGCAGAGCCATTGGCCATTATCTTTGAAAACTCATGGCAATCGGGGGAAATCCCGGATGACTGGAAAAAGGTTAATGTAGTGCCCATCTTTAAAAAAGGGAAGGAGGAGGATCCGGGGAACTACAGGCCAATAAGTCTCACCTCAGTCCCTGGAAAAATCATTGAGCAGGTCCTCAGGGAATCAATTCTGAAGCACTTAGAGGAGAGGAAAGTGATCAGGAACAGTCAGCATGGATTCACCAAGGGCAAGTCATGCCTGACTAACCGAATTACCTTCTATGAGGAGATAACTGTGTCTGTGGATGAGGGGAAAGCAGTGGATGTGTTATTCCTTGATTTTAGCAAAGCTTATGATACGGTCTCCCACAGTATTCTTGCCGGCACGATAAAGAAGTATGGGCTGGATGAATGTATAAGGTGGATAGAAAGCTGGCTAGATGGTCGGGCTCAACGGGTAGTGATCAATGAGCTCTATGTCTAGTTGGCAGCCGGTTTCAAGCGGAGTGCCCCAAGGGTCGGTCCTGGGACTGGTTTTGTTCAATATCTTCATTAATGATCTGGAGGATGGTGTGGACTGCACTCTCAGGAAGTTTGCAGATGACACTAAACTAGGAGGAGTGGTAGATATGCTGGAGGGTAGGGATAGGATACAGAGGGACCTAAACAAATGAGAGGATTCGGCCAAAAGAAACCTGATGAGGTTCAACAAGGACAAGTGCAGAGTCCTGCACTTAGGACGGAAGAATCCCATTCACTGTTACAGACTAGGGACCGAATGGCTAGGAAGCAGTTCTGCAGAAAAGGACCTAGGGGTTACAGTGGACGAGAAGCTGGATATGAGACAACAGTGTGCCCTTGTTGCCAAGAAGGCTAACGGCATTTTGGGCTGTATAAGTAGGGGCATTGCCAGCAGATCGAAGGACGTGATCATTCCCCTCTATTCGACATTGGTGAGGCCTCATCTGGAGTACTGTGTCCAGTTTTGGGCCCCACACTACAAGAAGGATGTGGAAAAATTGGAAAGAGTCCAACGGAGGGCAACAAAAATGATTAGGGGTCTGGAGCACATGACTTATGAGGAGAGGCTGAGGAAAGTGGGATTGTTTAATTTGCAGAAGAGAAGAATGAGGGGGGATTTGATAGCTGCTTTCATCTACCTGAAAGGGGGTTCCAAAGAGGATGGATCTACACTGTTCTCAGTGGTACCAGATGACAGAACAAGGAGTAATGGTCTCAAGTTGCAGTGGGGGAGGTTTAGGTTGGATATAAGGAAAAACTTTTTCATTAGGACGGTGGTGAAGCACTGGAATGGGTTACCTAGGGAGGTGGTGGAATCTCCTTCCTTAGAGGTTTTTAAGGTCAGGCTTGACAAGCCCTGGTTGGGATGATTTAGTTGGGAATTGGTCCTGCTTTGAGCAGGGGGTTGGACTAGATGACCTCCTGAGGTCCCTTCCAACCATCATATTCTATGATTCCATGATTCTAAGGTCTAGAAAACATGACCTGTGAGGGAAGAGTCAAAAAAATTGTTTGTTTAGTCTAGAAAAGATTAAAAGACGACATGATAGCAGATTTCAATTACATAAAAAGTTGTTACAAGGAGGACGGAGAAAAAATATTCTCTTTAACCTCTGATAATAGTAGAAGAAGTAATGAGCTTAAATTGCCACAAGAGTGGTTTAGGTTGGATATTAGGTAAAACTTCCTAATTGTTAGGGGGATAAGCACTTGAATAAATTTCCCAGGGAGGTTGTGGAATCTCCGTCATTAAAGATTTTTCAGAGCAGGTTAGACAAACACCTGTCAGGGATCATCTAGATAATAATTAGTCCTCCCATGCGTGCAAGAGACAGGAATAGATGATCTCTCAAAGTCCCTTCCAGTCCTACGATTTTATCATTTAACCCTTTTCATGTCACCTTTTTTCTGTGATACTAAAACAACAAAGTATCGCACCGGGGAAAAGGTTAGATTTGGAACAGATGGCGACACAGCTCTCAGCAGCCTGAGGACAGGAAGAAAAAAAACTTCTCTCTATCCTTAAGGATCCCGTCTCCCTCCTTTAGAGTTCTCGTGTCCCACTAGAGGGCATCCGTCTCCTCCTCATTGCAGTTATGGACTGTGGCCTTAACCCTGTCATGCTGCATGACAAAAAATACTTGATTCCAGTTGAAAAGAAGGGATCTCTCCTGGGCACACCCAATCCTGCCTTTGCTTCTCCTGGGAGAGGTGCTCGTATTTACCATCTGAACTCCAGTCTGGTGCCTGCCTTTGTTCCTCCTCCAACAGAGGATGGTCTCTTTCCCCTACTCAGGCAGGGTGCTCAGGGTGTTACTATGTCACATGGTAGCAGCACATTGCATATAATCCATCATCAGAACCTTAGCAGACCTCGGTATGGAAAAGGGGCCTGATAAAAACAATTGTACCTGTCACCTCCGTGAATTGGAGACATGCAATGCAGGTATATATCCTCTGCCTCCTCTTCCACTTTCTTCTCTCATCCCCTATTCATCATCCTCCAAATACTGTATCAATGTATTTTCTTCCTATCCCTTCCAGAGACACTATCTCTCCTCTCTTTGCCTCAGTACTCCACCTCTCCAAATTCTCCCACTCAGAATTTTTAAATATCAGATTCTCTGTTTCTGCTTCCATTCCAGAATGAAGTTTTCTGATTTTAAAGTGGAAAATTCAGTTTTAGCTCGGGGAAGGAGAGGGAAAGGGGGAGAAAAATGAGAAACTAGACTGGAATGTCAGACCTTGATTCCAATAATCTTACCTAGTGGTTGGATCATGATTCATAGCTCAGTGTAAGGTTGGACCTGAGCTAAGGGTACATGGGAGTGCTCCTGTAATCATGATCCAGAGACAGGCCTTGGTGAAAACCAAGGTTAGAGTCTAGAACTAAATGATGAACAGAACTAGAGCCAGGTGGTCAGGGTTTTGGGGGGATCAGAAGATGGAGGCCAGGCTGGAGCAGGTCAGTGAGGAGGGTGGAGTGAAGCTGGTGCAGGGCAAGGGCAGGGTTCAGGTAAGGCTAGTCAAGAGCAGGAGAGGAGCAAGCAGAGGAGCAGGGGCAGGGCCAAGGTCTGGGAGTTGCTAGTCTGTTGCACTGTGAGGCAGCAGGAGGGTTCCTGGCTGAGAAGTGCTGTTGCTGAGACTCCTTCACAGCTTTGCTGCCATTGTGGAAATAACGAATCCTGGGGTCAACTGACCCAGTCTCTGCTTTGTGATAGGTTGCTGCCTGAGGGGTGACGCAAAGCAGGCCCTACAAAGTGCAGAGAGTTTTCCTCACAGCCAGGCCTGCTAGGTCAAGCTGGAGCAACCCAGGGACCTTACTGGTGAGTGGATCCTTATACGGATGCTGGATTACAGATGACCAGACTTCAGTGGACTGGATCTGAGGGGTGTGCGAAGTAGCTCTTCCACTTCCAAGGTTCCAGGCAAAGCCTATGCTGGGTGGGCATCTGTTTTTCTCTTCTTTTTCTATAGGAAATCAGACCGAGTGACAAGTGATCTACGGTAAATAACATTTGCGTCCGAAGGGAAGAAAGATGGAAAGCCGATGAGCGCAGAATGGAGGATTCTGTGTGCGATTGATCGGAGCTCACTGCACATTCCATGGTAGGAAGGAACTAAAGGGCTGTTGGGGCTACTCCCATTTTACACCACTGGGATGGGAGAGCAGAGAAATGTGAGTGACCCCAACAAACACTACCTTCCAGAACACAACGGTAGCTCCGGGCACAGGTGCCTTGATCCTACAAGTGGGAATATGCAGAGGCCACTAGAAGAAGAATAACTGTTAAAAGCCTTGTTGTTTGTATTTAATAATCAAAATCCATTTGTCATTATAGGAATGTGTGATCTCAGCAACAGTAACAATTTTAAGATAAAATTTCCACTCGGTTCCCAAATATATTGAAATTACATTACATGAATCAATGGTTTTTTAAGGTGCAAATTCTTACCACAATACTCATGTTTATAACTGATGAACAGGTTGATAGTGGAGATTACGAAAGTCGGGCCAACTAGTATCAGAATTAGTATCTGCATCCAATCTATGGTAGAAGAATTATTCAAGAATTATTACAAACTGTAATAATGTAATACTGATTGTACCAAATTGATCAAAATATATTTCCATTTCAGATACAAAAATTGTTCAAACAGCTCACATTAGATGTATTTCTGTGATTTTCTTTGATGCAAAATAGAAAAACAACATGGAGCATCTCTTGTTGTTGTTTGGAGAAAAAGGAAATAATTCACATTAAAAACCTTAAGCTTAGTCCCCAATTCACATCAGACAGGAAGCTGTAATATCACTTTATGGAACAACACATTAAAAAAAACTAACTATTTCATCTGTTTAAGGTCTCAATCCAGCTAACACTTATGCATGTGCTTAATATCAATTGTTTCCAATGGGAGTACACATGGTAATACAGTTAAACATATGTTCACAGGACCAGGAGCTTCAGTGTAACAACTGATATTTTCATACTAACCTAAAGGTGTATGCTGACCAGCTTAAAAAGTGTTCCTTAAAATATGCTAGCTAACATACTAACTAACATGTTTTGCCACTACAGGACTTAGGCACCTCTCTCTAGACTTAGGTGCCTAAGTCCCACTATCAGGGGATACTGCGATCGACTAAGCTACTCTTTGGTTGCTGCTGAACCCTGTAGGTGTCTAAACTCACCCAATACCCACATTATTGCAGTAAAAGTTCCCCAATTGCTTATGTTTCTGCCTCTAGATGTGTGCACGACTGCCTCACTTGACATTCCCAGATGCCTTCCTCCTTCCTAAACCCCAGAGCGAGCAATGGACAAGGCATTGCTCGGCCTAATGTGCTGTGGGGCCCAAGGCAGTTGGTGTGCTCAAAGGCCACCTAACTCCACACCAAATGTGGAAGGAGGTGGGGAAAGAGAATGTGTCTGGTGATGACTGGCTGCTCATTCCAACCTCTTCCTGTTCATACCCTCACTGCCCTTCTACCCACCTTTATCCTCTTCTACTCCACCACCTTGTCTCCCTTGCTCCCCTCCTTTTAACATCCCCCATCCCTTTACTTTTAGCTTATCCCCTCCTAACAAGAAATAAATAAAAGGAAAACAAATTGTGGCACTAACATGCCATTTGCTGCCATCACACTCTTGCTTGTAATAGCTCTTCCCCCTCCATTTGTTTGTCTGGACTAGTTAGATTGTCAGTTCCTTAGGGCAAGGACCATCTGCTGCTGTGTGTCTGTGCAGTGCCAAACACAGTGGCTAGCTATTAGGCATGACCACAATAAACATGAGTAATATTAAATAGGAATAAATAATAAAGACATCTCTTCCCCTTCCCTTCCCCTCCCCCCCCCCCCGGTGTTTGCTGATGGATTTGTTAGGGTCTCATAGGATGCATTTAACTTAATTTAATTTAACTTTTATTAAGGTTTCTTTTCTCCCAAAATTCACCTAGTCATTGAAGTTGCATAGTGGTTTTTTTTAAATGCTTTGAGCATTCAAAATAAAAAGTCCCTTGTCCCTTGTTTGCTTTCTTAGCTTTTGTGATGTAGATATTTCACCAGTTCTCCATGCAACACAGAGTGTCCTTCCTGGACTAGAAGGTATTTTAATGTACAAGTATAAGCAGAAGAAGGGAAAAGAAGAAAGCAAGCCATTTCAAACCTACTTTCTCTATCATGAAAAAACTGAAAAGGAAACAAGGCTAGCTTTCTCCCTTTGCAGGTAACCACTAACAGGCAGCCCTTTTTCTAGCATACAGAAACTACAAAGAATCCCACATGTGACAAGGTCAGATTTGGAACATGTGGAGTTACAGTTATCAATAGCATGAGGACAGGAAGAAAAAATTTCCTCTCTATCCTTAAGGACACCCACTCCCTCCTCTAGGGTCCACCTTTCCCCCCAGAGGGCATCCCTCTCCCCCTCATCACACAGTTATGGGATGAGGCATGGGATCACTGGTGCTGCATGGCAGAGAATACAGGATCCCAGTCAAAGAGTAGCGATCTCTGCTGGTAACAGCCTGTCCTGCCTCTCCTTCTCCTGGGGGAGGTGCTGGAATTTGCCATCTCCAAGCTAGTCCAGTGCATGTCATTGTTCCTCATCCACGTGAGGATGGCCTCTCTCCCTGACTCAGGCAGGGTGCTCAAGGTGTTACTATATCATGTGGTGGTTGCATGTTGCATATAATCCATCATAGTAACCTCTGCGGACCTCCATACGGAAAAGGTGCCATATAAGGAAACAATTGTACCTGCCACCTCCAAGAATTGGAGACATGCAATGCAGTAACATCCCCTTTTCCTCCTCCTCCTTCTTGTTCCCTCATCCACTCTTCATCATCCTCCAAATACCAGTGTATTTCCTCCCCATCCCTTCCAGAGACACTATCTTTCCTCTCCTTGCCTCAATACTCCACCTCTAACCCACTCCATATTTTCCCACTATGAGAATTTTTAAATATCAGATTATCTGTTTCTGCTTCCATTCCAGAATGGATTTTTCTGATTTTAAAGTAGAAAATTCAGTTTTAGCTCTATGGGGAGATGATGAAAACTGAGAAACTAGACTGGTACAAAAAATAAAGACTTCTGTTTTTTCCACAGATTTCAGTGGTTGTTTTACAGTTTGACTACAGTGTATGAATTTGCCTGAATTTTAATAAGAAATGTATTACTTATATCTTTATTCAGACTCTCCAAGTTCTGATATTTGTAGCACAAACCATGATATTTTTCATAGACTGTAGGTTCACTTACCATTAACATTTGATTTTGCATTTGTAGGTTTTGGAACAGGGTCTGGAAAACAAATGGATAAGAAGGTGGGCAAAATGTAAATGAAGTACGTTGTTTTACACTAATCTTTTACAGTTTATGATGGATTTGTTTAGTCTGGAAAAGAGAAGTCTGAGAGAGGACATGATAATAGATTTCAAGTACATAAATTGTCATTACAAGAAGGAGGGAGAAAATTTGTTCTCCTTAACCTCAGAGGATAAGACAGGCAGCAAGGGCAGTTTAGGTTGGATTTTAGGAAAAAACTTATTAACTGTTAGGGTGGTTAAACACTGGAGTAAGCTGTGTACGAAGGTTCTGGAATCTCCATCACTGGATATTTGTAAAAGCAGGTTAGAGAAACACCTTTCAGGGATGATCTAGATGCTATTTAGTCCTGCCATGTGTGCAGAGGACTGGACTAGATGACTTCTTGAGGTCCCTTCCAATCCTATAACTCTATGATTCTATGATTAATCCTTTGCACATCACCTTTAATAGGCAGTCCTTTTTCCTCGGACACTAAAATGACAAACTATCCCATATGTGACAAGGTCAGATTTGGAACAGATGGAGAGACAGTTCTGAACAGTCTGAGGACAGGGGAAAAAAAACTTCTCTCTATCCGTAAGGACACGCTCTCCCTCTTCCAGGACCCTCCTGTCCCACTTGAGAGCATCCCTCATCACAGAGCTGTGGCCTGAGACATAAACCCTGTGGTGCTGAATGGCAGAGAATATATCCTTCCAATCATAGAGAAGGGAACTCTGCTGGGCACACTCTCTCCTGCCTCTGCCTCTCCACGGCGAGCTGCTGGTATCTGCCATCTGCACCCCAGTCTGGTGCCTGCCATTGTTCCTCCTCCAGCTGAGGATGAGCTTTCTCCTTTAATCAGGCAGCATGCTCAGAGTGTTACTATATCATGTGGTAGCTGCATCTTGCAGATAATCCATCATCAGAACCTCAGCACACCTCCATATGGAAAAGGGGCCTGATAAAAAAATTGCACCTGCCATCTCCATTAATTACAGACATGCAATCCAGTTATATCTCCTTTTCCACCACCTCCTCCTTCATCTCTCAACCCCATTCTCATCATCCAAATACCAGTGTATTTCCTCCCTATCCCTTCCTGAGACACTAACTCTGCTCTCCTTGTTTCAGTACTCCACCTCTCCTCCACTCCAACCTCTCCAACTGTCAGAATTTTTAAATATCAGATTCTCTCTTTCTGCTTCCATTCCAGAGTGGAATTTTCTGATTTTTAAATGGAAAAATCAGTTTTAGTGGTGAGGGGAGGAAATGAAAAATTAGAAACTAGATTGGTATGTCAGGTCCTGCCTCCAAAAATCTTGCCTAGTGGTTGGACCATGAGCCACAGTTAGCCGTAAGGTTGGGCCTGGCTAAGGGTTCTCCTGGAATGACGATCTAGAGACAGGCCAGGGTCAAATCCTAGATAAGAGTCTGCAGCCAAATGAGGATCAGGACCAGAGCCAGGTGGTCAGGGTTTAGAGGGATCAGAATGCGGATGACAGGCTGGAGTGGGTCAGTGATAAGACTGGAGTAAGGCAAGTTCAGGGAACCGGCAGGGCTCAGCAGAAGGAGGAGCAGGCAGAGGAGCAGGCGCAGGAGCAAGGGTTGGGAGTCGCTGTAGTCTGTTGCACTGGGAGGCAGCAGGAGGGTTCCTGGCTGGGGAGTGCTGTTGCTCAGACTGATCTGCTGCTCTGCTGGCATTGTGGAAATAACTGAGCATGGAGACATCCGACCCGTCTCTACTTTGTGATAGGTTGCTGCCACGTGCCTGAGGGGTCATTCACTGCAGGTCCTGCTGAGTGCGGACTCAGTGCAGCAGCTGAGTGACCAGCCGTACTTTGGCTAAGAGTTTGCCTCACAGCCAGGCCTGCTAGGTCAATCTGGAGCAGCCCAGAGACCTTGATGGTGAGGGGATCCTCACATGGATGCTGGACTTACAGATGACCAGACTTCAATCGACTGGACCTGAGGGGTGTGCGAGGTAGCCCTTCCACTTACAAGGGTCCAAACAAAGACCATGCTGGATGGGCATCTCCTTTTCTCTTATTTTTCTATAGAAATCAGACCAAGTGACAATTGATCCACTGTAAATAAAATGTGTGTCCAAAGGGAAGAAAGATGGAAAGCCGATGAGAGCAGCATGGGGGATTCTGTGTGTGATTGATCGGAGCTCACTGCACATTCCGTGGTAGGAAGGAGGAAGAGGGTGGTTGGGACTGCTCCTCTTTTTGCGCCTTTGGGATGGGAGGGGAGGGAAGTGTGAGTGACCCCAACAGACATTGCCTTCCAGAACATTACAGTAGCTCCCAGCAGGGATGCCTTGATCCTACAATTGGGAATATGAAGAGGCCACTCAAAGAAGAATGGCCGTTAAAGCCATGTTGTTGGTATTTAGTAATCTAGATCCATTTGTCATTATAGTAATGTGTGATCTCAGCAACAGTAACAATTTTAAGATAAAATTTCTACTCAGTTCCCAAATATATTCAAAATATACTATACCAATCAATAGATTCTTACGGTGGAAATTTAGACCGGAATACTCACGTTTATAACTGATGAACAGGTTGATAGCGGAGATGATGAAAGTCGGGCAAACTTGTATCAGAATTAGTATCTGCATCCAATCTATGGTAGAAGAATCATCCAGGAATTATTACAAACTCCAATTATTGTACTATATTGTTACAAATACTATATATTTCTATTTCAGATACAAAAATTGCTCAAGCAGTTCACATTAGATATATTTTGTACCCCGGAATGATTGTGTCCCATTGATTGTCCTCAGTCCACAAGGTTTCTGTGATGCCTATTATATCAATATCCTCCTTTATCACAAGGCACTCTAGTTCACCCATCTTATGTAGACTTCTAGCATTTGTGTACAAGCACTTTAAAAATTTGTCACTGTTTATCTGTCTGCCCTTTTCTGATGTGTCAGTTTCTTTTTTTATGTGAATGTTTATCATTTGATCTGGCACTTACATTATCCTCCTCCATCCTCTGCTCCTGACTATTCTCTATCATTAGACTCTCCCCTAAGAGAAGTCTCTGTCTGTGGGGATGTATCATCCCTACACCAACCTAATGAAAAGTTCCATGAGGAGGTAAGGGTCACGATGGGACACTTGCCAGGTAAACAAATCATGGCCTTATGTAAGGCCCCCTGGTGGTCTAGGATTATATAAGATGATCATGGCCTTATGTAAGGCCCCCTGGTGGTCTAGGATTATATAAGATGATCATGGCCTTATGTAAGACCCCCTGGTGGTCTAGGATTATATAAGATGATCATGGCCTTATGTAAGACCTCCTGGTGGTCTAGGATTATATAAGATGATCATGGCCTTATGTAAGGCCCCCTGGTGGTCTAGTATTATATAAGATGAGGTAAACAAATCATGGCCTTATGTAAGGAACGGTTGAACCAATCGGTGTGGGGCTATACATGTGATAAACACATGATTCTCCTTCTTGTCCAATCCGTAGATGTGTGATTATAGACTAATTGTGTTATGTAATGTTGAGAAAAACTATAAAAGAAAGCTTGCAATAAACAGATTCGGATTCAGCTTGCAACCACATTGGTCGTGTGCTTTATCCGCTCCGCCTGGAACCCCACAAATGGTGACCCCGACGTGATTCGGCTTGAACATCAAGGCAGCCAGGACTTTGCCCAGAGTAAGCTAGCAGAAATCATACTAGACACAGCCGCCAGTGGAGCAGGGATCAATGTTCTCAGACAGTAGACCCAACAGGTGTTGTCTCAGAAGCTGAGCAAAGAAAAAGCAGATCCAACCAAAAAAAGGATCTAAGTGGTCAGACTCTGTCATCTCTCATGAAGAAACTGGAACAATTAAATTTAGATATTGAAAAGGCTCTCAGTGCTGGCTCTTCTCCTTCCAGCACTCCTTCTACCAAAAAGCGCAAACAGCCGTGCCCTGTTAAGGTGGAGACAGGCCTTCTTCACAAAGATCATCAGAGAAAAGGAATCTGTGGGAATAAAAGGGCAGGCTACCAAGATTTAGATGGTTTGCCAAGCTCAGTGTCAACTGGAGCACGACCAAAAACTGAACATGGTTTGAGAAAAGGCGGAGGTGGCAGCCGAGGCAGGAGGTACCGGAGGATACCGGCTCCTGGTCGTCTGAGAGAGACGTTCGTAAGCTCACAGCCGACTGAAGCATTCGGTGAGAAAAGGCGGAGGTGGCAGCCGCGGCAGGAGGTACCGGAGGATACCGGCTCCTGGTCGTCTGAGAGAGACGTTCGTGAGCTCACAGCCGACTGAAGTGTTCGGTGAGAAAAGGCGGAGGTGGCAGCCGCGGCAGGAGGTACCGGAGGATACCGGCTCCTGGTCGTCCGAGAGAGACGTTCGTGAGCTCACAGGTGAGCGGCTGCATTTAATAAAATGGACTCTGCTTTGTCTGCAGAGGAGGAGACGGTGCATGATTTTTTATTACGCATCGCTAAAAAGCGGGGAGAGAAGCTTCCCTCTGACGCATTGTCCCGTTTGTTGAAATGGGGGCAGAAACGCGGGAATGTACAAACAGGGCCTTCAGGACATGCTGAATCAGTTGTCCCATTTGGCCGGTAAGAACCATCCCCCGCAGTCCCACACATTGCGAGCCCTGAACCAGCCCGGCTTTCCTGTCACCAATAATGTTTGTACCCCAAAGTTCCGGGCGAAGTTCCCGGGGCAGGGTGAGCAGTTGCGGAATAGGTTGAAAAGAATGGCGGAGCCAGGCTTATCTAACTTTAAAAGGACATATAAAAAAAAAACCACCGGATAAGATCCCTCCGGCCGTGGCTCAAGACACAAATTGCTAAAGAGCCCGACACCGCCACGCAGAAGCCGAACGACAACCCCGCGACACCAGACCTGCACTTGTTGTTTGCTACAACCTAGACACCTGATAATGCTGTGCTTCTGTTTGTTCGGACTCCTTATTATAGGAGCAGGGGTCTTTGTATGTCCAAACTCTG
Organism: Malaclemys terrapin pileata; assembly: GCF_027887155.1. Classification (NCBI taxonomy): domain Eukaryota; kingdom Metazoa; phylum Chordata; order Testudines; family Emydidae; genus Malaclemys; species Malaclemys terrapin. Next base: position 7,937,783 of record NC_071524.1, on the reverse strand, counting down.
TACCTTTTGTTAACCCACGACAAAATGTTTGAATCACCTGGGCGAACCAAACTGGCCAAAAAGCCCTTTTTGCTTGTTCATGGCCACCCCATCGGATCCCCAATGGTTTTCGTGGGTATTTATGTAATGTTATGTTTTTTAATAGTTCCCAGTTGTTAAATGTCACCTGTCGTCAGTTTTATAGGTTCAAAAAAAGGAGTCAGGTGGCTAGTAATTGTCCTAATGTTAGTTGGACCTTCCTATAGGCCTTATTTAAGAAAAAGGGGGGAGGTGTGGGGATGTATCATCCCTACACCAACCTAATGAAAAGTTCCATGAGGAGGTAAGGGTCACGATGGGACACTTGCCAGGTAAACAAATCATGGCCTTATGTAAGGCCCCCTGGTGGTCTAGGATTATATAAGATGATCATGGCCTTATGTAAGGCCCCCTGGTGGTCTAGGATTATATAAGATGATCATGGCCTTATGTAAGACCCACTGGTGGTCTAGGATTATATAAGATGATCATGGCCTTATGTAAGGCCTCCTGGTGGTCTAGGATTATATAAGATGATCATGGCCTTATGTAAGGCCCCCTGGTGGTCTAGTATTATATAAGATGAGGTAAACAAATCATGGCCTTATGTAAGGAACGGTTGAACCAATCGGTGTGGGGCTATACATGTGATAAACACATGATTCTCCTTCTTGTCCAATCCGTAGATGTGTGATTATAGCCTAATTGTGTTATGTAATGTTGAGAAAAACTATAAAAGAAAGCTTGCAATAAACAGATTCGGATTCAGCTTGCAACCACATTGGTCGTGTACTTTATCTGCTCCGCCTGGAACCCCACATCTGTCTGATCCACATGCTCCTCTGCAGCAGTCGGCTTTCCCCCATCTCCTAGTTTAAAAACTGCTCTACAACCTTTTTAATGTTTAGTGCCAGCAGTCTGGTTCCATTTTGGTTTAGGTGGAGCCCATCCTTCCTGTATAGGCTCCCCGCATTCCAGAAGTTTCCCCAGTTCCTAATGAATGTAAACCCCTCCTCTCTACACCATCGTCTCATCCACGCATTGAGACTCTGAAGCTCTGCCTGCCTACCTGGCCCTATGCGTGGAACTGGGAGCATTTCTGAGAATGCCACCATAAAGGTCCTGGATTTCAGGCTCTTCCCTAGCAGCCTAAATTTGGCCTCCAGGACGTCTCTCCTACCCTTCCCTATGTCATTGGTACCTACATGTACCACGACCACCGGCTCCTCCCCAGCACTACACATAAGTCTGTCTAGATGCCTCGAGAGATCCGCAACCTTCGCACCAGGCAGGCAAGTCACCATATGGTTCTCCCGGTCATCACAAACCCAGCTATCTACGTTTCTAATGATCAAATCTCCCATTACTAACACCTGCCTTTTCCTAGCAACTGGAGTTCCCTCCCCCGGAGAGGTAACCTCAGTGTGAGAGGCAACCCCAGCACCATCTGGAAGGAGGGTCCCAACTATGGCGAGGTTTCTCTCTGCTCCCATTGACTGCTCTGCTTCCCTGGGCCTTTCATCCTCCTCAACAGTGCAGGGGCTGTCTGACCGGAGGTGGGACAATTCTACAGTGTCCCAGAAAGCCTCATCAACATACCTCTCTGCCTCTCTTAGCTCCTCCAGTTCCGCTACATTGGCCTCCAAAGTCTGTACGTGGTCTCTGAGGGCCAGGAGCTCCTTGCACCGAATGCACACATACGCCACCCGCCCACAGGGCAGGTAATCATACATGCTGCACTCAGTGCAATAAACTGGATAGCCCCCACTCTGCAGCTGGGCTTCTGCCTGCATTGTCTCCTAGTTAATGAAAGGGTTGTTTAAGCAAGAAGTTTTGAATGTAGTTTGGTTTATAGGTTTTAAGGGGAGTAAAGGGAAAAAGATAGGACCAGCAAGGGACACCCGCTCCCTTCCCACCCCCCCTCCAAACTCCCTTGCAAAACTTCCTGTTAGCAGCCCCTGGTCGCAAAAGCTGCCTGGTCACTTGTGCACTGCTTTATAAAGCCCTGGCTTGTGTGAATGCCCCACCCACTGATTAAGGCTCAGCCAATTACCAGAGGCTTCTAGCTTTCAGACCTTCCTTTGAAGCTCACAGCTTCCAACTGCCAGCCACAGCACATGGTCCTTCAACCAAACAAACAGACTGACAAACACAAGCTCAGCACACAGCAAGTAACCCCCAAACACAAACACACACTACAGACAGTCACTTACCCCAAGAGTGCTGTATTTGCTCCTCCTTCACCTGGGGAATTCCCTTGTGAAACTCCCTGTTAGCAGCCCCTGTTCACAAAAAGAAGGCCGGCTCATGAGAAGTTAGGTCCTTCTCCTGCTGGGTCAGCTTACTTTCCCTCTCCTCAAGGATTGTGAGATTGTTCATAACTTCTCTAGGGGGAAGGTGAAGCTAATTTGATCCCTCTGGTTCTCGGCCCATTGAAGCTTGTCCCGGATGATCACCCATCCATAGTCTTTTCAAAAAGTGAAACTGGATTCTCTTGAGACCAGCAGACAAGAAAGGACCTTGGGATAAATAATCTGAGCTGAAACTGACTCAGGACCTCCTTCCTGACCCACGAAATGGACAGGGCTTCAAGTGCATGGAGGGCCCCAATGCTTAGGGAAGGCTTGGAAGTGCTTGGCCTCCTGTGGTCCCATAGGACTGAATTTTTGTTTGGGGCAGAGTGTGACAATTTGAAACCACTGGAAAACCCCTCGGTGTGATGAAGGAGAACTCCTGCCACAGCCCATGTTGCAGACAGGGTGATGTCCAGTAGGCTGATTAGCACGCTTATAGGTTCTTTTATTGTTTTTAATAAGTTTTCTCAGAAATCACCTACTACAGGATAGGCCCAACAAGGACAATAACAGAACACCACTGGCCATCACATACAGCCCCCTGCTAAAACCTCTCCAGTGCATTATCCACGATCTACAACCTATCCTGGAAAATGATCCTTCACTCTCACAGACCTTGGGAGGCAGGCTAGTCCTTGCTTACAGACAACCCCCCAACCTGAAGCAAATACTCACAAGCAACTACACACCACACCACAGAAACACCAACCCAGGAACCAATCCCTGTAGCAAACCTCGTTGCCTACTCTGTCCCCATATCTACTCTAGCGACACCATCAGAGGACCCAACCACATCAGCCACACCATCAAGGGCTCATTCACCTGCACATCTACTAATGTTATATATGCCATCATGTGCCAGCAATGCCCCTCTGCCATGTACATTGGCCAAACCGGACAGTCCCTCCGCAAAAGAATAAATGGACACAAATCGGACATCAGGAATGGTAACATACATAATCCAGTAAGTGAACACTTCAATCTCCCTGGTCATTCTATTACAGATTTAAAAGTCACTATCATTGAACAAAAAAAACTTCAGAAACAGACTTCAAAGAGAAACAGCAGAACTCAAATTCATTTGCAAATTCAACACCATTAATCTGGGCTTGAATAGGGACTGGGAGTGGCTGGCTCATTACAGAAGCAGCTTTTCCTCTCCTGGAATTGACACCTCCTTATCTATTATTGGGAGTGGACTACATCCACCCTGATTGAATTGGCCCTGTCAACACTGGTTCTCCACTTGCGAAGTAACTCCCTGCTCTCCATATGTCAGTATATAATGCCTGCATCTGTAACTTTCACTCTATGCATCCGAAGAAGTGAGGTTTTTACTCATGAAAGCTTATGCCCAAATAAATCTGTCAGTCTTTAAAGTGCCACCAGACTCCTTGTTGTTTTTGTGTCTTTGAAATTCTCCAGCTATGCATATTATGTTGATTAGACTGGAGGTTGCTTTGGTTTATTAGAATGCAGATACATTAATTATGTTGCATTTACGCTATTGTAAGCAGGGTCTGAATGAACTCTCCCCTGACAGCTAGTTTGGGAGGGGGAGAGACTTCAGGAGCAAACTGTATTTACATGAACACACCTACTCTGCATAGGTATCCAACAGACAGGAGTTGTGTAGCTCAAAGTGATCATCTTTGGCTGGTGTTGGGTTACAAATCACTTTAGTACTGAATGCAGGAGTAGTGAAATGCTGTTATCAATGTTGTTATCTTTATTGTATGAGTAAAGGGCAGCTGAACTCTGCTTAGCCTAATTGAGGGGCTCACCCTCAGTTGAAAGGGACTCATTAAACAAGGGGCTTGAATTCCAGAGCCCTGTGAAAGTAAGAGTGGTGGAGACAGGTATCCTAGGCAGGAGATGTGCAGGCTACCTAAGGTCCCCAGTCTGGTTTCACCTGTTCCTTCCGTACTGTTCAAAGATAGAGCTAAATAGGCCCCATTAGGATGGTTTTGTTATGTTAAGTGCTCATTAGAGCTGAAAACACTTGTGGCAGGACAGCATTTCAGCCCAGCCTGCTAAGCGCTGACAATCACTAAGATTTGGGTGGACTCTCAAGAGACTGACCAGCAGAGAAGCAAGAGGCAGAAGGTGATTGGCAAGCAGAACAGCAGCTGGAGAGGTGGCCAGCAGCATGGAACAAGTGGCTGGTGGGCTGGCCAGCCAGAGCAAGTGCTCAGATGGTGGTGCAAGCCAGGTGCCTTTTTCCCTGTGTGGGAGGTGACCTCACAGATATACATCCTGAACCCTGGGTTCTCACTGACAAAGGACAAACACTGTGAGTGGGGTATGGTCAGGGAGCAGAAAGAGGCACAGAAAAGGAGCCTTTGGTTGTAGAACTCAAGAACATGAAACAAAAGACACTGCCCCACACACTTTGGGGTGCATGACCTCCTCACAGTTTTATGTTTATGAATCCTGACTGTAGCATTTTCCCTAATTAATGTCAGGGGACTTCCCTCCTTTCATTAAACATTTCTATTCTACACTCAGACTCTGTGCTTGTGAGAGGGGAAGTTTTGCCTCTCAGAGGCACCCATGGTGGTGTGTAATTTTGCAAGGCTTCTGGTTGGGGGCTTGAGCTGGTTCTGTGTCATGATGTTGTAAAGGAACCCCTAGATATTGAACCCGGCCCTGGTTGCTTCCAGCTCCACCTGGCAGAAGGGTTACACTGTATTTACTTCAAAGTTACACTTTTGGATACATTTTGTGGTAACTGTGTATATTTGAAAATAAAACTATGAAGTAACTGTGGTGTGAAAAAACTGTGAATTTGAAGTGCCTGGACTCTAAATGAAATGTATTGATCACAGTCTTTGTTCTGATCCTCCAGCTTCTGATATTGTCCCACAAACAATTACACTGATTACAATTTCACTTACTGGTCATTATCATGTTTATAGTAGTGTCACTGTTCTCTTGGGTGCAATTCACCCCAGTGCAGATTTAATTCTCCAAACTAAATGCATCTGTTTATGACAACAAAGTGCATATCAGACACATGTCGCACAAAGGGAATTCTGAGATTACTTACCAGTGTGATCGCTGATCTCACCTGTTGCAGCCCGAGCTTAAAAATAAAACCAGAAGGCAGATTATAGAATCATAGAACTGGAAGGGACCTCAAGAGGACATCTAGTCCAGTCCCCTGCACTCAAGGCAAGACTAAGTATTATCTAGACCATTCCTGACAGGTGTCTGTCTAACCTGCTCTTAAAAATCTCCAACGATGGAGATTCCACAACCTCCCTATGAAATATATCCCTGTGATTAATCACCCTGACAGTTAGGAAGTTTTTCCCAGTGTCCAACCTAAACCTCCCTTGCTGCAATTTAAGACCATTGCTTCTTGTCCTATCCTCAGAGGTTAAGAAGAACAATTCTTCTCCCTCCTCTTTGTAACAACATTTTATATACTTGAAAACAGTTATCATGTCCCCTCTCAGTCTTCTCTTTTCCAGACTAAGCAAACCCAATGTTTTCAATCTTGCCTCATCGGTCATGTTTTCTAGACATTTAATCATTTTTGTTGCTCTTCTCTGGAGTTTCTCCAATTTGTCCACATTTTTCCTGAAATGTGGCGCCAAGACCTAGACACAATACTCCAGTTCAGGCCTAATTATTGGGGTGTGGAGTGGAAGAATTACTTCTTGTGTTTTGCTTACGAAACTCCTGCTAATACGTCCTATAATGATGTTTGGTTTTTTTTTTAAACAGTGTTACACTGTTGACTCATATGTACCTTGTGATCCACTGTGACTCCCAGATCCCTTTCCGTAGTACTCCTTCCTAGGCAGTCATTTCCCATTTTGTATGTGTGCAACTGATTGTTCCTTCCTAAATGGAGTACTTTGCATTTGTTCTTATTGAATTTTATCCTATTTACTTCAGACCATTTCTCCAGTTTGTCCAGATCATTTTGAATTTTAATCCTATCCTCCAAAACACTTGCAACCCCTCCCATCTTAGTATCGTCTACAAACTTTATAAGTGTACTCTCTATGCCATTATCTAAATCATTGATGAACATATTGACCAGAACCAGACCCAGAACTGATCCCTGAGGTATCCCACTCATTATGCCCGTCCAGCATGCCTGTGAACCATTGATAACTACTCTCTGTGAATGGTTTTCCAACCAGTTTTGCACCCATCTTATAGTAGCTCCATCTAGGTTGCATTTCCCTAGTTTGTTTATGAGAAGGTCATGCAAGACAGTATCAAAAGCTACACTAAAATCAAGATATACCACATCTGCCACTTCCCCCTATATCCACAAGGCATGTTACCCTATCAAAGAAAGCTATCTGGTTGGTTTGACATGATTTGTTCTTGACAAATCTATGCTGACTGTTACGTATCACCTTATTATCTTCTAGACATTTGCAAATTGATTGCTTCATTATTTGCTTATTTAGATTATGTACATTTTAGTAATTCTGCATATTCACAAGTTAATCACATGGTATTCCTGCAATATTAAGGTCATTGTAATGGAGCCACATTTAGAGCTAGATTCTGCTCGCTCTCACACAATGGCGAAAGAGGGCTAAAAAACTTTCCTCTTGCATGGCCTGGTAAAGTGCCTAGAAGGATTAAAATCCCTGTATTCAGTCTGCAGTCCTTGCACTTTTCTATCTTCTACCCAGGGCTGAATGGTGCTTATGAGGATTGGGGAGAGACAGGAAGTGAGCAAAGCCCTGGTTCTACCCATGGAGAGGTGAGTGTAAGAGAAAGAGAAACTATATGTCACCCTTTAAAGGGATGCTGCAGTATCTGGGCTTACCGATTCACCTCAGGAGGTCACTGCCCCTTCCCAGAGGCTGCATCCCATGGGTTGCAGCTGATAGCGTGGAGAAAGGTTATTATTTACCATCTCTATCTTCTGTCAGACAAGACCTGGAGATTCTTTCTTTTGCTGCAGATTAGTTTATTTTCATTCCTTGTCAGAGTCTGACTCCATCCCAACATTACTTTTTGTAGTCATATGGCTGTACTGGGGCAGGTCACTAATTAGTGTGTCTGACCATACTCAGCCATTTAATTTCCACAGCTGGAGTTATCATCTATGGTGCTATCTGTCTAATTTGGTGTCACTTATTTTCCATACATATTTTTCACTTGAGAGGACTTTTCTAAAGTTTTCCATGTGCTATGTTATGTATGTTAAGGAGATTACAAGAAAGCTACATTGTAACATTCATAAAGATTTTTGTTAGTTTTTAAATTGACTTCTATTAATAATGATGAAAATAAGCAGTAAGAAAGCTAACCTGAAAGAAAGCATATTCCAAGGATCAAAAATGAAATAATCAAACAGAGTCCTCTTTTAACAGGATGCACAGGACATATGTACTTCTCCTTCATGTTTGTCCAATGTATATTTCTCATCCATGTATGACCTGAAAAATAAAGATATAGTAAGTAATTTTAAAGACATATAAAATAATTTACATTGATTGAGGGGTAGAACTTGCTCACTGCTGTTGTGTACTTTTATGTAGATTTTATTGATTGATTGATTGTAGTTTCTAAAAACCTTTAAGAATGCATGTAATTGGTTTGTTTCTCATAGGTTCTGGTCCGCCCCCGTCCTCCTGCCCCCTCCACATACACATAAAAACAGTGTCTTTTGTCTTGTGTTTTTTATGGCGCATGAGCCATTCTGTCTCTTTACCTGCTGAATATCTAGTTTTCGTAGCACAGGATCCTACAAGATGCCAAGCCCTCTGCTCCTGCAAAGCATTTAGGTATGTGAGTAACTTGAAGCACATGAGTAGTCCTAATGAGATCAGTTTACCTACTTAAATTTAAGCAGGCACTTAAATATTATGCTGTATTAAGGCACCTTGCAGGATCATTATTAATTATTTTTATTATTATTTTTTATTATTATCATAGCACCTAGGAGCCCATAGCCTGGATCAGGACCCCATTGTGCTAAGTGCTGTACAAACATACAACAAAAAGCCAGCCCCTTGCCCCGAAGAATTTACAACCTAAATATGAGACAAGAGACACAGACAGACAGATGGGGAAATACATGGAAATGAGACAAAAAAAAATTGCACTGGCTATCATTGAACAACCCTAAAACACCTTAACATTTAGAATTAAATATTGTAAACTAAATCCTGTTCACCTAACTCCCACACCTAGTCCTGTTAAAGTCAGTGAGCAGGCCTGGGTCTACAGAAGGAATATTGAATGCTAAAGTTTGTTAATTATTATTGTCTTAGGCCTGGTTCCAAAAAGGGACTTAGGTGTTGCTGACAGTTTTCTTTTTCTGTGGCTGAGACTGGAAAGTTGTTTTTGCCTTTTGGAACCTGTCTCGAAGAGGTCATTACTGGGTCTGTTACCCCACATAAAGGCTTTTGCAGTATTTGGTCAGCCTTAAAGAGAAAGGATAAGGGAAAAGTGTCATTTTCTCTGCCCACTATTCCGTAAAGGAGTGAATGCAAAAGGGCTTTTAGTAATATATCAAAGGCCTCTGAGTTCCCATCCCATGGGTCTGTCCCTAGGAATGAATGATCTGGGCAAAAGAGATCAAATTTTGGAAGTTAGCAAGTAATGAAGATCTTGCAAAAACAATTATTAATGAAAAACAGTTAAGAGAATAACCAGATAGTTTGAATGGCTGGTTCAAGTTACCAACTTTCATTTTTGACGAACTGGAGAGGTCCCAATAAATTGACAAAAGAAAATACTATACTTTAATTAGCAAAAGTCAGCAAACATCAGTTCCACCACACATACACAAACTAGGGTTGCCAAATCTCCAGGATTGTCCAGGAGTCTCCAGGAATTAAAGATTAATTTTTAATTAAAGATTATGTCATGTGATGAAACCTCCAGGAATACATCCAACCAAAATTGGTAAACCTAACACAAACCTAAGAAAAAATATTTCCTTCAATAATAATCCAAATTTACAGATAGGCAAAGTAAAAAAAATGCTGGTTGAGGAACTTATTAGCATTTGTTTTAAGCATATTTAATATGTATATTTTCACACCCGATGTTGACACTTTATGTTTTAATAGCTACAAAACTTTACCTTTTGAATCCCAATGTCTATTGTTTAAATAATTATTGCTGAAACCTGCTGTTGTCTGACTTTAAAATTTTCACAGTTGTGAGAAATTATGGAATGTATAAAAATAAAAAAGCTTAAAAATAAAAATTAACATTATCAGTTAAAAATAAAAATCAAATTCTGCCAATCCTAACTTAGAGATGCAATGTGAGTGAGGTAATGGGCCAACTTCTGTTGTTGACAAGCTATCGAGCCACTCAGAGCTCTTCTTCAGGTCTGGGAAAGGTATTACCTCACATAACTTGTCTCTCTAATATCCTGGAACAAACACGGCTACAACTATACTACATACAGCCCTAGCTTTACTCATTTTTGAAAATAGATATGAATGCTATAAATGAGGGGTTGCACATAATGGAGCTTTTGAACCTTAATTATAACATTGCTGCTGTTGATGCTATAATGTAAATAGAACTGTAAGCCTAGAGATCTGTCTTTGGGATTTTTACTGCCACATATCACTGTCATATCCGAGTGCTTTGCATATAACAACAGTAGCAAGAGCAAACTCTTTAGTGGACTTTAAAGGGACTCCGGTACCTTTCACTTTTTGTGGTAAAAAATCTTTTTTAGGGTAAAGGTTTGTTGTTGTTTTTTAAGCAATTTAGATTTAATTAATTATTTCGAAGTTATTTGTTTTAGGGTTTTTTTGCTTTTACTTTTTGACTGGTTGGGGAATTTGGGGGGTAGAAAGGGGTTTCTGTGGAAAATGTTATTTTTATGGTTGAAAGGTCTTTTCATAGACAAAGGTTTGGTAGAGTCTGCTAATGACAGTGGGTGGGTTTCACAAAGGTACATAGGGGCTAACCTCCAGACTTTGGTGCCTAAATCCCATTTGCAGGCAACACTGCAATCATAGAATCATAGAATATCAGGGTTGGAAGGGACCGCAGGAGGTTATCTAGTCCAACCCCCTGTTCAAAGTAGGACCAATCCTCAACACTCCCCCTCATTTGCTGCCCAATCCTGGGCACCTAAATTTTTGCAGTATGCTTTCCCTAGGATCCTACATTCCTGCCTTTGAGCATGTGCACTGCTGCCTCTGTCTAAGGGTATATCTACACTGCAGTCCAAGCCCAGATCTAAGGGATCTGGGCTTGTGGATTTGTTGTTTCCCAGCCTGTGCTTGAGTGGCCATACAGTATATAAACCTGTGTTACAGTTACTGGACCCAGGTCTCACCACCATGCTAACGCGTCCATACTGCACTATGCAGACCTTCTAACTTGGGTTTGTGGTTTGACCTGCAAAATGACAGGGCTTGCACACAAGTCCCAGTAGGGCTTGGGCTCTGACCCACCCCACTGGCAGGGTGCTAGACTGTGCCCCAGGCTGAACTGTAATTGTGAGGCATCCAGGGTGTTGACTGATGTTACATATTGTTGGATCTTGGTGTTTAGCTCTTTCTCAGCTATTTTGCCCAGAAATGGGAGATCGAAGACAGGGCCATATTTGCAGAGGTTGAGTGGTGATTTCTTGAAGACTGAACAAACTATTCCGTTTTTCAAGGAGTTTGGATAGAATTGCTTTCCTATTTGTCTCAACTTAAAATTGTTTATCCTAGTCAGGATTAAGAGGTTGTTCTTTTCAAGCTAGTCAGACAAGACACCTCTTACTATTATGACAATGAGGAATATGACAACTTAACGGACCTGAGTTTTACCCAACTCTGAACCAGGTTTCCAATACTGAAGGAGAAATTTTATTTTATTTATAAATTTTTGCATGTGCAAAAACACCCCAAATTCAGGCAGTTTGGCACCCTAATCAGGGCAATTGCAAGGGCAAACAACTATTGTCCCAATTTTACAACTGTATATAATTGCAGGCACAATCTTGTCCCTGCCTCAATGAGATTACATAATGTGGCTGGTCTTTAGCAGATTATAACCTATTCCTTCTGCTCCCTATTATAGTTAATCCTCTAGCTAATTTTCTAGAGGTCTGTGCTGACATACTGAAGGCCAAGGGTTCAAAAGCTGATGATGTGGAAGTGATGAGATTATAGTCGAACATAACAGATTTTTTTTAAAACAAGGAAAATACATTAAACAACCCTCTTAAGATAATTGTGTTAAGGCTCAAAAGTTAACCACCCCAAAATTAGGAAAAGCCAGAATTAAGGTTGCCTGTATATTTTGAACATGTTTATTGTAACAATCAATATTATTTCATTGTGCAATTCTTACCAAAATATTGCCTTCTACATCTGATGAAAAACATGACAATGGTTATGGAAGTAAGAACTAGTATGAAATTCAATATGAGCATCCATTCTGCAAAAATAGAAAATTTCATTTACTGTACCGTATATTATTTTTAGACATATATTTCCATTTAAAAATAAAAGTGAAATCTTGCTTGAAAACAGTTAATATTATTTGTTATTATTTGTATTATTGTATTGATTTTATTTGATGTGTATAGAAACACCACAAAGAATATCCTGTTCTTTTTGGAGATAATGAAATTCCAAAGTTTACTGTCTAGTTTGCACCATTTCTGTGCTGTCAGTTGGATATTTTTGAATGAACCTCAGGGAGTTAACATGGACACTAAACTCCCTTTGGCTTTTAGAAACAAACAGCTGAATTTGTTAAATAATCTTACGAAGCACAGACAATTTCAACTGGGATACAATTTCGTCTGTCTAAGAATGACACCCATGAATTGTGAATTTGATAATAAATAATAGTCAAGAAATGTGATTATATTAAAGGAGATTATATAGAACTCTGAGACAGTAAATACAAAAGTGAAGAGATATATTTCCATTAGTTTTTTTAATAAAGATAATTGGTTCCATGGTTTGTCCTGAGAACTACTTGAAAGATGGGATTCTTTTTTCCTGGTGGAATTTTCCACGGGGAAAAAATCCTTTCAAACTTTCTCTGTTGATTTTGTTATTATTATTTTATTATTATTAATTATTATTATTATTTCCTGTGGGAATTTTCATTTTTATGATGAACGTCTTCATTTTTGTAAAGCAAAACAACAAAACCCCAAAATTTTTAATTTTCAGGTTTCTCTCACCATTTTTTCTTTCCTCCCCCTTTTTCATAGACTCATAGGGGAGGTCTACACTAAAAGTGCTACACTGATGTAACTGCACCGATGCAGCTGTGCCGCTGTAGCGCGTCCGGTGAAGACGATATATGAAATGAGAGATTTTGCCCTGAATGTTCTGTGACACCTTACAACACCTGAAAAGAGGCTTGCAGAAAAACCTCAGAAGGAGTTTAAAACAACCGTACAATTCACTTCTCCTAATTAATATAATTAAGGTGGTGACAACATTCGGACACTATGGTTTGTATAAAACAGTAGTTAATTTTAAGAGTAGTGCTATAATTAAGTAGAAATGAATGTAAGTTTAAATTTAAAAAAATCCAACATGGCTGACCAAAATGGCAGAGACAAGGATGGCGCAATCTAAATTTAGGTAGTGTAAAGTTCTAGAATCCAAGATGGCATCAGGAAAGGAGCTTTTTTACCTAAAAGTAGGTATGACATCATAGGAGAGGCGCACTCCTAGAATGACATTACAAGCATGTGCTGTCACAAGCACATGTGGGTACATGTGGCAATATGCTAATTACAGGAAGCTGATTGTCATATTTTAGAACCTCCCCCTTCAGCCAATTATGCCAATTCTAGGAATCTTATTGGTTGAGAAAATATGCTAACGAGCAGACCTTGAGAGAGCAACCAGTATATAAGGCCTACAGCCAGCAGGCTGAGTTGGTAGTGGGTTTGGGATCCTTGAAAAGAGCAGAGCTGGAAGACAAAGAACAGAACAGCCTAAAGCAGCTACCTGAAAACCAGCTACCTGGAAGATCAAGAAGCCTCAAAGATCATCAGCAGCAGCAGAATTTTAACATTGCCTTGGCAACGAACTGCCTGCCAGCAGCTACCTTGCCAGCAGTAACAGCCAGCAGCAGCAGCCACCATTACATCTGCAGCTCAAAGACAGACCGCAACTGTAGAGACTATGCTCCTAAACTAAGACAGCTCAGAAGGACCTAAGACGGTACAGAGGAAGTTTGGATATAAGTGTAAGTCTGTTCTTCTTTTCCACCTATTATTTAAGATTGTATGAGTCTGTCTGTAAATAAAGCTGGATGCCTGTGGCTTGAGTGAGATCCCCCCTACCCATCTTTGACTGGCTGATCACCACTCACTGAATATTAAATATTTAATGTTAATTGTTAAATATTAAATGTTTATTGTTAAATGTCAATGTAATTTTTAAATAATTGTTTTAGTTTGTGAATGTGATGATGGTCTCTCATATATGTATGTACAGGCCATCCATATTACATTGTGTTAAGTATAGGGTTAGATTGCATCACTACATTTTACTCTGTTCTATACACTTTTTCTTGCTTTATTAAATATATTGTAACAAATTATTTCTTTTAAATAAATAATCCTTTCATTTTCGAAGAATTGCTGCTTGGGTGCGTGTTAATCCTTGAGCGGGAGTCTGTATCCGTGTCCTTTCAGGGGTTAGCAAAACTAGCTCTCTCTGGGGAGCCCTCTGTGGGTCGGAGACAAGCTCCCTGGCAATTCCTTTAGGGCTGGCCACAACCTTTTTACCCTTTTGTTAAATTAGACAAAGTTGTAGTTAACATAATTGGCATCTAAATCTTAGGGTAACAAATTGGCTCAAGGTGTTATGTTAAAATCCTGAAGCTTAAAAGCTTTATTTCAAGGTCAGGGAGGATATAGTATCCCTGTTGGATAAAAGATGATTGACGCCAAACAGTGATTTTTTTCTTTCCTCCTCTTTTCTCTTTTTCTTTTTACCTTTCTTTTGTCTCTTTCTTTTTCTGATAAATACACACACACACACACACATACACTCCCAACATATACACATACCTCATATACCCACATACACCACATACACTGCATATACATGCACACACACCCCTCACCTATATATACACATCCCTTAGCATTCACACCCAGCATATATTCATAAACATACACACATACCTAACATACATATACATATATACACACACATCTCACATACATACACACATCCCCAATACTCACACCCAGCACATATACATAAAACACATACCTAACAGCCACATGCCCAGCATATACATACATACATACCATACACACACATGCACTGATACACACCCAACACATACATGCACACATATATATACCCACACACTAAAATCCAGTTTCTTTTTCATAAAACATGCTAGCAGGTAAATGAAAAGTTTTTAGTTATAAGATATTATTAAGGGAATTATTGTTTAAACTGATAGCTTGAGCCTTGATCCTAAAAAAAATTGAGAAGCCTGGGTAAAACGTTTAAGGGCTGGTGGAAGGGTCAGTAAGTATAAGAAATAATTCCTCAGCAATAAGGTAAACTTTTTTTTATTATTTAAAAGGTACCTGTTAATAATTAATTGCCATTAATGTTGACATTTTGAATTAAAGGAACCTAGATAAATAGGCTAAAAGAAGGACCATGAAAACAGAATCGGGCACCTAAGGGAGGCAGGTTCTGGGGTCAGGCACCTAGAAGGAAGCAGAAGGCGTAGGGAGGCAGACTTTGGGTTCAGGTACAGACAGTAGAGGCTGGAGGGAGGCAGGCTTTATTCTGAGGAATTGTAAGGTATGGTTGAAACATAGAAACTCACTGCCAAAAAGCACTTGAGTCCTGGCTGTTGCTGATGCCCTGGATGGATTGGTAACAGTGGGATTGGTGGTATAAGATAGTCCATGAGGAGTTATCCACAAAACGGGCAATTGTAGTTTGTAGTAAAATTCAGAAGGATCTGGCAGCTGTGCAAGTTTGGATGATAAGTAAAACTTGTCACTCAGGAGTGGCTGAGGTTGTAATTATACTCAGGTTGAAATCCCTTGCTGGCCAGATATAGGAAAGAAATGTTAGTAGGCTTAGAAGGGTCTGACAACCATGAAAGCTAGAATGGTAAGTAAAGCATCCGAAGAAGTGGGTATTCACCCACGAAAGCTCATGCTCCTATACGTCTGTTAGTCTATAAAGTGCCACGGGATTCTTTGTTGCTATAACAGATCCAGACTAACACGGCTACCCCTTTGATAAATAAAGCTTGTTACTCAAATGTGGCTGGGGTTGAGATTATATAAATAGTCATACTCGGGTTGAAATCACTACCTGGTCAGATACAGTGCCTGTACACATACGCATACCCACTTACAGATCTGGCAGCTGTGGGTAGGTCTGATGTGAGTAGGACCTGTCACTCAGGTGACTGTAATTGTACCCAGAATATTTTCACTACCTGACCAGATTTGACATACATACATGCACATCTGGCAGCCTTTTTTGGGTGTGACTGGATTCAACATATGTACACATACATTATATGCAAGCAACTATTTACAGAAGATGACAACGGATGACGATATAGAGGCATATCTCCTTGCATTCGAGAGGACAGCACTGCGGGAGGCCTGGCCCCAAGATCAGTGGGCAGACATCCTGGCTCCATTTCTGTGTGGGGAAGCTCAGAAGGCCTATTTTGATATGACCATAGAAGCAGCTATGGATTACCCCCAGCTGAAGGCGGAAATCCTGGCGAGGTCAGGGGTGACGCTGGCCATAAGGGCCCAGCGCTTCCACGAGTGGAAGTACCAAGACGACAAAGCGCTGAGGTCCCAGCTATTTGACTTGATCCACCTTGCCCGGAAGTGGCTCCGCCCTGAGGCCCATGGGCCAGAGAGGTAGTAGAAATCCTGGTGTTGGACAGGTACATGAGGGGGTTGCCGCCGGGCATATGAGGGTGGGTCCACCAAATGATCCCTCCTTGTATGATGAACTAGTTGCCCTCGTAGAGAGACACTTAGCAGCCCAAGAACTTTCTCGGACCACCGGGGAAGGAAGGCGCCAGAATCGGAGATCAGTCTCTGCACCGAGGCCCCGGTTTGCCCTTGCGCCAGGTTGGATAATGGAGGGGTGGAAGGAGGCAGAAGAGCAGCCAGTGATCCCGGAGAGACTTGAGGACTGGGGGAGAAAGACTCGAGAGATAAAGCCCAGCAGCCCGAAAAATAGGGGGCTGCCCCGAGCGGGGTACCGATGTTATGCTTGTGGTGAAATGGGGCATATCGCTGCCCAATGCCCGAATCTAGGAGAGCCTGTGCAATGTGAACTGGGAGATATAGGGGGACCATGTGATCTAATAAGTCTAGTCGGGGTTGTGATGGTCCCTCATAGATATACTAGACCAGTTAAGATGAATGATATAAAGACCACAGCCTTAAAGTAGACTCGGGAAGTGCAATCACGTTAGTCTCGGGGAAGTTGGTCGGGCAAGACCAACTATCCCGGGCCAAATGCTTGGGAATATCCTGTGTGCATGGGGATGTCAACTATTATCCAACCATCCCCGTAAAAATAGAAGTTCTCAGAAACCCCACTAGGTTGACAGTGGGAGTAGTTCCAAAACTCCCCTACCCTGTCCTTATCAGACGAGACTTCCCGGGGTTTGATAGCCTACTCCCTGGGGAGGAGGTAGAGGAAAATAATGACCCTGGGACCCAGGGTGTGGCTCAGATCATTAACCCTTCCCCGGCCTTCCATGAATTTAGCCAGGATTTGTTCTCCCCGCCGGGGAAGTCCAGGAAGACTAGGAGGGAATGGAGGGCAGATAAAAGGAGGGGACGAGGATCCTGACCCAGTGCCAGAAGTCTATGCTTGTAGGGGAAAGAAGGGGCTCGACTGACAGTGGGATTGGGTTGGCGATCAACAACCCTATCGCTGGACCTGGTTCCCCAGGGGCTTTCCCCGAGAGGGAGATGGAGGTAGACCCCCCTGAGTTTGGACAAATGGGGACCGCATGCGGGAATTTTGGTCAGGATCAGGCCAATGATCCCATATACCACAATATTCTCAAAGAAGTAATCGAGGTAAATGGGGTACCCATGGAGGGGAGAGTTAAGGGCCCGGGGCCATATTATATGATTAAGAACGACCTGCTATACAGAGTAGTCCGTGTCCAAGAGCAAGTCATACAACAACTTTTGGTCCCACGGAAGCATCAAAGAGCCATAATGGATCTGGCCCACAGCCATCTGTTCAAGGACCATCTAGGGGTAGATAAGACCCTGGATCGAATTCTACAGAGGTTTTTTTTGGCCTGGCGTTTATGCAGCAGTCCGGCAATATTGCACATCCTGTCCGGAATGCCAGATACATGGGCCCCGACCACACTTAAGGGCCCCTCTGGTACCTCTGCCAATTATCGAGGTCCCATTTGAGCATATAGCTATGGACATAGTAGGGCCATTGGAAAAGTCAGCCCGGGAGCATCAATATATTCTGGTAGTACTAGATTATGCTACCCGATACCCAGAGGCTGTACCCCTATGGAATACCACGTCCAAGACCATAGCCAAAGAATTAGTCCAGATTTTTTCCAGAGTAGGTATACCTAAGGAGATCCTGACGCACCAAGGGACCCCCTTTGTGTCTAAGTTGATGAAGGACCTGTGTACAATGCTCCACATATGGACCCTTAGAACATCGGTCTACCATCCCCAGACCGATGGCCTGGTCGAACGCTTTAATAGGACATTGAAGAACCTGTTACGGAAAGTGATTAATCATGATGGGAAAGACTGGGACGCCCTGCTGCCTTACTTGCTGTTTGCCGTATGGGAGGTTCCTCAGGCTTCCACTGGATTCTTCCCCTTCGAGCTGTTATATGGTCGCCACCCCAGGGGCATACTGGACCTGGCTAAAGAAGACTGGGAAGAACAGCCGAACCCTGGGAGAACCGTTGTTGAACATGTGCTGCAGATGAAAGACAGAATAGCCCAAGTCACCCCCCCTTGTGCGCGAACACATGGAGAAGGCCCAAGGGGCACAACAGACAAACTACAATCGCCAAGCAATGATCCGGAAGTTCCAGGTGGGGGACCAGGTGATGGTGCTCATACCCACAGCCGAGAGCAAGCTCCTGGCCAGGTGGCAGGGGCCGTACGAGGTAATAGAAGCAATAGGAGAAGTCAACTATAAGGTCCGACAGCCGGGCCACCGGAAGCTGGAGCAGATCTACCATATAAATCTGCTGAAACCTTGGCAGGATAGAGAAGTTCCAGTGGCTGCGCTGGGGGCTCCATCCCCTAAAAGCAACCAGCCCGACCTGGTGGGGATATCCCCGGAGTTGACTCTGGAACAACGATCAGAAGTGATCAGCCTGATCAAACGCAACCAGGATGTGTTCTCCGAAAAGCCGGGCAGGACTATGGAGGTTCACCATCACATCCTCATGGAGCCTGGAGTGAAGGTGAACGTTAAGCCATACCAGATCCCAGAGGCCAAGAGAGAAGAGATTAGGACAGAGGTCAGGAAAATGCTGGCCTTAGGAGTCATTAAAGAATCTCATAGCCAATGGTCCAGTCCCGTGGTTTTAGTGCCTAAGCCGGACGGCAGTATGAGGTTCTGCAAACTCAATGAGGTGTCCCAATTTGATGCCTACCCTATACCCAGGATAGATGAGCTGATTGACAGATTGGGAAAGGCACGGTTTATGTCTACCCTTGACCTTACCAAGGGCTATTGGCAGATCCCCCTGGCCAAGGCCGACAAGGAGAAGACAGCCTTTGCAACTCCAGAAGGACTATATCAGTACACTGTTCTCCCCTTTGGGTTGCATGGGGCCCTCGCTACTTTCCAACGGCTAATGGACAAACTATTGCAACCCCATGGAAAGTACGCGGCAGCCTATCTCGATGACTTCATCATATATAGCCCCGACTGGGAGACGCACGTGGAGAAGGTGGAAGAGGTCCTGGACACCCTGAGGAAGGCAGGGCTGACTGCCAATCCCTCCAAATGTTCGATCGGGTTAGCTGAGGCCAAGTACCTTGGGTATATAGTGGGGAGGGGCGTGGTGAAGCCCCAGCTCAACAAGTTAGAAGCTATACAGAAGTGGCCCCGACCACTCTGGAAGAAACAGGTCAGAGCATTCCTGGGACTAGTGGGGTACTATAGGTGGTTCATTTCCCACTTCGCCCCCAGAGCATGCCCATTAACGGACCTAACAAAAGCTCGGGGCCCTGACATAGTAAAATGGTCTGCTGCAGCCGAAGGCACTTTTGTGGATCTGAGCACGGCCCTCTGCACAGACCCCGTACTAGTAGCCCCAGACTGGGGGAAGGAGTTTATCCTACAAACCAACACCTCTGAAGTAGGTCTGGGAGTGGTGCTTTCCCAAATGGTTGGAGATGATGAACACCCCGTCCTCTTCCTCAGTAGGAAGCTCCTACCTAGGGAACGGAAATACACCTTGGTGGAAAAGGAATGCCTGGCTGTGAAATGGGCCATAGAAAGCCTCCGCTACTATCTACTTGGATGGAGGTTTACCCTTGTCACGGACCATGCCCCTTTGCAGTGGATGCACCAAAACAAGGACAAAAACGCGAGAGTAACAAGATGGTTCCTGTCGCTTCAACCCTTCCACTTCACAGTATGACATAGGTCTGGAACCCAACATGGCAATGTGGATGGCCTGCGAGAGTGCACTGCTTTCCGACCCAAGTAGCCCAACCCCATAATGTTGAGCGGGGGGGGGGGATATTTGGCAAACCCAGGACAAACAGCTACAAAGGGGGGGTAATAATCAGTCCCAGGGGGTTAAAAAGGCCTCTCCCAAGCCACTGAGGAGAGAGAACCATGGGGAAATAAGGTTCAGCTGGGCAAGGGGTTACCAGGGAACTAATTAGGTTCAGCTGCCTCCAACTGCTTGGGACCTTTTTAAACCCTCCCCGGCGTGGGGGGGGGGGGGGAGAGTGACAGAACCAGGGAAGCTGCCAGTAAGCTAAGAGCAGCAAGGCTCTGAACCCTTCCTGCAAGGAAGGCCGCACTCTGTCCCCAGAAGGGAAGATAAACAAGCACAAGGGCCTGACTGAGGGAAGGAATAGCCAGACCCTGTGCTACCTACAAGGATTTGCTTCGCCCAAGCCTGTGTCTCCAAGGCTAAAAAGGACTGAGCCTGCTGAGGAGAAGAAGGTACTTTGCCACACTAAGGAAGGAGAGAGAGTTAGACAACATAAGAATCTGTTATGGGACAGCAAAAGAAGAAATAAGCAAACTTCTGAAAGAGCTGTCTCATAAGGTAGCTGAATGCAAAGCTTTGGCATCAGAGTGTAAAAGAACCAAGGAGGAATCTGATGGACAACTAAAGCAATTGGAAAATATTTTAGAAGACATGAAAGCAAAATATGAAGAAAATTCTGCAGACGTAGGCAAGCTAAGGAATCAGATCAAACAAAATTAGTTGTTAGTTATGGAATTTAAGAGAAATAAGGGAAGGCAGGTGGAGGAAAACAAAAGATTGCAGAAGGAGCTCGGTATGTTACAGATGGAGCGAGAGAAGAATGGGAGAAATTTCTTGGAGGTACAAGGGCAGCTAAAAGAAATAGCAGTAAAGTTAGTCCTCTCTGTACCTGCTGAGAAATATAAAAATATGAAGACTGTATTATCAATTGAAGTGAATGAGAAAGCAAAGAAGTAAGTAGAGGTGGAAAGAGAATATGAAAAAGTGCAGGCAGAGTTTCGGCTCTTAAAGAGGGAATTTGAGAGTCAGAAAGCTAAATTTGCTCAGCACATGAGGCCAGAGGAACATGAACAAATGAGGGGTAGATTTGAGTAAAGATCTGAAGAACTGGAAAAAGCAATTTCTGAATCATTGTTGAAGAATCAGACATTGCAGAAGGACATGGAAAGGGTTCACATGGACAACAAGCTGTTTAAGCAGCAAATACACACTCTAACTCCTGAGATTAAAAGCCAATATGTGTCTTTAAAACTGAATGAAGAGATGAAAAAAAAAAAAAAACAAGTGAACTGACTATTGGGGATCTGAAAAAAAAAAAACTTGTGGCAGTAACGCAAAAGTACAATGAAAACAAAGCAGAAGCTGAGAAGTTGCTGATGAAAAGACCAGTTGAAGTGAGAATGTAAGTCACTTCTAGGCTATGCACCTGTCTCCAGATAAGCCACAAAAAATAAGTGGCAGCCTTGAAATCCAACACTGTGGCACTTAAAAGGCAGCTTGCTGAGATTCATCAAAAATATGATGCTGAACAAGCAAAAGTCTCCAAACTAGTGTCTGAAAACACAACTCTGAGGGACACTCTGAATGATCAGTATGTACCTGCTATAATACATGAGGAGATTAAAACAGTCTTGAACAGCACCTTAGAAAAGGCTAACAGAGAGTTGTCAGATCTGAAGAAAGAAACTGAAGATATAAAGCAAAAATTTATGAGAGTAAATGAAGAGAACTGAACTTTGGAAAAGAGGCTGCGACTCTTGCAGAACCACATACAAACACAGTATGTAAGTCTAAAAGATCATGAGGGTAAGGCATACAAGAGTTACAGGGCAGTAACACTGAGACATTGGCTAAATATGAGAGATGCCAAGAGGAAATCTTACCATGCAGAAATTGAAGCCCAGAAGAACAAACTTGATACAATTCAAGAATGTATCAAGTCCAAATATGTCCCAGTTGGCTGCTTTAAAGAGAAAGAGAAAAACTTTGAAGCCACGTAAAAGAACTAAAAAAACCCACCAGTTGGTAGAACAGACACAGAGATACAGAGAATGTGAGAAGACACAGAAATACAAACAGGATAATAAAAAGTTAAATAATGGGGTTTTGTCTATCCAAAATGACTTGCAAGAAAATTACCTTCTTGCTGAGAAATCACATGAAATGGAAAGAATGTTCAGCAGCAAAATGGAAGAACTCATGACCAATTGAGAGAATTACTGCAAAAACAAACAGAGATAAAACATGAAAAAGACAAACTGTAGGAAGAAAATGCTAAACAGATTTCTGAGGCCCTTGCTGTGCAAACTCGCATGCAGGGTCACTATGTTCCAGCTTTCACATATTGACTCTTGTTATAATTTTGTCTTGTTATAATGAAAGTGCTGCTCTTATTTAATATTTTCATTAATGACCTTGGCACAAAAAGTAGGATGCGAGCTAATGAAATCTGCTGATGACACAAAGTTGGGAGGCACCGTCAGTACAGAGGAGGATCAGACCATTGAAGAAATGGGTGACATTGAGAACTGAAGTAATAGAAATGGGATGAAATTTAATTGTACAAACTGCAAGATCATGCACTTAGGGACTAACAACAACAATTTTGGCTATAAGCTGCAGGCTGATCAATTGGAAACATCAGTGGAGGAGAAAGACCTGTATGTGTATTAGTCAATCACAGGATGACTATGAACCACCATTGTAATGCAGCCATGAAAAAGGCAAATGCCATCCTAGTAGAGATAGAGATATACTGGTGCCATTGTACAAGGCATAGGTAAACCCTCATCTGGAAACCGTGTACAATTCTGGTCACCCATGTTCAAGAAAGAAGAATTCAAAGTGGAACAGGTACAGAAAAAAGCTAGTGGGATGATGAAGGGATTGGAGGACTGATCTTACTAGAGAAAAGCTTGGCTTGTTTAGCCTAGAAAAATGAAGGCTTGAGAGGGGATCCAATTGCTCTCTATAAATACATCAGGGAAAAACACCAGGATGGCAGAAGAGCTATTTCAGCTAAAGGACAATGTTGGCACAAGAATCAATGGGCAGCAACTGGTAATAAATAAATTTAGTCTGGAAATTAGAGGAAGGTTTCTAACCATCAGAGGACCTGGAACAGCCTCCCAATGGGATGAATGGGGCCTACCAGAGTAACTAGTTTTCAGATGAAGCTTGATAAGTTTATGAATGGGATGATACAAAGGGGTTACCTGTGATATCACGGATTGGACTCAATAACCTGGGAGTTCCCTTTCTGTCCTATGTTCTTAACAGCCTTCTACTACCAGAAATCTCCTCCCCACATAGGTACATATAGGCCATGATCAAGTCATTTCTTAGGATGCTTTTGTTAAGATAAATAGATTGAACTTCTTCCTTTCTTTTAACATCCTGTTGAAATTTTGACAAATGACCACAGTATTACAGCAATAGCCACACTAACAGTCTCATAAACAGTGGTAATAACAAATCACTACTTAATATTCCACATATAATACAGCTAAGGATCTCATTTGCTTTCTTAGTCACTGCATCACACTTCAAACTCCTTTTCATTTCATTTTCACATGACCTGTAAATGTTTCGCTGAGACTGTGATTTCCAAAATGAAGTCACCCATTCTGTATATATGATCTATATTCTTGGCTCCCAGATGTATGACCTTCCATTTAGACAGTTTAAAATGTATATTGTTCAAGTGAGTCCAGTTTACCCTGTAATCTAGACCTGCCATCCTTATTTATCACTCCATCAATTTTGTGTCACTTACAAACTTTAGCAGCAATTATTTTTTTCCTCAATCATTGCTAATGGTATTGAAAAGTATTGGACTGAGAACAGATCCCTTTAAGAAGCCACTTGAAACACCTCCATTGGATGATAATTGATTATCCTAAATATGGGAAATTAACAAGTTTTAATCCATTTAAAATGTTCTGAATTGGTTTTGCTTACTGCTATTTTTTAATCAGACTTCTGGGATTAAGTCAAATCCTTGCATTTAACTATGTTATTTCAACCAAACTTGTAACCTCTTAAAAAATCCAGTTTGTTTGACAAGACCTATTTTTCCATAAAACCATGCTGGATGGTACTAACTTTGTTACCCTCATTTAATTCTTCATTTATTGCATCCCATATCTGACTTTCCATATCTTTGCCTGGGGCTGATGTCAGACTACAGCCTATAGCACTCTGGGCCATCCCATTTACCCTTTTTAAATATTGGAAGAGCATTAGGTTTTCTCCAGTGATCTGGGACTTCCTCAATATTCCAAGATTTGCAGAATATTAACATAAATAGCTCAGAGATCCTCAGCCAATTCTTTTAAAATTCTTGGATGCACATTATCCAGTCCTGCAAGATTTGAAAATGTTTAGATTTAGCAGTTCTTGTCTGATATCCTTCCAAATTACTGTTGTTATAGAACATATATAATTTCTCCTGTAAGATGCGACTAAATCAGCCAGCTTCTTTCCAAGTACACAAACATAATAGTTATTGAACACTTCTCCTTTTTCTGCATCATAATTAACAATTTTACCATTGTTATCTAGTAATGATCCTATACCATTGCTGGAATTCCTTCTGTTAAAAACAATGTTTAAAAAAATCCTTCTTGTTGTACTTAATTCAACCAGCCATACATATTTGATTGAAAACTTCAATTTATCAGTTGTTTGCATTTCATGACTACTACTTTATATCATTGCTATCGCATTCCACTTTTCCATTTTCACTTCCTTTCTTTACCAGAATATCTGTTTTTAAAAACTGATCCAGCCTTCCTTTTTGTGATTTTGGAATTGTTGATTTTTGGACATCTATTAAAGTTTCCTTAAACATCTCCCAATTGTCATTCACACTGGCTTGTTACAACGTTTTCTCCTAATCAATTTGGCTTATAATTGTTTTTTCTTTCTTTAATTTTCCTCCCTATTTTCCACTGGAAAAATATCAGAAAGTAAAAAAATGGCCAAAGTGAGAGAAAATCCATTTTTGCATGATATTTAACTGTTTTGTAACTGTCAAAAGGTGAAAATCAATCAGAAAGTGGTGTGAAATCCACAATTTCCAGGCAAAATGTGAGGAGAATTTTTATTTTGAGTTTTAAAAAAATCAGATAATTAAAAGTTTTCATCATATGATTTTTTCCCCCATCTAAAAAGGTTATTAGAAATTTGTCAATCACCTCTAATTTTAATTCTATTTTATTAAGGGTCTTAGAAAATTAATATTACATCTGACTTCATTAACTGAAGTAAGAAGGATATGGACACTTTACACAGAGGAGTTTTCTACAAAATATTAGTCATTGTAATTAAGTAGGTAGAAAAAAGCAACAACCCCAAAACAAAAATAAGTTTAAAAAGGTCTGGAAAAAAATTCCCTTCCTCTTCTCAACTGCTCAGCGTTCACTGTCTTGGTTCTTGTGAAATCATCAATACGTTAGTTTTCTAGAAACCACATAATCTTCTAGCAATGACAGGACTGAAACTTTTAATATAAACTAACAAGCAGAAGAATACAACTCAAACAGTTTCAGACCTACTTTCTACATGATAAAGAAGGTAAAAATGGCACAACTCCATGTTTTCCTCTTGCAGATCACCATTAATAGGATGTTCTGTCCCTCTGATACAATAATTACAGCTGTGGCAAGGGCAGAGTTCAGGAAGATGGCGAGACAGTTTGCAGGGGGCTGAGGCCAAGAACAAAAGAACTTTCTCTGCCTTTTAGGGCTCTTTCACTCTCCTATGGGCCCTCCTGTTCCCCAAGAGGGCAACCCTTTCCTCCTCATTACACAGCTATGAGGTGAGTCGTGAACTCTGTGGTGCTGCATGGCAGAGAATGCCTAGTCGTCACTAAAGAGAAGGGCTCCCTAGTGGGCAATCACACTCCCGTCTCTGCTGGAGGAGGTGCCACTTCTCTAGTGCTGGTATTTGCTATCTGCACCTCATTGCAGTGTCTTCCATTGCCTCTCATCTGGTAGAGAACAGCCTTTTCCCCGCCAGCAGGCCCAATGCTACTGTGTTACTGCACTGTATGGCAGCTCCAGGCTGAATTAGTTCCACTGTCAGAACCTCTGTAGACTTCTACAACAAAGAGATGGCAGATAACAATACCTAGCTCTTATGTAGCACTTTTCATCAGTAGATCTCAATGCACTTAACAAAGAGGTCAGTATCAGAAAAGGAAATACTTGCACCTTCCACCTCCATGAAACAGCGTCACTCAATGCAGTAATGTCTTCTTTCCTTTGAGTGCCAGCCTTTCTTTTCCATAGAAGATCTAGTCTTCATTTATCAATCTCCCCCTCAGGGGCAATATTCCTCTCTCAGTTGCTTTGTCTCTCCCCTGTCTCCAGAGCTCCATCTTTCTCTCATGCCATTTCTCCCACTACTTGAATCTTAAAACACCTGTAATAGTGCCGCTGTTTGTGTTCCGGAGCATAATCTTCTGATTTTCTGAGGCAGAATGGGAAATGGGAACCCAGACTAGTGTGAAACAGAAACATATTTATTTTTCCAAGCATTTCAGTGGATGTTTTCATATATTTGTTTTGCCAAGCTCTAATCAGGTATTTGCATCATCTCCTTCCCCACCGTTAAACTCAAGACTCAGCAGCAGAGCATCTCTCATTTACACCACGTGAGACACAACGCTCTGAACCCTTTTCTTCTGCCCACTTGCCCTGCACTGATAAATGTATGGTAATCTCTTATCAAAATATAGTGTTTATCTGGACAGACACCACAGAAGCACAGAGCTTTCTGTATAGCAGTGGAAAACCTTATTCATAGGTCATTATCATTAAGGGTGCCTTTACACCTAGGGCAATGTGCAGTATGCAGATGCTGAACATCCATCCAGCATGGCTATAAATAGCAGTGTAGACAGCAAGACACATCTTAGGCAGGTAGAGCACAGTACAGTACATATCTGAACCCCCAGAAAATATATGTTCACAGTGCCTACACCGCTATTTTTAGCAGTGTAGTGCTTCTCCCCTGCCTGAGTCTTTCACTGCTGTCATGTACTTCTGTATCACATAAGGCCTGGCTACAGAGCTTGCTCATACACACGAGATGTGTTCAGCATTAGATTGTTTAATGTTCTCTCACGTATGGTTGAGGGTCATTTAAATAAGGCATTTGAAACACAAGGCCACCTAGTTGCAGAATTGTATCATACACTTTAGCATTTCATTTCACCTCCCCCTTTCAGTTCTACATTCCTATAATCACACTATCTTTGAGAAACAGTACAGATCAGTCTGTTAACCCTCTCTGAAATATACTGGTTTTATAATTATATGATCCCAACATGTAACAACTTGGCCATCTGGCTGTCATTAGTTGCAGAGACTGGCTGTTTGCAGTCCTTGAGTGTTCTTCTGAATCTGCAATCTGTATAGTTTGTTCTGTTGATTTGTTCTTTCTGAGGAACAAACTGTAGATATTGATGGTTTCTGCTGTACTCTCAATGGTTGGTCTGGGTGCTGAATTCTTTTTCTTTATGTCAGCTGGAATTGTACATTCTTTTTCTCCATCCAACATGACACAAACACAGTCACCAGGTTCTAGAACTGGCAGTTCTCCAACTGTGTGACATCTCTTGTAAAAATGTCCATAAGCTATTTCAGCCTTTTTATCCAATTTGGCTACTTTCTTCATGTCTGGCCACTTTGGGGAGAGATTTTTTTCCAAAGTTGGAACAGTCATTCTGAGTTGACTTCCCATGAGGAGTTGTGCTGGACGATATCCAGTAGCTGCTATTGGTGTTTATCTGTAACTGAGAACAAAGAATAAATCTTCCTGCTGTACAATTTTCTTGGCTGGTTGTACAGCTCTCTCAGCCTCTCCATTCACTTGACATAATGTAGGATGCTAGGAATATGATCAAAATTGTATTTCATTCAGAATAACTCAAATTCTGCTGAAGTGAACTGTGGTCCATTGTCCTTCACTAGTTGTTCTGAAATACCAAAGTGAGCAAAAGTGCACTTCAGGTTCTAGATATTGCTGCAACATGGTCTGTCTTTCAAGTACATTATTTCTATATACCTGGAAAAATTGTCCACAATAACCATGAAAAAATGTCCTCTGAATTCACATAAATCTACAGCTAGTCTTTTCCAGTGTCTTCCTAGTAGGGTCTTTGTACATTGTATGGTTCAGCATTGTCTCTTAAGTTGATTATTACTGTTTCTCCTTTCAAAATCCAATAGCATGAAATCTTCTGTTGAATTCTTCCACCTTTCACACTTTAAGCCCTTCATGGCAGTCACCTTATGGCTGAGAACATTGTTGGTCTTTGATCTCTTGACGCCATGCAGTCTGAATGCATAGCTTCTGTGTTTGTCAATTGTTTCTGTGGTAAACTGGCCCATGGAATTCAGAATATCTTCAGGGCTAGTCAGAGCTGTGTCAAGTGACTTCAGCTCTAGGAGGGGATGAAGGTGATTGAAAGTCCCTTCTGAGATGAGTGTGACATCAGCTCTCCTGAAACAATTTTTAAAGTCCATACTCTTGCTACCAATATTCACTTTCACTCTCCAGGCAGACTCTGTGTTTTCATGTGTGACAGATCCCAGAAATAATGGTAATATGAGTAAACTGCCTGACTGCTTTTGTGTGGCAAACAGCTGCAAAATGTTTATATTTCATATATTAATTACATTGTCTAACTCCGGCTAGACACGCATCTTCTCTTAGGATATGACTTTTTCCACACCTTGTGCATATAGGCTGGAATTTGTGTCTCAGCCTGGGCAGTCTCTCTTCTTGCATCAAGGGTTTTATGATAACGACTTTGAACAGTCATGATGAGCCTCTTTACTGCATCTAAACTAGTTTATTCTTTTTCAAGTTTGATTGTTGCTCTTGGTTTTGCTTTCTCCCCAGTTCAGACTGCTTTGCTATTTCAATAGCTGTGGCTAGGATTAAATCTCTCTTCTACTGTAGCTGCTGTGAAAGGTTTTTTTAATTTTTTTATTTCTTAACCCAATAACTAGCCTGTTTCTGATATTTTCATGTTTTCAAATAATAGGAAAGGTCTGGGGTTTTTGCACAGCACACAAGCTACCGCTAAGAAAGAACTCTGATAGATTCGCTTCCCTGCATCCACAGCTAATTGGTCCATTCCCCTGCAAGCCACAGCTGATATATCTGGGCCACACACACTCCAGGTCCCAGCCCTGCAGAGGGGTCCTTCAGGGAGGTGTTGATTGATAGCTATCACTGTGTCCTGGGCTTGTGCCAGCCACCCTGCTACCATGACAGGGAACAACACTGCACCCCACCTCCAGTGAGTACCCCTGCTACAGGTACTCCCTCCAGCACCTCCAAATAGACACCCTCAGCTCCCTCTCCCTCCAGTTCCATTCCATCTGGCAGTATTCTTTTTTTGGGTACCTGAAATATGGTAACCCTATTTAAAAAACATTCAACATTTCCCCTGGCTCTTGAATTCTGTGGTGGAAACATATTCTTTCATAAACCACGTGTCTCTGAGGTATAAAGTATCCATCTGTCACAGATCCACAGGACTATGGCCCCAGCTTTGGAACAGTTTCTGGGAGGAACCCCTTCAGTGTGCCAGAGCTTCTTGGAGTCCCACTCTTCCTTCAGGACAAGTCATGTGGCTTCACCCGCCTCCTTAGACTGGAGCTCTGGACTGTCACCACTCCTCTTTCACACTCTGAGCTCCATTCAGTGAGTCCCACTGAGACAGACACTTGAGGGAGTTTTGTGTAATCTAAGGGAGCAACGCACCTCCATAAGCATCTGCAGTGGCACTCAGCCAATGCTGTCAAACAGTAGGGTTTAGTAGTTGACAGGAATTAAGTATAGGAAGTCCTTGATTAGTATGGAGAAATGAAGGTTAAAGCATAGTCCATTCTGCAAAGCCAGAGCCCAGCTAAGCTGTAGTGAACCACCATTGTTCAAGCTCCGTCTCTCCCTCCATCTGACCTCCTTGATCAGAATCCCAGGTATGACCCTGACTACTTCCAGCAGCCAACACTTTTAACCCAGTTTCACACTTCTCTGGTCCTTTGTTCCTGCTGAGAGCTGGGGAATCTATGGTCATTGATTGCTAGGTTTCAATGTCCCAGTGATTGGATTTGCTATTGTCTTTTCAGAGGCTCCACTGATAGTGAGCCCAAGCCCAAGCCCCAGACAGCTGTGTACCATTCACACCTGTATCTTAGCCTGCCCTGAGAGCAAACTGTCCCTTTCCAATCACTAAGCAACAATGTAGCATATAGGGGAAACTGAGGCACAAACAGTTCTCATAAAAATATTACAAAAAATCCCCACTTTGGCTCTGCATCAAACATACCCAAAACCTTTCATATTCATCTTTATGACTACTTTCAGTAAAGTCAAAGCATTTAAAGATTTGCTGCCTGCTTCCCAATAGCATAAATTAAAGATAATGCCTCTATATCTCCAGTTTCTTTGTGGAGTTTGGTAGGAATGCAAAATCTTGCTTCCAGTCTGTCCATTGTGAAGGTTTGTCAAAGCTGAAGTTCTTTGGGGCATTGAAAAGTGGTATGGTGATGAGATCCTGCAATGTTTGTTTCTGGTTTCTTCTATATGCAACTTTTATTGCAGTTTCCCTTCTGTTTCTGTTCTTACTTTACTCCTGACACCATGTCATGTACTTCTATATCAGAAATGGAGTGGCTACAGAGTTTGTTTATTTACACCAGAGGTGTTCATCATAAGATCCTTTAATGCTCTGCCCAGAATGGCTAAGGTTTAAATAACACCATGAAGCCTATTGGCAGAGCAGTATACTACAATTTAGCATTCCATTTCCTGCAAGTCCCTGCTGCTGGAGCCTTTCACTGCAGTGTGTAGCAACACGTGCAGTGCCTGTTCTCTGCTTGTCATTGTATGTGTAGCTATAGCCTAACATTATTTCGCCTTCTCTACCTGATATTTCAGCACTGAGTCAGAGCCTAAATCATGTTGTAATAACTTAATCCCTCATATTCCAGTGCCTGAGTGCATTACAAAATAAACAAGAGATGTTCACTATGGGCCTGATTCGAATCCATTCAAGTCAATGGAGAGACTCTCACTGACATCAGCTGGAATTCAATTTGGCCAATTAGTAACAAGATGATCTATAACACCTCAATTTAAGCAATACTCCATGTCTTGCACTTGCAGGAACACTGCAGTAACACTTTGCAGTCCAATGTAAATCCTATTTTGAGATTTTAGCAGGGACTTAAGTGATGCATAGGACTTCTGCCAGGGGGGAATTAACCCTATAAATGCAGACATTCATGTTTAGGAACAAATTCCTTTCTGGGTAATATACTGTGCAACCTGACTGAGGCAGCTGAAGTAAGACAGGAAGGAAGCAGGATCCTGTGCATTCTGCAGTGCAATGGGACCCAATTCTATTGCTACTACTTAGCTACAGAGTGTCTCTTATTTTCACTAACTGCAGACAATTCTAAAGTTAGTGCCAACTGAATTAGTTGAGGCTTTGGACTTAATTGTGGAACTCCTTCTTTCCTGGGGTACACCTAAGACTGAAATTATTGCATACAAATATTTTCAGACTATCAGTTGTGCACATTTTGGTAGCTGTGCATGCTCACAAGTCAATAAAATATATTACAGAAATATTAAGGTGGATCATAGAGTTCAGGGACCACTGTATCATCTAGTCTGATTTCCTGTATATCACAGGCCACCAGCACCATCCAGCACCCAAACACTAAATCTGACAACTGAAATTAGACCAAAGTATTACAGTCCCTAGGAGACTGGACAAAGCCAGGAGTTACAGAGTTGAGATTCCTAATGCCATCTGGCATAGTGTCTTTGCTGTTCTGTATCACAAGTTATTTTGGGACCATTTCAGACAATATAAGAACACAAGAACAGTCATACTGGGTCAGACCAAAGGTCCATCTAGCCCAGTATCCTGTCTTCTGACAGTGGCCAATGCCAGGTGCCCCAGAGGGAATGAATAGAAGAGGTAATCATCAAGTGATCCATCCCCTGTTGCCCATTCCCAGCTTCTGGCAAACAGAGGCTAGGGACACCATCCCTGCCCATCCTGAGGTCCCCAAAACTATTTCTCTGGGTGGTAATATGGGTTGAAGTGTCTAAGGGGACTGTCTGTGGCTCCAAGTTAAGCTAGTATAGTGATCCAAGATCATACATTTGTTGGTAGTTTGGTTAAATCTTATTATAGATACCACTGGTTTGGGATTGTCTGACCAGTTTTTTGACAGTCTGACCTGAGAGGAGTCTGACAACTTGATCCTGTGCAACTCCAGCAATGCCTCCTCTACTCCCACAGCCTCTTCAATCCAGTTCACTTTTTGTCTCTAGCCCCATATTACCAATTTGCTGTCTCAGGCAAAATCATGCAAATTCTCCTTTGCTTCCCCCGTTTCAAACCATGAACTGATCTTCTGCCCTACCCAGCCATTTGACTATCTTCCTTCCCCCAGACAAGACAATTCATCCTCTGCCTTTCCACATCTCCTCTCACTTTCCATAGAAATGGTCATGCACAAGAGCAGCAACACTTGGGATTATGATTCTCCCCTCCAGGCCCTTTCCCCAACTTCCATGTTGTTCTGATGCCTTCCCCATGTGATAATCTGCCACACCCTCACCAAGGTCAACAAGGAATCCTACTATGAGGCATGAGGCAATTAGGAGAAGTGGCAACCACCGTGAAGGTGCAGCTTTCCTCACACAAATCCATCTGCAAATCCTTTGAGCCACCTCTTTCCTGCCTGGAAACTCTCTGAAAGAGGGAAATATATATACCCTCTTGGCATATTAGACAGATCCTTACAATTCTTTTGCCTACAGCTAACCCCAGGGATACATGCCCAGAATATTTCAGCCACTGGGTTGTGTGTGGTGTATACAGTGTTCAGTGATTGAGCCACATGTTCAGATGCAAAGTATTTGTGTCTGCACATGAATGGTTTTCCATATATATGGTGAGACATGGACTATCTGGTTTTTGGAGGTCTATATATATATATATATATATATGGAGATATACTTATCTCCTAGAACTGGAAGGGACCCTGAAAGGTCATTGAGTCCAGCCCCCTGCCTTCACTAGCAGGACCAAGTACTGATTTTGCCCCAGATTCTTAAGTGGCCCCCTCAAGGATTGAACTCACAACACTGAGTTTAGCAGGCCAATGCTCAAACCACTGAGCTATTCCTCCCCAGTGGCTGAAATGTTCTGGGCAGGCTTTCCCAAGGTTACTTGTAGGCAAAGGAATTTTAAGGACCTGTTTAATGTGCCAAGGGGATCCTGCACCAAATTGTCTTCTTGAAAACTGCCCTAGCATATCATATACCTTTTGACCAATAAAAAACTGTTATCCCATAGTTGCTAATAAAATATAATACAGAAATTTATAGTGTGTTAATTTCCCATTAAAATTATATGTCAACTCATAATTTACCATAATATTCTGATATCAATCCAGTCCTTAAACTTTACAGAAAGAGCAATTAAGCCTGTGAGTTAACCTTTCTTATGTAATTAATTTTCAAATCCAAAGATGTGGGCTCCAAATACCTCTTTTCTAGCTAGAACAGTCTGGGTATATAGGGATCAATCAGGGACCCAATAATATTGAAAATAAAATTTAGTGAAAATATTTGGAAATCAATGTATACTTACTTAGTGGCATCTTGTTTATTTCCTGAAAGAGAAAATTCAATACCAATTGTTAAATTCATGTGTGAAAATGTATTTAAGCGATAAGAAGATTTGTTAATGTATTACAGGAAGAGTGGCCATACTACATACATCTTAATATGCTTCTTTTTTTTTAATTTGGAGGTTAGAGGCCTGCATAAATCTCAAACATGCTTGACTTAATTCAGCCCCCTCGCTGTATGCATTGTGATACCATCTTTAGTTACATGATCTCATACTATTTATTTTCTACAGAACCCTTGCCTCATTCAGTGCACAGGATGGACCATGCTCTGACTATGAAGTAGGCTCGTGTAGTGAAGAAAGCTGTTGTCTACAGGTCCCCACCTCATTTGTCGCAGAAGTTGGAGGATGTGTAGTGAATGAGGCGGGATTTCAGGAAAATAAAGGAGGGGCTCATGATTAGGGCAGCTGATTGCTGTGCAGGGGAACTGAATTCTACCCCTGTCTCTGCCACAGAGTTCCTGTTTTATGCTGGGCAAACTTTTCACAGTGAACTAACCAACTGGTCTGGTTTTCTGCTTAGTAGGCTGCATCTATTTTCAGGGCTGCTAACAAGGCTTCCTTCAGGCATTTGGCTCCCCTCAGCTTCACCTGAACCTGTAGATTGGAATCATTCAACCCATCTTGGTGGTTGGAAAACCTTGAGTTTAGACGCCTCTGATATTAGAAAGTTTATTGAAAGTTAGAAGACTGATGATCCAGTAAGGGTCATAATGACCTGTGTGTTTTGCAGAAATTAGTTATTAAAGATTAGCTAATAGAGTGTATTTTGGAGCAGTCCTCTGAAGCCATCTTGAGAGACATTTTTCCTGACACCCTTTCTCCCCGTTGGGTAGCAACTGGACACTGCAAACTTGCTGTTAATTATTCAATACTGTTCCAGATGTTAGGTAAATATCTGGGATGTTCTAAACCTATTGATTATGTCTGTGTGTGCTTAAATCTAAGAAACTGCAGTTTTAGATAGAGCATATATAAAGGCTGGTTCTTTGCGGACTGATTAGTGTAGACCCAGATCACACACTTCCCTACAGAGCCCCCTAGGAATAACTCCTGACAATTTAAAGCGATAGCCTATCATTTTAATACAGTTTTCAATACACCATAATTATGCAGTATTTTCTCCTAAGTTAATTCTCAGAAATGACTGGATCATTTTTACTTAAACTTTCTAAAAATAGTTTAACCAGAAGCAGAGACCAAGTAGGAAAATTTCAGCCCAAACAGTGAAAGTTTGGCAAAGATACAAGCCACTGAAAAGAAAAAGAAAAAGAAAAAAATACAGGGCTTTGTACAGGAAAGTTAGGCAATGTTAATTAAAGTGCCATTGCCAGCTCTTCCTGTACTTAGAACTAAGAAGGTTCATTGTAAAATTTGTTCCATTAAACAAATTCTCACGTGATAAGGAGATGTGAAGCTTTAAATCAACACTGACTGTAGGTTAGGGTATAAACTTTTCCCTAACAGCTTATACAGTTGAGAAGCAAGGTGGGTGACTGATATCTGACCTGTCAGTCCTAATCCTCAAAGGAAACATGCCCAACATTTTCAAAAAATGTGTCAGGGAGCTCAAATTCAAAACATTGCTCGATGCTAAAAATCATGAACAGAATAGAGACACTGGATTTTTGGCTTATTGCAACAATCTATAACCCACTAACAACGCTCCCCCCCACCCCGCCACCTCCAGCTGCTTTTCCCACCCATCCTTTCCTTTCCCCCTTGTATTTAGCAGTGACTTTCCTAGAACTGAAGGAGAGCTCTCTGTAAGCTCGAACGCTTCACTCTCTCACCAACAGAAGTTGATCCAATAAAAGACATTACCTCACTCACAATCTCTTGTCAATATCCTGGGTCTGTCATGGCTACATAGCTAATACAGTTGTCACACAACACTACAGGACCATTAAATTGGGATTTTCAAAGGGGACTAACTGAAAATCTGTGGAACTAGGGTGCCCAGCTCTCTTAGCCTCATTTGAAAAACAGGATGATTCTGTAGTTAAACATTAAACCCTGCCACGCAGCATTTCTGGATGATAAGAGTGCAGTGCAGGTGGAATTATAAAGCTCGGTTCACTCCGTTTCACTCTGCAGCTTCTGGGACTCCCAAGGGCTGCACTTCCAGCTGACCCAGAAGCCCTGGGTCTCCAGCCCCAGATCAGCCCACATGGCTGGCTGTCCCAGAGTTGCAGATCCAGGGAGCATGTCCCAGAACCTCCAGACTCCCAAAACTACAGCAATGAGCCTGGAAAACTTGAGAGCCCCCTGTATTTCCAGGCTCCTGCTGCAGAGTTGGGAGCCTAGACTCAGAGAGCCCTAGAGTTTCTGCTATTTACAGAGCAGCTCAATCTTTAAATATTAACTTTTCCTCTTAAATGTAAGGGCAACATGTCAGAACACAGAACAGCACCAAATAGGAGGGCAAGAGCTATCACAGTGATGCCATCAGCTGAACAGAGAGAGAGCCTTCTCACAGTAAAGCCAATTGCCCTACAAATAACCATGATTCCACCAACATACTGTAGGTACCAGCAGGGAATAATGGGATAAAAACCAACTGAAGAACATAGGAATATAAAATATTTTTTTACAATAATATTTTTCATGAAAATATTGATTTAGTTGAAACAACTCTTTTGTTTAAATTTAGCTTTGATCAAAAAGACCCAACTTGTTCTGTTACTGGGCAGGAATACGGTGATGCAAACTATGAGACAAGACACTAATGTATTAATAATAGTGTATTATAATCCCAAGTACCAAATACTGAAAGACATCCCCTAATCAGTGACCATCTATAATTCCACAAGTGCAGACACAGACAATGGAGCTTCAGATGCACCCAGTGTGCCTCTGGACAGGATAGACAGAAACTAGATAAACAGAAGAGGAAAACTGAGAGGAAAACGCTACTGAAAATACATCATAACAGCTCCTGCTAGTCTCAAATAGAGCAGAAACAGATTAACAATATGAAGAGTATCGCTAATATTGAGACTCACATTTGTCTGGAATTTCAGTCTGACTCTTGGCCTTATAGAATCTCCTTGAGTGTAACAGACCCAAGCAAATCTCTGTATTCTGTCTGATTCTTTCTCTTAGAAAATGGTTTTCAGTTTTATTGCAGTATTTGGTTGATGAATAACTATGGGCTGGATGATGAATTGTGATGCAAAGGTGCCCAAAGGCTTAAGGTTTGTAAGTCTCCCCTTCCACATATGCTCCTGCAAACTGTTCTGAACTTTGGATCCGGATGTGGAGGCTTAAGATGCTGCTGTGCACCTGCTATTCCTGTCTGAGCAGGTGAGCAGGAAGTGGGCAGCCCTTTGACACTGACAAGCACACCTGAGCCAATAACAAGATTAGGGTAGTACTTTGCTATTGGTAAAAGACCAATCACCAGTTATTAGTGCTCTGTTCATGGCATACACACAGAGAGGTTAGATAAACATAAAATATTCTTATCATAAAGTTGCAACCTAACACTGCTTATTCCTTAGAAGCCAGAACCCTAGCAGACAAGAACCCCAAAACAGAGGGGGAAAGAGCAGGCTGATCCCTAAAACAGAGAGGCAGAATTCACCCTACCTTGCCCTAGGCTGGCTCTCCGTCAGCTGACTGCTGAAAGACCCAGATTGCACATCTTTCTGCAGCACCACCTGGATGCAAGCAGGACCAGGAAACCCCTTTCAAACTGAAAGTGGTAGCTTGTAATTTAAACATTTTCTACACCTGACAATTAGTCCCTGGAGAAAGTGCGGCAGGGATGCTATTGTTCCTGTGACACATGATTTCTTCCATGCCATGCCTGTAAATTGTAAAGAAAGATTTAAAAATGCAAAGTACGCTTAACCTCCCCCGCACAAGTGATGGGTTTAAAAAAAAAAAAGAAATAAAAAAGACAAAAGCCACAGCCATAGTGAACAGGACATGGGGATAAGAAAGCTGTCTTGAGTTTTAAGGGTATATTGATAACTGACTGAAATCTTTTTCAGTGGAACAGTTTTGTAGGCAGCCATTCTTTGTTAGTTGTTATGCTTTAGTTTGTCATTCAGAAACACTTTCCCACACTTTGAGGTAATATCTCCCCCATCCAATGGACTATCAGAAATAATACATAAATAAGATTAACAAAAACATTGTGGGGTAACATACTTGGAGATACATTGTAGCAGAGCCTGTAAAGCAACAATTACAAATGTGTTTATTATTACCTTTTTTAGGTTCCCTACAGAATTATTTTTTTGTTTTATACAACACTTTTATGCAAACTGTAACCCTAGACGCTTTACAGCATTAAATAATATGAACCAGTAGATGAGAGACCTGAGACCTTGCTGAAAACAGAGGTGTCATGATCACTAAAGTCCCAATGCAGTGACCCTGGGGGAAAATGAAAAGACAAAGTTTAAGTGGAAGATGGTATGATTTAAGAGGGGTTCTGGGGCTACTTTGCAAAGGCCCAGATGCCCCAAACATGCAAAAGCACCCGGGGGCCCTTGTTAGAGGAACAAGCCATTCAGACGTCTCTTGTTGTTGTTAACAAACTGTAACCTAACAACAAATATACTACACGTGCAACCTACTTCCCTTTCGACAACCAACCTCCCCCAACTCCTCAGGCTCCATAAAAACACACTTCACAATGTCCTTTTCAATTGACATTTTATTTAAAGCACTTGTTGTTTTCTTAATTTTATTTTTACAGCACACCCTTTTTTGTTCCCAAACTGTGCCCTAAGTTTTAGTGTTTTTTCTCTGCAGGATTTTGTAATTTGCTGAGCAAAGAAGACGTTTAACCTTCCACATTAAACATTTTCCATTGGTTTGATTATTTCAACTAATGCTTTATTTGGGTCCTCTGTGTCTGTCACTTCATCCACCAGCTCTGCATCTTGATCTAAATGTTCCTGGTTAAACAGAGGCATTGCAGTGCATATCCCAAGGTGATGAAATTTAACATACTCTCCATACACAAACTACCACTAATTTCTTTAATTTTACAGTTCACATAATCTGTGGTGAAAGAGCAGGTTAAGGACTATTTAGAAAAGCTGGACATGCACATGTCCATGGGGCCGGATCTAATGCTTCCAAGGGTGCTGAAGGAGTTGGCTGATGTGATTGCAGAGCCACTAGACATTATCTTTGAAAACTCATGGTTATCAGGGGAGGTCCTGGACAATTGGAAAAAGGCAAATATAGTGCCCATCTTTAAAAAAAGAAAAGAAGGGGAATCTAGGGAACTACAGAGCAGTCAGCCTCACCTCAGTCCCTGGAAAAATCATGGAGGAGTCCTCAAGGAATCCATTTTAAGCAGTTGGAGGAGAGGACAGTGATCAGGAACAGTCAACATGGATTCACCAATGGCAAGTCATGCCTGACCAAGGTGATTACCTTCTATGATGAGATAACTGGCTCTGTGGATATGGGGAAAGCAGTGGACGTGATATATCTTGACTTTAGCAAAGCTTTTGATACAGTCTCCCACAGTATTCTTATCAGCAAGTTAAAAAAGTATGGATTAGATGAATGGACTATAAGGTGGATAGAAAGCTGGCTAGATCATCGGGCTCAATGGATAGTGATCAATGGCTCAATGGCTAGTTGGCACCGCTATCAAGCGGAATGCCCCAGGGGTCGGTCCTGGGGCTGGTTTTGTTCAATATCTTCATTAATTATCTGAATGATGGGATGGATTGCACCCTCAGCAAGTTTGCAGATGACATGAAGCTGGGGGGAGAGGTAGATACACTTGAGGGTAGGGATAGGGTACAGAGTGACCTAGACAAATTGGAGGATTGGGCTTAAGGAAATCTGATGAGGTTCAACAAGGACAAATGCAGAGTCCTGCACTTAGGATGGAAGAATCCCATGCACTGCTACAGGCTGGGGACCGACTGGCTAAGCAGCAGTTCTGCAGAAAAGGACCTGGGGATTACAGTGGACGAGAAGCTGGATATGAGTTAACAGTGTGCCCTTGTTGCCAAGAAGGCTAACAGCATATTGGGCTGCATTAGTAGGATTAGGAGGATCAGCAGATTGAGGGAAGTGATTATTCCCCTCTATTTGGCACTAGTGAGGCCACATCTGGAGTATTGTGTCCAGTTTTTGGCCCCTCACTAGAGAAAGGATATGTACAAGTTGAAGCAAGTCCAGCGAAGGGCAATGAAAATGATTAGAGGGCAGGGGGACATGACTTATGAGGAGAGACTGAGGGAACAGGGCTTATTTAGTCTGCAGAAGAGTGAGGTGGGATTTGATAGCAGCCTTCAACTATCTGAAAGGAGGTTCCAGAAAGGATGGAGCTAAGCTGTCTCAGTGGTGACAGATGACAGAACAAGGAGCAATGGTCTCAAGTTGCAGTGAGGGAGGTCTACGTTGTATATTAGAAAACACTATTTCACTAGAAGAGTGGTGAAGCACTGGAATGGGTTACCTAGAGAGGTGTTGGAATCTCCATCCTTAGAGGTTTTTAAGGCCCGTCTTGATAAAGCTCTGGCTGGGCTGATTTAGTTGGTGTTGGTCCTGCTATGAGCAGGGGGTTGGACTAGATGACCTCCTGAGGTCTCTCCAACCTGAGGTCTCTCCAACCTTAATCTTCTATGATTCTTCTATGATTCTATGATCTATGAACCAGTTCATGCAATCGTGACTCCTCTGACCAGGGACATCCATGACACACTCTGGGCAATCCTCAATTTGTTTCTCTCTCAAGCAATATATTTATGTCAAGACAGTGGATGCTGAAACAGACCACAAGCCCCTGATAGCATTATTTGGCAAACCACTACATCATTGTACCTTAAGGATTCTAAGGAATGATGAAATAGCTGTAGAAGTATGATTTGGTTGTGACCTTAACACTCTGTCAATTTATGTTCGCTGCAGATGCACTCTTCAGAGCAGTGTATCGCACTACAAAAGCAGTGGAGAAAGGTGCCCAGATGTCACCTATTAGCCAGGGTGTGGTCCCCTCTGGGCCTGATCCACACAGCACATGAGTCTGTCATAGCCCCAGCTGCACAGCCTGGCTCTTTAACTCATGCTGTAGAGCCTCATGCGGTTAGCTGTGGAGAGCCCTGGGTCACTCATCTGCTGTGTTGTCCAAGGTGATGGCAGGCACTGAGCCAGGCTCCTTCTTCAGTGGGCATAGCGGTGTGGGTATCACTGGTGTTACCTCAGAAGTGCCCCTGCTCTGATGCTGGAGTTCCCTGCACTGGTATCGCGGGGCACCTGCACCAATGGATGATCAGAGAACCATCAAGGGGAGGAAATGAGGTGGATAATGGGGGATGAAAATTCCTAGTGCCAGGCCTGGGCAGGAGGCAGAGCAGCCTGGGAGGGGTGACATCCTCTCCTGTCCCTGGGGAGATGCTCTGCCTTGGAACATAGTGGATCAGGTCAGATGATGGATGGGGCATGTTTCCTGCACTGCCAGCCCCCTCAGGCAGTCTAGGGAGGTATTAACCATCCCTGCTCTGTCCGGGGTGTCCCCATGATGATGAGGTGGCAGGTCTGTGTGTGCCTCCTGCTATTGGGATGGTGCCATATTGGTGTGGCCATACTGAATGAATGGTGAGTACATAACTTGACATGAATTAAACATGGCTGAATGGCTGCAGAGGATCCTGGAAGCAGGTTCCGTTTAAGCAGAAGCACATTTGATAAAGAACTGGCAAAGTCTGCATGTACAATCGATATTGAACCTATTGGATGACAAATATGGGCCCATACAAAAGTAAATATCACATGTATAAAGTTCTAGCCTGGAGCACAGGTGGACCTAGTTATAGTGACCTTACAGCAAGGACACTACGCAGAGAGCCAGAGTGAATGAGTGATGAGTGAGTAAACGTGGGGTGATCTTCGTTCGGTACCATTTCCCCCCACCCCCCACCAGCCTCTTCTAAAACACTAATTAGGTAAAATTCATAACCACACGCCCACTGGGCATGCTTTTAAGACATGTGGCTCCTTTGAGGAAAAAGAGTATAAGAATCAAGCAAAGTAAATTACTGTTGTTGGGATTCCTTAATTGACATTTGAAGAAGCAACGCTGCTAGACAGAGTAGCCAAACCTCTGCTCCGTGGGCTCGAGTAGGACTGTGAACTAGAGGGGTCTAAGGCAATCAAGGCCTTGCCTCAAGGGAATCCGAGACAGACCAGAGGGCTGAGAAGAACAGACCAGGAGAGAAGAAGCCATCTATAAAATTGGTAACCACCTTCTCTGTTTGCCTAGCAGGAACTGCATGAGGCTAGTGCAGGGTCTGTTTGTGTATGTTTGTGAAAGAGACTCGCTAAGAGGAATGTATAGCTCTTAATGTCTAACATAGGAGTTATGTGCTTAATATAACCCTTTACCGCTTGTGTAATTCCTTCTCAATAAACTGCTGTGTACTGAAGATAATTACTGTGGACCTTTTTCACTGGTATGACAGTAATTTGCACCACCGGGATCCAGTAAAGATCCATTTCAGGGGTAGTAGCGCCCCCTGATGTCAACACCTGGGGATCCTCCTCCTGGCGCTGTGTTCTCACTCTGGTAAAAAGAGTTTGAATCCCAATTATTTCCCTCCCTGTCCCCCGTGTATGCTGCCCCATGAATGGCTGGGGTAGGGGGATCTGACACTAAGTGACCCCCCTGGGACCTTCTCAGTCCTGCAGAGGAAAAGGATCGGGCCCAGGAGGCTGTGGGGTCCAGATAATATTAGGGTGACTGGGTCTTAGCTCTGGGTGGCAGGATTGTTGGATCTTGCAGCATGTCACCCTGCTCTTGCTGCCCCTGAGAGAGGCTCCCAGAGCCCCCGCAACACTGATTCCTTCCTGTCCTGCCATGGGACCCGAAGGCACCGTGCTGCTAGACCTGCCCTCCTTGGAACCTGGATTCTCATGGCCTGCAATGTTGAGATCTTTGCAGTGCCCTGTGCAATCAGGGTGAATGGGAGCTGCAGCGTCGCCAACCCCAAACCTTCAAACACCATGAATGAGGCCTCAGAAATCAGGAGATTGGCTAAAAAGTAATCAGATTTTAATACCAAACCAAACCCACATTTCAGGTTCTTCTTATTTCCCTTCGGTCACACTCAGGTCTCATTTTTAAGCTTTTCTCTGCAACTACTAGAGCTAGACACTGACTTTTGTTTTAAATGAAAGCTGAGATTCTCACAGAATCATGTGCCTCCAGGAGCTGGAGCTTTAGGAAAAACACACGGTAGCCCAAGGCCTGGCAATGCTACTATCAAAATCTCCTTGCTGGCTTTGAAAATCTCACTCTACCCTCTTCCCCTCCCCACTGCTGTAGCCACACAGTGAGTGTCAGGTGCTGCAGATTGGCAGTAATTGCTCTGCGTGCCCCATGGTGGAACAGACGAGCCTAGAGACCCTTCAGACACAGCAATGTTAGAGACATAAAATCACCTTCAAATGCTTAATTTCCTCCAGGCACTGATCCTCAGAAGGGTGACTCCCCATCTAAGACAGTTTCTGTTTTGAGTATTGAGTCCATGGAAGGGACGTGCATTGGCCCAAAAATCCATGAAAGATTCAATACCCTCAAGCCAGGCAGAAGCCCTCTGAGGTGACCGCTCAGCAGCCATTGTGCGTCTATGTGGATCTGAAACTGGTTCATCAAAGAAGTTGCTTGTAGTGGAAAGAGCTTGTAATTTGGTGCCATGAGGCTGTCCAGAGTGCTATGAACTGGCAGGAGGCTTCCATCTGGGGCCACCCCTTGTCAATAGAGTGTAGGTAGGCTGCAAGACAGGTACTTTTGGAGGAGTTTCCAGGGAATTGTAGGACAGCATTGGAGGACTACCATATTCCATCTGTGGTATGGCTGCACTGCCCTGTGTCCACACTGAGGCCTGGTCTACACTAGTCAGTTATTTTGGAATTAGCCGAGTTAATTCGGAAAAAAAAAATGAATCCGTCCACACAACCAAACTGGTTTTTTTCTATTTAAAGGGCTCTTTAATCCAATTTCTGTACTCCACCTCAGCAAGTGGAGTAGTGCTTAAATCGAGATTGCAATCCCAGGTTAAAAGTATTGTGGATGCAATTCGACATTATTGGCCTCCAGGAGCTATCCCAGAATGCTTCCTTTTGACCACTCTGGACAACACTCTCAACTCCGATGCACTAGCCGGGTGGGCAGGAAAAGCCACGGGAACTTTTGAATTTCATTTCCTGTTTGGTCAC
Source organism: Malaclemys terrapin pileata (assembly GCF_027887155.1). NCBI lineage: Eukaryota > Metazoa > Chordata > Testudines > Emydidae > Malaclemys > Malaclemys terrapin. The sequence goes on along the minus strand of NC_071524.1, from coordinate 7,893,782 downwards.
CATCAGCACAGGTGACCATCAGCACAGTCCACCATCACAGGCGACCATGCAGAGTCCAAAATCACAAGAGATCACGCAGTCCTGGATTCACAGACAAGCTCCAGCATGGTCCGAACGGGAGGTACTGGATCTCATCGCATGTTGGGGATGTTAGGAGATAGATATTCAGGCCTGTCTGTAAAGGCATATACTTTAAGAATTTACGTGTATTCTTATCACTTAGCTAGTTATAGAGGTATAAAAGAAAGAATCAAAATCACTATCTATCTGTGAAAGGGCCTTCTTGTACTGTGACAGTCTGAGGCTCTGTTCTTAGGCTAAGTAAGGCCTTTGGCTAAGCAGCAGAGGCAGCTATATAATCCATCACCTACACTTACTGGTGTGTGAGGTTTGCTTTCTGGCCACGGTATCAATTAGGTTTGCCAGAGTGGGCAATAGGGCTAGCTGGCATGGGACAAAAGGCTGTGTGGTTGTGCTAACACCCTGAAGGATGTTCTATTCAGCTCTGGGGTCCAGAGGCAGAGCTCTTTTTCATTTTCAGAAGTGTTCCTGGGGTGCTTTCTTTTCTGTGCCATGGGTGCCTCAAAACTACAAGCAGCATGTGCAATGAGACCATCTTGAAAAGCAATGGTTTTCATATATAGATCTGCCTCTCTGTACACACCTCTGACTGGAGTCCCAGACTGGAGACCTCCACCCATAACTGTACCCTCATTTAGCCCCTTGAAGAGGAAATACAGATTACTTATCCATAACTGTTCTCCAAGATAAGCCTCTGCATAGTGACACTGCCCACCCATCTTCCCCACTTCTTTGGAGTCTCATGTTATGAATTCTCAAATTAGGGGAAGGAGCTGAAGGGTGGTTGGGACCACTTCCTTTTTGATACCCTGAAAACCTTCCAGGATGGGAGGAAGAGATGAGGGTGAGGAGCTCCACTGGACACTGCTCCCTAGAACATCCTGGTGGCTCATGATCATAGAATTATAGGACTTGAAGGAACCTCGAGAAGTCATCAAATCCAGTCCCCTGCACTCATGGCAGGACCAAGCACCATCTAGACTATCTCTTACAGGTATTTGTCTAACCTGCTGTCAAGGTTCCTTCCTCACTCTGAACTTTAGGGTACAGATGTGGGGGACCTGCATGAGAAGCTCTAAGCTCAATTAACAGCTTAGATCTGGTCTGCTGCCACCACTCCCAAGCACTAATTCCCTTCCCTGGGTAGCCTTGAGAGACTCTTCACCAATTCCCTGGTGAACACAGATCCAAACCCCTTGGATCTTAACACAAGAAGCAATTAACCATTCCCCCTCCTTTCTCCCACCAACTCCTGGTGGACCCAGATCCAACCCCCTTGGATCTAAAAACAAGGAAAAATCAATCAGGTTATTACAAAAAGGCTTTTAATTAAAGAAAAGAAAGGTAAAAGAAAACCCTCTGGGAGAGATTAGCATACCAGCTACTCTCACAGACAACAGATTCCAAACACAGAGGATGTTCCCCTGGGCAAAAACTTAGTTACACAAAGAATACCCAAATACCCAATTTGATGATTCCTCTAATTGCACAAGACAGGTTACAAAGAAATAAACATAAACCTATTTATTTCCTTCACTAATACTCACTACTTAATAAGAGGCTGAATTCTGGAGCTTTCTCACTCTGGTCCAAAGTGAAACTCTGACTTAGACAAAGGGAACTTCCCTCCTTCCCTTTGAACCATCTTGTCCTCCCATTGGTTCCTCTGGTCAAGTGTCAGCTAGGCTAGATGAACTTCTTAACCCTTTACAGGTAAAAGAGGCATTAACCCTTAACTATCTGTTTATAACACCTGCTCTTAAAAATCTCGAATGATGGAGATTCCATAATCTCTCTAGGCACTTTATTCCAGTGCTTAATCACACTGACAGTTAGGAAGTTTTTCCTAATGTTCAACCTAAACCTTCCTTCTGCAATTTAAGCCCATTGCTTCTTGTCCTATCATCAGAGGTTAAAGAGAATATTTTTTCTCCCTCTTCCTTGTAACAACCTTTTAGATACTTGAAAACTGTTATCATGTCCCCTCTCAGTCTTCTCTTTTCCAGACTAAACAAACCCAGTTCTTTCAATCTTCCCTCACAGGTCATGTTTTCTAGACATTTAATCATTTTTGTTGCTCTTCTCTTGACTTTTTCCAATTTGTCCACATCTTTCGTGAAATGTGGCACCTAGAACTGAACACAATATTCCAGTTGAGGCCTAATCAGTGTGGAGTAAAGCGGAAGAATTACTTCTCATGTCTTGCTTACAACATTTCTGCTAATACATCCCAGAATGATGTTTACTTTTTTTGCAACAGTGTTACACTCTTGACACATATTTAGCTTGTGGTCCACTATGACCCCTAGATTCCCTTTCTGCAATACTCCTTTGTAGGCAGTCATTTCCCATTTTGTATGTGTGCAAGTGTTTGCGCCTTCCTAAGTGGAGTACTTTGCATTTGTCCTTATTGAATTTCATCCTATTTACCTCAGACCATTTCTCCAGTTTGTCCAGATCATTTTGAATTTTCATCCTATCCTTCAAAGCACTTGCAACACCTCCCAGCTTGGTATCGTCTGCAAATTTTATAAGTGTACTCTCTATACAATTATCTAAGTCACTGATGGAGATTTAAAACAGAACTGGACCCAGAACTGATCCCGCTGGAACTCCACTTGATATGGCCTTCCAGTATGACTGTGAACCATTGACAACTACTCTCTGAGAACTGTTGTCCAACCAGTTATGTACCAACCTTATAGTAGCTCCATCTAGGTTATACTTCCTTAGTTTGGTAATGAGGAGGTCATGTGATGCACGTGCCTTCATGAGTATGAATATGCAGTGGCTCATTTCAATGTACTCCAGTTTAACAACTTGAGTGATGATAAAACAGTGCAACTTTGCTACATTGTCCTTTGCAGTACTTGGGCTATAGGAAGAATGCAACGCCAGGGCATGGGGTTCAGTACACTCCCCCAGTTCCATTTACAGGCTGGTGAGGGGTCAGGTAGGAGAGGAGATCACCCAGAGCCTGAAGATGTGTCCAGTGCTTACACGGGGAGTGTGCCAGAAGGGGGAGATTGTTTTTTGCACCCTCTATGCCCACATAAGGGTGAGGCACAATGTGGCCTTTATTCTGTGTCATTGGAGTGGATGAGTGGGACAGTGTGAAGGTGGGTTTGGAGATTAAAAGAAAAGTGAGGAGGAGACATCTTGCCAGATATTGTCAGTTTCACTTTGGGAAAAGTGGGCAAAATGCTGAGTAAAGAAGGATGTATATTCAATAAAGACAAGTGGAAAGTATTAGACTGCATATGCATAACTATAATATGTTGTATGTAAAACATATGATGAAATTATCCCACTTTACTTGGCCCAAAGTGGTTTATTGAGGTAAGATAATAGAACATAAGAATCACAGAAGATTAGGATTGGAACAAACCTCAGGAGGTCATCTAGTCCAATCCCCTGCTCAAAGCAGGACCAACCCTAACTAAATCATCCCAGCCAAGGCTTTGTCAAGCTGGGCCTTAAAAACCTCTAAGGAAGGAGATTCCACCACCTCCCTAGGTAACTCATTCCAGTGCTTCACCACCCTCCTAGTGAAAAAGTTTTTCCTAATATCCAACCTAAACCTCCCCCACTGCAACTTGAGACCATTACTCCTTGTTCTGTCATCTGGTACCACTGATAATAGTCTAGATCCATCCTCTTTGGAACCCCCTTTCTGGTAGTTGAAAGCAGCTATCAAATCCCCCCTCACTCTTCTTCTGCAGACTAAACATTCCCTGTTCCCTCAGCCTTTCCTCATAAGTGTTGTGTTCCAGTCCCCTAATCATTTTTGTTGCCCTCCGCTGGACTCTTTCCAATTTTTCCACATTCTTCTTGTAGTGTGGGGTCCAAAACTGGACACAGTACTACAGGTGAGATGAGGCATTGGCTTGAGGTCAAGACAGACAAAGTAGTTCTTAGCAGGGCCACCCAGAGGATTCAGGGGGCCTGCGGCAAAGCAATTTGAGGGGCCCCTTCCATAAAAAAATGTTGCAATACTATAGAATACTATATTCTCGTGGGTGCCCCTGCGAGGCCCGGGGCCTGGGGCAAATTGCACCACTTGACCCCCCTCTGGGCAGCCCTGGTTCTTAGGCAGATGAAGACCCTGCTCAGGTTCCAATAATTGGAGTTTAGAGGAGCCCATGTGTAGGTAAGGTGTATTACATCTGTCTGTGTTTGCATTCTAGGAATATTTTTGTTCATATTAATATCTACACACTTTTCTGCTGATTATGGTGATAGTGCTAAAGGAATGTTACTAAGTGATGATCATTAAGGGGATAATGGAAGATAGCTGTAATCATGGTGATTTATGACACATATGGATGTGAGAGTTGTGACAGTAATTTGCATTGTATTGCAATTTTCTTCTAATCTCTTTGCAAATATTAGTCCAGCTGGATCTGTTCCTTAGTGAAGTTTCACAGATACTGCTTATGATATTTGAATAAGCTCACAATGAGTCAGTGTCAAAGAAGGGAGCAGAACTGATTCTCAGTCCCCACCAAATCGTTGGTGAGAAGAAGAGCTCTGTGTAGCTTGAAAGCTTGTTTCTCTCACCAACAGAAGTTGGTTCAGTAAAAGATATTACCTCACCTACCTGTCTTTCACATCCACTGGATCAGGCCCCTAAGACAGGCTAGGCAGGGGAACACCTAGTTTCTGAATCCTGCTGGGGCTTGGGCATGAGTTACGTGCCATGCTACTAGACAATGTCAGTACTCAGGTGGCTGTGTGCATTCCCAGCTGCCACAGTTTAGGCACTGTCATAAACAGATAGTTAAGGGTTAATGCCTCTTTTACCTGTAAAGGGTTAAGAAGTTCACCTAGCCTAGCTGACACCTGACCAGAGGAACCAATGGGGGGACAAGATGTTTCAAGAGGAAGGCGGGAATTGAGTCTCTTTGTGTTAGAATCAGTTTCAGTTTGGCTGGAGTGGAAAAGACCCAGGAATCAAACAGGGAAGTGTGGAGGAGTCTCTCAAGGCTACCCAGGGAAGGGTTATAATACTTGGGAGGGAGATATTTTGGGGGGAAGAGGAACTTCAAGTGGTTCTTTCCCTGCTTCTTGTGAAAGCACTTGGTGGTGGCAGCCAGACCAGATCCAAGCTGGTAATTCAGCTTAGGGGTTCTCATGCAGGTCCCCACATCTGTACCCTAAAGTTCAGAGTGGGGGTGAAACCTATGACAGGCACCTTGGGAAACTTAATGGTGGACACCAACGTGCCTAGGGAATTTATGTTCCTGCAGAGAGAGGTAGTATTTTGTGAATACAATGGCACCTTAAATGTTGATTTTATTTGGCTGCATCCCCCTTGTGGATGCCACCCAAATTATTGAGAATCACGTTCAGTTCTATGTGAACCTCAGACAACTCTTATCTGAAGTATCTCAATACAACAAAAACATTGTCAAGCAGGCTTGAATCAGGCAAAACTCCAGGCTGAGAAGGGACTGCAAGATGGGGCCCACTGTGTAAACTTCCCCTTATCCCAGCTCAGACTGACATTAGACCAATGCTTTTGACAACCCAATGTCTCTTTGCAGATCACATTACTCTCGATGCAAGCACTGCCCACCCCAACCTCTGCATTGATGAGGATGAGAAGAGTTTTAAACATGAAGCTCAACCTAAAAAAGTTCCATCAAATCCAGAAAGGTTCGATTCGACTGTCTGTGTGTTGGGCTCTCAAGGCTTCTCCTCTGGAAAGCACTACTGCGAGGTGGATGTTGGGAAGATCAGTGACTGGGACGTGAGAGTGGCCAGAAAATCCACAAAGAGAAAAGGTAAACTTTCCTTATCACCTAAAGAGGGATTCTGGGCTCTGGGTCTGAGTGGCAGAGATTATTGGGCAAAAACAGATCCATGGACCCTGGTCATGGTGCAGAAAAAGTCCACAAAAATTGGAGTTTACCTTAGTTACCAAGAGAGGCAGGTGACCTTTTTCAGTGTAACTGACATGTCTGTGTTGTTCCCATTTAATGATTGTTCGTTCTCAGGAGAGGTTAATCCATTCTTTAAAAATTTACACAAAGAAACAACCATGAGCCTTTGTTCATTTAAACGAGAAGAATAAATTTAAAATGGCTGTGATGCTCAGTTTTGTTGACCAAACTAAGCCAAAGCTTCCTGATGCATCACGACACTGTTGATGAAACTGAACCAAAGTAACAGAGTAATTTGCAGTTAGAAGGAAGGCAAAGTGGAACAGCATTGCCTGTGAAATTATAGTTACATACATTGCTAATCTTGCAGAGGTGGCTCCCCATATAAGGAATGGAACTTTATTGAAATCTGTAAAGCTGAGCTCTCTCAGAGTGCTATTTACTAGGAATGTATTTTATCATTGCTAACTACTAGTTTATCTCAATAAGTTATATTAGCAGGTAACAGTAAGCAAATAGTATCCTATATTATACCATGCTTTCTGTGCTAAATTGTATAACCAATCTTCACGTCAGGTATAAATACAGGTGGAGTATGTAATTATGTAATCTTGAGGAATTTTGACCAGCTGCACTGCTGTCTTCAGGATGGGTGGGTAACAAATGACTTTTCCTTTCTGTATTATGTTTTGATTGATAATTTTTTATTAATAAAAGTTGGTGGACTCTTATTATTTGATATCTCTTATTATTAATTTATATCAAAACCCTAACAATATGTAGTGATCTATCTTTGAGGAAAAAAAGATGATTAGTTATGTACTGTTTGTGGTGCCATCCTATCAGAATATTTTCCATAAAATACCAAAGCACCTCACCACAGTAGTTTTTAACTTCAAGAGCAGGAACTAAAGAAATATGAGGAAGCTATTTAATGGAAATTAAAGGAAGAGTCACAAGAGTGAAATACCTTCACGCTGCATGGAAACTATTTAAAAACACCATAATGGAGTGCCACGCTAAATTATTACCACAAATAAACAAACAGTGGGAGGACCAAAGGAGAGGGGGAAGCCTTTATGGTTAGATAACAGAGTAAAAGAGATGGTTTGAGGCAAAAAGGCATCCTTTAAAATTTGGAAGTAAAATCCTACTGAGGAAAATAGAAAGGAGAATAAACTCTGGCAAGTCAAGTGTAAAAATATCAATAGGAAGATCAAAAAGGAATTTGAAGAGTCACTAGCAAAAGACAGAAAAACTAAAAGCAAATTTATTTTAAGTACATACAATCATAGAATATCAGGGTTGGAAGGGACCTCAGGAGGTCATCTAGTCCAACCCTTGCTCAAAGCAGGACCAATCCCCAACTAAATCATCCCAGCCAGGGCTTTGTCAAGTCTGACCTTAAAAACCTCAAAGAAAGGAGATTCCACACCTCCCTAGGTAACACATTCAAGTGCTTCACCACCCTCCTAGTGAAAAAGTTTTTCCTAATATACAACCTAAATTCCCCCCACTGCAACTTGAGACCATTACTCCTTGTTCAGTCATCTTCTACCACTGAGAACAATCTAGATCCATCCCCTTTGGAACCCCCTTTCAGGTAGTTGAAAGCAGCTATCAAATCCCCCCTCATTCTTCTCTTCTGGAGACTAAACAATCCCAGTTCCCTCAGCCTTTCCTCATAAGTCATGTGCTCCAGTCCCCTAATCATTTTTGTTGCCCTCTGCTGGACTCTTTCCAATTTTTCACATCCTTCTTGTAGTGTGAGGCCCAAAACTGGAAACAGTACTCCAGATGAGTTTCTTTCTACCCTTCTCCTTTTACCTCCCCCCTTCCCTTCAGGTCACACATACAGTTTACCTGACCCTACATACAGTTCACTTGACCAAAGTTTTAGGCCTTAGACCATTTTTCCTTCACAGGGGTCTCAACTCCGATGCACTAGCCGGGTGGGCAGGAAAAGCCACGGGAACTTTTGAATTTCATTTCCTGTTTGGTCACCATCAGCACAGGTGACCATCAGCACAGTCCACCATCACAGGTGACCATGCAGAGTCCAACATCACAAGAGATCACGCAGTCCTGGATTCACAGACAAGCTCCAGCATGGTCCGAACGGGAGGTACTGGATCTCATCGCATGTTGGGGATGTTAGGAGATAGATATTCAGGCCTGTCTGTAAAGGCATATACTTTAAGAATTTACGTGTATTCTTATCACTTAGCTAGTTATAGAGGTATAAAAGAAAGAATCAAAATCACTATCTATCTGTGAAAGGGCCTTCTTGTACTGTGACAGTCTGAGGCTCTGTTCTTAGGCTAAGTAAGGCCTTTGGCTAAGCAGCAGAGGCAGCTATAAGCTGAGAAGTGAATGATCACATCCTCACATTCCAAACTAGTCACATGGAAATAAGGCCATCTGGGGCTGTTAGGAAGGTGATCTGATCTATCACCTCCAGATAAAGGGGAAAGCCTAGAACATGTAAAAGGAAATTTAGTTTGATAGTTTTCTGTCTGGTAAGAACTCACTTATCAAAAGACACAGCTGGAAACCCCTTATGTCTGTATAGATGTAGTTGTGAAATCCTCACTTCTGTATTGTTTTGTATGTTTATTTGCATGGTCTCTGTCTGGTTCTGTAATTGTTTCTGTCTGCTGTATAATTAATTTTGTTAGGTGTAAACCAATTAAGGTGGTGGAATATAATTGGTTAAATAACCATGTTACAGTATGTTAGGATTGGTTAGTTAAATTTCAGTAAAATGATTGGTTAAGGTATAGCTAAGCAGAACTCAAGTTTTACTATATAGTCTGCAGTCAATCAGGAAGTGGGGGGGAATGGGAACAGGGACTGGGGGTGGGGGAATTGGGATCATGTTTTGTTAAGGGGGGGAATGGGAACAGGAACAGGGACATAGGCAAAGCTCTGTGGTGTCAGAGCTGGGAAGGGGGACACTAAGGAAGGAAACTGGAATCATGCTTGATGGACGTTCACCCCAATAAACATTGAATTGTTTGCACCTTTGGACTTTGGGTATTTTTGCTCTCTGTTCATGCGAGAAGGACCAGGGAAGTGAGAGGGTGAAGGAATAAGCCCCCTTACAGGGGAGACGAATATATTATGGCATAACTACGTTCCAAAAAAAGGAATGCAAATATGTACGCGAAAGTCTCCAGGGCCATGATGGAAAGAAGCTACTCCAGGGACACAGAGCAGTGTCGTACAAAAATCAAGGAGCTCGGGCAAGTGTACTAAAAAGCCTGGGAGGCGAACAGGTGCTCTGGGTCACAGCCCCATACATGCCGCTTCTACTGTGAGCTGCATGCAATTACAGGGGGTGACCCCACCACTACACCACCAGTTTCCGTGGACACTTGCAATGGGGGAGTTGCACGGAGTGAGGAGGATGAGTTATTGGAGGACGAAGAAGAGGAGGAGGACAAGTGGGAGGACAGGCGGCAAGTGGGAAATCCGTTTCCTCCCCAGCAAAGAACTATTCTTAACACTAGAGCCAATAGCCTCCCCCCACTCCCAAGGCACGCTCCCGGACCATGACCCTGCAGAAGGTACTTCTGGTGAGTGAGAGGCTGATCGGAGCCACATGGTGGGGGGCACGGGGAAAACCCAGCCCCGCTGGGCTGTTCGTGTTTAGTTTAAAGGGCTCATCCCTGCTCAGAGCCTCATTGGAGCCACGTGGTGGGTGTGGGGAGGGCGGGGTGTTGTGTGAAGTGATCATCCCAGAGAGCCCGCAGGCCCTCCTTTTATATGGCAAACCCACCAGGCATTGCTTGCTATGGGAAAGGGGGCCTGGCAGTTTGAAAGCATTGAAATGAATGCAGAAGAAGCAGAACTCTGCGTGTCCCTAGGGCTTTCCATGGCTGCCTGCAAGCTGAATTCTGTTGCCCGGCCATGTGTGATGGCTTACTCACACCAAAGTGGCAGGCACTTCAGTACAAGAGGCAAAATGCTAACTTGTACAGAAAGAACATGTGCTGTGTACTATGAATTGCATGTTTCACTGAGAGTGTCCCCTTTATTCTCTGAAATGTATCTTTTAAAATACTACCCTCCTTTTTTCTCCTCCCTCAAGTGCAAATGTTTCCCAGAGGCTGGTCCAGATTAGAAGGCAGAAAAAAACTAACTCGGGACGACATGTTCGCCGAGCTCATGCAGTCCTCGTGCACTGATAGGGCCCATATGAATGCGTGGAGGCAAACAATTGCGGAGTCCCATAAAACATTACAGGAACACGAAGAGAGGAAGAACGCGTGTGATGAGAGCAGGCAGGACGCTATGGTCAAGCTCATGGGGAAGCAAACTGACATGCTGCGCTGTATGGCGGATCTAATGTGGGAAAGGCAGCAAGACCACAGACTGCTACTGCAGCCACTGTATAACCGCCCTCCCTCCTCCCAAATTTCCATAGACTCCTCACCCAGATGCCCAAGAATGCGAGGGGGGAGGCTATGGGAACCCACACACTCAACCCCAGAGGATTGCCCAAGCAGCAGAAAGCTGGCATATGCAAACTTTTGATTTGGTTTCTGGACTTGTCCTTCCCTCCTCCTCCACCCCCCAACCCAATACCCAACTCCCACCCCCGGTCTACCTTCTTATTTCTCTCAATGTGTTGTGCAACAAATAATAAAGAACAGTTTTTAAACAATTTTGACTTCATTTCCTTTCATATATATAGGGGGCGGGTAACTTCAAGAGAAACAAACACAGCTGTCACACCGTACCCTGGCCAGTCATGAAACTGGCTTTCAAAGCTTCTCTGATGCACAGCGTGCCCTGCTGTGCTCTTCTAACTGCCCTGTTGTCTGGCTGTGCAAAAGTGGCCCTTACTCTCACAGATATTGTGGAGCACACAACAAGCAGCAATTACAATTGGAATATTGGTTGTGCTGAGATCTAACCAGGTCAGTAAACTGCACCAGCATGCTTTCAAACATCCAAAAGCACATTCTACCACCATTCTGCACTTTCTTAGCCTATAGTTGAACTTCTCCTTACTACTGTCCAGGGCATTAAGGGGTAGGCTGGGTCCCCGAGGATAACTATTGGCATTTAAACATCCGCAACAGTAATTTTCTGGTCTGGGAAGTAAGTCCCTTCCTGCAGCTGTTCAAATAGACCAGAGTTCCTGAAGATGCGAGCATCATTCACCTTTCCCGGCCACCCCACGTTGATGTTGGTGAAACGTCCCTTGTGATCCACCAGTGCCTGCAGCACCATGGAAAAGTACCCCTATCGCCCCGGCGCAGTTAGGGAACCCCAGCGCATTAAAGCTATCCAAAATGGTCTGCACATTTCCCAAAGTCACTACCCTTCATAGCAGCTGGTCAATGATTGTGTTGGCTACTTGCAGCACAGCAGCCCCTACAATAGATTTGCCCACTCCAAATTGATTACCGACTGACCGGTAGCTGTCGGGCGTTGCAAGCTTCCACAGTGCTATGGCCACTCGCTTCTCAACTGTGAGGGCTGCTCTCATTTTGGTGTCTTTGCGCTTCAGGGCAGGGGACAGAAAGTCACAAAGTTCCATGAAAGTGGCCCTATGCATACGAAAGTTTCGCAGCCACTGGGAATCATCCCAGACCTGCAACACTATGCGGTACCGTCAGTCTGTGCTTGTTTCCCGGACCCAGAATTGGCGTTCCATGGCATGGACCTGGCCCAACGTCACCATGATCTCCCAATCATCACATGCCGTGCTTCTAGGAACGTCTGTGTCCATGTCCTCATCAGTATAGTAATCGCGCTGTCGTCACTTCCTCGCACAGTTTTGCAGGTACTGTACATACTGCTGGATAATGCACGAGGTATTTACAATGGTCAAAACTGCAGCAGAGATCTGAGCGGGCTCCATGCTTGCTGCACTATGGTGCCTGCACGGGTAATCCTGGAAAAAGGGTCACAAAATATAGGAGAGCTGTTTGGCTCAAGATGGATGATAAAAGGTGGTAAATGGTTGTCTTCTGTAGCTTTCACGGAGGCAGGAAGCTCGCAAGAGTTGCAAGAGCGGGAGAGCAGAGTTTGCGTCGGAAGCTGTGCGGCTCAGTTCACAATGGTTGAAAAAAGGCGGGAAATGGTTAGATAAAAGAGTAGAAAGAAAGATGAGAGGACATGTGAGGTGTATTCATAGTACCAGGAGACAGGCAGTGCACCATACTGCACCGTCAGCTGGCAATATGGCATCTGCCATAGCTTTCACAGAGGGAGGAGCGAGTGACGACACACACCCAGAAACACCCGTGAGAATGTTTTTGCCCCATCATGTACTGGGAGTTTACCCAGAATTCCAATGGGCGGTGGGGACTGTGGGAACTGTGGGATAGCTACCCACAGTGCACCGCTACGACATTCGATTCTAGCCTCGGTACTGTGGCCCAGAGATCCTGGAGATGTCAGGACCACTGTACCAGGAACAGGGTAGGAAGTAGCTTAGAGGGACTCATCATTGTGCCAGGTAGTGTCAGCATGTTTTGGATGAATCCCCCATTGACCCAGTGGTGAGCACACTTGCCACTGCCAGAGCCCTGAGCTGGGACCTGGTGGAGCAGGGAGGGTCCTGGTTCCCTATCTCTGCTGCCACCCACCCCTAGGTGGTGGCCCACTCCCCTGACCGGCCACTAGGCCCCATAGCCCTGCTGAAGAAGGCAGCCACACTGGCTCTGGCCACTAGGCCATGCAGCCATATAGACTTGATCCATTAGGCTGAACATCTCTGCTGAAGAGGGCAGACATACTAAGTCTGGCCACTAGGCCACACATCTCTGAAGGAGAGGGCAGTTATATTGACTCTGGCCATTAGGCCACACAGCCCTGAGAGAAAGGGCAGCATTAGTTCATTCTGGCCATTGGGTCACACAGCTCTGAGGGAGAGGGCAGCCATATTTGATGCTGGCCATTGGGCCACATAACTCTGAGAGAGGGCAGCCATATTGACTTTTGCCCCTAGGCCACGCTATCCCGAGACAAAGAGTGAGCACACAGACTCAGCTGCAGGGAAATGACAGCCCTCCCCCTGCAACATAAGGCCACCAGAAAAGAAGAGAGGGGCGAGAAAGGGACTCTGTCCACAAACTGTCAAATTGTGTGCTACCAGTATGGGGGTTCAGGACATCTGAAAAGGGGCTGCCCCTATATGGTGTATTACCTGGCTGAGTCCTGGTCTACACTAAAAAAGTTAGGTCAACCCAGCTACATTGCTCAGGGAATGTGAAAAATCCACGCTCCTGAGTGAAGTAGTTAAGCTGACCTAACAACTAGCGTAGTTAGTGCTAGGTTGATGAAGGAATTCTTGTCATCCTAGCTACTGCCTCTCGTCAGCATAGGTATTCTCTACATGGAAGCACTACAGGGCCTCAGCAATTAATTCTATATGTATGTATGTGAAATGGATATAAGCATTATCTAGACTATCCTTGACAGGTGTATCTAACCTTTTCTTCAAAATCCCCAATGATGGAGATTGAGGAATCTCCCTAGGTAATTTATTTTAGTGCATAACTACCCTTACAGTTAGGAAGTTTTTCCTGATGTATAACCTAATTCTACCTTTGTGCAATTTAAGCTCATTGCTTCTTGTCCTCTTCTCAGCAGTTAAGGAGAACAGCTTATCACACTCCTCTTTATAACAACATTTAACATTCTTGAAGACTGTTATCAAGTCCCCTGCCCCCCATCAGACTTCTCTTCTCCAGACTAAACAAACCCAGTTTTTTTCAATATTTCCTCACAGGTCATGTTTTCTAGAAATTTAGTCATTTGTGTTGCTCTTCTCTGGACTGTCTCCAATTTGTCCACACTTTGCCCAAACTGTGGTGCCCAGACCTGAACATAACATTCCAGTTGTGGCCTTATCAGTCCTGAGTAGAGTGGAAGAATTAGTGCTTGTGTCTTGCTTATAACACTCCTGTTTATGCATCCCAAAATGATTTTTTTTTGCAGCATCATATTGTTACCTCACATTTAGTTCGTAATTCTCCATAATCCCCTATCCTTTTCTGCAGTACTGCTTCCCATGCAATCAATTCCTTTTTTGTATTTGTACATTTGATTATTCCTTTCTATGTGTACTACTAGGCATTTGTCCTTACTGAATTTCATCATGTTTATTTCAGACTGTTTCTCAAGTTTTTAATGACATTTTGAATTTCTAATACTATCCTCCAAAACACTTGCAACCCCTCCCAATTTGATATTGCCCACAAACTTTATAAGTGTACTTTCTATGCCATTATCTAAACTATTTATTAAGATAATTAATAGAATCAGATGCAGGACAGATCCCTGTGGACATAGTGTCTCTAATATTGCTAAGCTTTCTTGAACTTCTTCCTGTGTGATAGGGCCAAGTTGAATAGTACAATCTTAACAGGGTGCAATTGTCTTTCACAATTAATTCCATATGTATTTGTAAAAAAATAAGAACAGCCATACTGGGTCAGATCAGTGGTCCATCTAGCCCAGTATCCTGTCTTCTGACAGTGGCCAATACCAGATGCTTCAGATGGAATGAACAGAACAGGCAATCATCGAGTGATCCATCCCATGTCGTCCACTCCCAGCTTCCGGCAAACAGTGATTTAGGGACACTGAGAGCATAGGGTTATGTATCTGACCATCTTGGCTAATAGCCATTGATGGACCTAGCCAATTCTTTTTTGAAAGTAGTTTATCCTTTTGGCCTTCACAACAGCCTCTGGCAATGAATTCCACAGATTGACTGGGCATTGTGTGAAGAATTAATTCCTTATGTTTGTTTTAAATTTTCTGCCTATTAATTTCATTGGGTGACCCTTGGTGTGATGTGAATGGGTAAATAACACTTCTCAATTCACTTTCTCCACACCATTCATGATTTTATAGCCCTCTATGATATTCCCCAGAATTGTCTCTTTTCTTAGATGAACAGTACCAGTCTTTTAAATCTCTCCACATACACAGGATGTTCCATATTACTAATAATTCTTGTTGCACTTTTCGGTACCTTTTCCAACTCTAATATATCATTTTTGAGACGGGGCAATCAGAACTGCACACAATATTCTAATTGTGGGCATATAATGGATATATATAGTAGCATTATAATATTTTCTGTCTTAATATCTATCCCTTTCCTAATGGTTTAGAACATTCTGTTAGATTTTTTGACTGCTGCTTCACATTGAGCAGATGTTTTCAGAGAACTAGCCACAATGACTCCAAGATTTCTTTCCTGAGTGGTAAAAAAAATAAAAATAAATAAAATAGATGCTAAATTAGACTCCACCATTCTGTATGTATAGCTGGGATTATGTTTTGCAATGTGCATTAATTTGCATTAATCAACATTGAATTTCATTTGCCATTTTGTTGCCAAATAACTCAGTATAGTGTGATTCCTTTATAATTCTTTGCAGTCAGCTTTGGTTTTAACTATTTTGAGTAATTTAGTAGGGCCTGCAAATTTTGCCACCTCACTGTTTACCCTCTTTTCCAGACCATTTATGAATATGTAGAATTGCACAGGTCACAGTACAGATCCTTGGGGGTGTTGTGGAAAATTGACCACACGATTGATTTTGGATCAGGTCAGCCTGAGGCACCTTTATTGATTAATTAAACATGCATGCATGGGGGAGTCAGCCAAGGCAGATGAACCCCCCTGACGGATAAAATACGAGAGCTTATATAGGATAAAACCACAAAATTACATATACTTCCTTATAATTTTACATCCATATAAGGGATAAAGCAAAGCAAGTTTTCTTGTTTTTTTTAGTTTTGCCCTTTGTGGTTTCTTGCTCTGTCACTGGGCAGCTATTAATCACAAACTGTTACTTCTGCTTCTATAGTTTCTTTCTACCCTTCTCCTTTTACCTCCCCCCTTCCCTTCAGGTCACACATACAGTTTACCTGACCCTACATACAGTTCACTTGACCAAAGTTTTAGGCCTTAGACCATTTTTCCTTCACAGGGGTCTCTGTTATTTACGTCTCTCCATTGTGAAAACTGACTGATTTATTTCTAGTGTTTTTTAACCCATTACTGATCCATGAGAGGACCTTCACTGTTATCCCAATACCACTTAGCCCTGGTCTATACTGGGGAGGTGGGGGTGTTGACCTAAGATATGCAACTTCAGCTACGCGAATAGTGTTGCTGAAGTCATAGAATCATAGAATATCAGAGTTGGAAGGGACCTCAAGAGGTCATCTAGTCCAACCCCCTGCTCAAAGCAGGACCAATTCCCAGCTAAATCATCCCAGCCAGGGCTTTGTCAAGCCGGGCCTTAAAAACCTCCAAGGAAGGAGACTCCACCACCTCCCTAGGTAACGCATTCCAGTGTTTCACCACCCTCCTAGTGAAATAGTTTTTCCTGATATCCAACCTGGACCTCCCCCACTGCAACTTGAGACCATTGCTCCTTGTTCTGTCATCTGCCACCACTGAGAACAGCCGAGCTCCATCCTCTTTGGAACCCCCCTTCAGGTAGTTGAAGGCTGCTATCAAATCCCCCTCATTCTTCTCTTCTGGAGACTAAACAATCCCAGTTCTCTCAGCCTCTCCTCATAAGTCATGTGCTCCAGACCCCTAATCATTTTTGTTGCCCTCCGCTGGACTCTTTCCAATTTTTCCACATCCTTCTTGTAGTGTGGGGACCAAAACTGGACACAGTATTCCAGATGAGGCCTCACCAATGTCGAATAAAGGGGAACGATCACGTTCCTCGATCTGCTGGCAATGCCCCTACTTATACAGCCCAAAATGCCGTTAGCCTTCTTGGCAACAAGAGCACACTGTTGACTCATATCCAGCTTCTCGTCCACTGTGACCCCTAGGTCCTTTTCAGCAGAACTGCTACCTAGCCATTCGGTCCCTAGTCTGTAGCAGTGCATGGGATTCTTCCGTCCTAAGTGCAGGACTCTGCACTTGTCCTTGTTGAACCTCATCAGGTTTTTTTCTGCCCAATCCTCTAATTTGTCTAGGTCCCTCTGTATCCGATCCCTACCCTCTAGTGTATCTACCACGCCTCCTAGTTTAGTGTCATCTGCAAACTTGCTGAAAGTGCAGTCCACACCATCCTCCAGATCATTAATAAAGATATTAAACAAAACCGGCCCCAGGACCGACCCTTGGGGCACTCCACTTGAAACCGGCTGCCAACTAGACATGGAGCCATTGATCACTACCCGTTGAGCCCGACGATCTAGCCAGCTTTCTATCCACCTTACAGTCCATTCATCCAGCCCATACTTCTTTAACTTGGTGGCAAGAATACTGTGGGAGACAGTATCAAAAGCTTTGCTAAAGTCAAGAAATAACACATCCACTGCTTTCCCCTCATCCACAGAGCCAGTTATCTCATCATAGAAGGCAATTAGGTTAGTCAGGCACGACTTCCCCTTCGTGAATCCATGCTGACTGTTCCTGATCACTTTCCTCTCCTCTAAATGTTTCATAATTGATTCCTTGAGGACCTGCTCCATGATTTTTCCAGGGACTGAGGTGAGGCTGACTGGCCTGTAGTTCCCCGGATCCTCCTTCTTCCCTTTTTTAAAGATGGGCACTACATTAGCCTTTTTCCAGTCATCTGGGACCTCCCCCGATCGCCATGAGTTTTCAAAAATAATGGCTAATGGCTCTGCAATCTCACCCGCCAACTCCTTTAGCACCCTCGGATGCAGCGCATCCGGCCCCATGGACTTGTGCACGTCCAGTTTTTCTAAATAGTCCCGAACCACTTCTTTCTCCACAGAGGGTTGGTCACCTTCTCCCCATGCTGTACTGCCCAGTGCAGCAATCTGGGAGCTGACCTTGTGCGTGAAGACAGAGGCAAAAAAATCATTGAGTACATTAGCTTTTTCCACATCCTCGGTCACTAGGTTGCCTCCCTCATACAGTAAGGGGCCCACACTTTCCTTGATTTTCTTCTTGTTGCTAACATACCTGAAGAAACCCTTCTTGTTACTCTTAACATCTCTTGCTAACTGCAACTCCAAGTGTGATTTGGCCTTCCTTATTTCACTCCTGCACGCCTGAGCAATATTTTTATACTCCTCCCTGGTCATTTGTCCAATCTTCCACTCCTTATAAGCCTCTTTTTTGCGTTTAAGATCAGCAAGGATTTCACTGTTTAGCCAAGCTGGTCGCCTGCCATATTTACTATTCTTTCTACACATCGGGATGGTTTGTTCCTGCAACCTCAATAAGGATTCTTTAAAATACAGCCAGCTCTCCTGGACCCCTTTGCCCTTCATGTTATTCTCCCAGGGGATCCTGCCCATCTGTTCCCTGAGGGAGTCAAAGTCTGCTTTTCTGAAGTCCAGGGTCCGTATTCTGCTGCTCTCCTTTCTTCCTTGTGTCAGGATCCTGAACTCGACCATCTCATGGTCACTGCCTCCCAGGTTCCCATCCACTTTTGCTTCCCCTACTAGTTCTTCCCTGTTTGTGAGCAGCAGGTCAAGAAAAGCTTTGCCCCTAGTTGGTTCCTCCAGCACTTGCACCAGGAAATTGTCCCCTACACTTTCCAAAAATTTCCTGGATTGCCTGTGCACCGCTGTATTGCTCTCCCAGCAGATATCAGGGTGATTAAAGTCTCCCATGAGAACCAGGGCCTGCGATCTAGCAACTTCTGCTAGTTGCCAGAAGAAAGCCTCGTCCACCTCATCCCCCTGGTCTGGTGGTCTATAGCAGACTCCAACCACGACATCACCCTTGTTGCTCACACTTCTCAACTTTATCCAGAGACTCTCAGGTTTTTCTGCAGTATCATACCGGAGCTCTGAGCAGTCATACTCCTCTCTTACATACAACGCAACTCCCCCACCTTTTCTGCCCTGCCTGTCCTTCCTGAACAGTTTATATCCATCCATGACAGTACTCCAGTCATGTGAGTTATCCCACCAAGTCTCTGTTAATCCAATCACATCATAGTTCCCTGACTGTGCCAGGACTTCCAGTTCTCCCTGCTTGTTTCCCAGGCTTCTTGCATTTGTGTATAGGCACTTAAGATAACTCAACGATCGTCCCTCTTTCTCAGCATGAGACAGGAGTCCTCCCCTCTTGCGCTCTCCTGCTTGTGCTTCCTCCCAGGATCCCATTTCCCCACTTACCTCAGGGCTTTGGTCTCCTTCCCCCGGTGAACCTAGTTTAAAGACCTCCTCACTAGGTTAGCCAGCCTGCTGGCGAAGATGCTCTTCGTTAGGTGGAGCCCGTCTCTGCCTAGCACTCCTCCTTCTTGGAACACCATCCCATGGTCGAAGAATCCAAAGCCTTCTCTCCGACACCACCTGCGTAGCCATTCGTTGACTTCCACGATTCGACGGTCTCTACCCCGGCCTTTTCCTTGCACAGGGAGGATGGACGAGAACACCACTTGCGCCTCAAACTCCTTTATCCTTCTTCCCAGAGCCACGTAGTCTGCAGTGATCCGCTCAAGGTCATTCTTGGCAGTATCATTGGTGCCCACGTGGAGAAGCAGGAAGGGGTAGCGATCCGAGGGCTTGATGAGTCTCGGCAGTCTCTCCGTCACATCGTGTATCCTAGCTCCTGGCAAGCAGCAGACCTCTCGGTTTTCCCGGTCAGGGCGGCAGATAGATGACTCAGTCCCCCTGAGGAGGGAGTCCCCGACCACCACCACCCTCTTCCTCCTCTTGGGAGTGGTGGTCGTGGAACCCCCATCCCTAGGACAGTGCATCTTTTGCCTTCCAATCGGTGGAGTCTCCTTCTGCTCCCTTCCCTCAGATGGGCCATCTAGTCCACTCTCCGCATTAGCACCTGTAGAGAGAACATGGAAACGATTCCTCACCTGTATCTCCATTGCTGGTGCATGGACGCTCCTCTTTCTTCTTCTGGAGGTCACATGCTGCCAAACCTCCTCACAATCCTTCTGTCCCTGCTGCGCCTGCTCTGAAACTTCAGAACATTGTGGCCGTAGAAGCATCTCCTGACGTCTGTCCAGGAAATCTTCATTTTCCCTTATGCAACGCAGAGTTGATACTTGTTTCTCCAGCCCTCGAACCTTCTCCTCCAATATGGAGACCAGCTTGCACTTTGTGCAGACAAAGTCGCTTCTGTCCTGCGGAAGAAAGACAAACATGGCACAACCTGTGCAGGTTACAACAGCTGATCGCTCACCTTCCATATCTCCGTCCTCTTAGGAGCTTCCTCAACTGTTGCAGGAACTACTCGGAGAAACCTGCAGATGAAAGCCTCAGTGCGCTCTCCCTAGGCGAACTCCCAGGCAAACTCCCGCTGTTAGCCTCTGCTGTTCGCCGCTCAGCTGGTTCGCTGCTGACTGCCCTTATATACCAGTCAGGCCCACTCAAGGCCCAGCTGGAACAAAGCACTCCCAATTCACACGGTCTATCTTAGGTCGACTACCTGGCCGTGAGGACGGCGGCGAGTCGACCGCTGCCACTCCCCCGTCGACTCTGCTTCCGCCTCTCACAAACTGGAGTTTCGGAGTCAACGGGGAGCATTTTCGGCGATCAATTTATCCGCGTCTACACGAGAAGCGATAAATTGGTCTCCGATAGATCGATCACTACCCGCCGATCCAGCGGGTAGTGAAGACCTGCCCTTAGTTGGCTTAAAAGCCTTTGGTGTGGGACCTTGCCAAAGGCTCTCTGAAAGTCTCAATACACGACAGCAACTGGATCACCCTTAATCATAGAATCATAGAATCATAGAATATCAGAGTTGGAAGGGACCTCAAGAGGTCATCTAGTCCAACCCCCTGCTCAAAGCAGGACCAATTCCCAGCTAAATCATCCCAGCCAGGGCTTTTTCAAGCCAGGCCTTAAAAACCTCCAAGGAAGGAGACTCCACCACCTCCCTAGGTAACGCATTCCAGTGTTTCACCACCCTCCTAGTGAAATAGTTTTTCCTGATATCCAACCTGGACCTCCCCCACTGCAATTTGAGACCATTGCTCCTTGTTCTGTCATCTGCCACCACTGAGAACAGCCGAGCTCCATCCTCTTTGGAAGCCCCCTTCAGGCAGTTGAAGGCTGCTATCAAATCCCCCCTCATTCTTCTCTTCTGGAGACTAAACAATCCCAGTTCCCTCAGCCTCTCCTCATAAGTCATGTGCTCCAGTCCCCTAATCATTTTTGTTGCCCTCCGCTGGACTCTTTCCAATTTTTCCACATTCTTCTTGTAGTGTGGGAACCAAAACTGGACACAGTATTCCAGATGAGGCCTCACCAATGTCGAATAAAGGGGAACGATCACGTTCCTCGATCTGCTGGCAGTGCCCCTACTTATACAGCCCAAAATGCCGTTAGCCTTCTTGGCAACAAGAGCACACTGTTGACTCATATCCAGCTTCTCGTCCACTGTGACCCCTAGGTCCTTTTCTGCAGAACTGCTACCTAGCCATTCAGTCCCTAGTCTGTAGCAGTGCATGGGATTCTTCCGTCCTAAGTGCAGGACTCTGCACTTGTCCTTGTTGAACCTCATCAGGTTTTTTCGGCCCAATCCTCTAATTTGTCTAGGTCCCTCTGTATCCGATCCCTACCCTCTAGTGTATCTACCACGCCTCCTAGTTTAGTGTCATCTGCAAACTTGGTGAGAGTGCAGTCCACACCATCCTCCAGATCATTAATAAAGATATTAAACAAAACTGGCCCCAGGACCGACCCTTGGGGCACTCCGCTTGAAACCAGCTGCCAACTAGACATGGAGCCATTGATCACTACCCGTTGAGCCCGACGATCTAGCCAGCTTTCTATCCACCTTACAGTCCATTCATCCAGCCCATACTTCTTTAACTTGGCGGCAAGAATACTGTGGGAGACCGTATCAAAAGCTTTGCTAAAGTCAAGGAATAACACATCTACTGCTTTCCCCTCATCCACAGAGCCAGTTATCTCATCATAGAAGGCAATTAGGTTAGTCAGGCACGACTTCCCCTTCGTGAATCCATGCTGACAGTTTCTGATCACTTTCCTCTCCTCTAAATGTTTCATAATTGATTTCTTGAGGACCTGCTCCATGATTTTTCCAGGGACTGAGGTGAGGCTGACTGGCCTGTAGTTCCCCGGATCCTCCTTCTTCCCTTTCTTAAAGATGGGCACTACATTAGCCTTTTTCCAGTCATCTGGGACCTCCCCCGATCGCCATGAGTTTTCAAAAATAATGGCTAATAGTTCTGCAATCTCACCCGCCAATTCCTTTAGCACCCTCGGATGCAGCGCATCTGGCCCCATGGACTTGTGCACGTCCAGTTTTTCTAAATAGTCCCAAACCACTTCTTTCTCTACAGAGGGCTGGTCACCTTCTCCCCATGCTGTACTGCCCAGTGCAGCAATCTGGGAGCTGACCTTGTGCATGAAGACAGAGGAAAAAAAATCATTGAGTACATTAGCTTTTTCCACATCCTCGGTCACTAGGTTGCCTCCCTCATTCAGTAAGGGGCCCACACTTTTCTTGATTTTCTTCTTCTTGCTAACATACCTGTAGAAACCCTTCTTGTTACTCTTAACATCTCTTGCTAACTGCAACTCCAAGTGTGATTTGGCCTTCCTGATTTCACTCCTGCATGCCTGAACAATATTTGTATACTCCTCCCTGGTCAATTGTCCAATCTTCCACTTCTTGTAAGCTTCTTTTTTGCGTTTAAGATCAGCAAGGATTTCACTGTTTAGCCAAGCTGGTCGCCTGCCATATTTACTATTCTTTCTACACATCGGGATGGTTTGTTCCTGCAACCTCAATAAGGATTCTTTAAAATACAGCCAGCTCTCCTGGACCCCTTTGCCCTTCATGTTATTCTCCCAGGGGATCCTGCCCATCTGTTCCCTGAGGGAGTCAAAGTCTCCCTAACATTTTAGGACCCTATCAATAGATTCTAATAGATTTGTAAAGGGAAATCATGCCTCACTAAAGCCATGTTGACTCTTCTCCAACATGCCATGTTCATCTATGTGTCTGAAAATTCTCTTCTTTTACTACAGTTTCAACCAGTTTCCCTGGTGCTGAAGTTAGGCTTACTGGACTGTAATTGCCAAAGTTGCCTCTGAAGCCTTTATTTATTTATTTTTAAAATCAGTGTTACATTAGCCCTGCACCAATCACCTGGTACAGAGGCTGATATAAGCGATAGTTTACATACCACAATTCATAGTTCCGCAATTTCAGATTTGAGGTCCTTTGGAACACTTGGGTGAATACTTTCTGATCCTGGTGACTTATTCCTGTTTAATTTATCAATTTGTTCCAAAACCTTCTCTACTGACACCTTCGTCTGGGACAGTTACTCAGATTTGTCACCACGAAAGAATGGCTGAGGTCTGGGAATCTCCCTCATATCCTCTGCAGTGAAGACTGATGCAAAGACTTTATTTAGCTTCTCTGCAACAGTCTCGTCTTCCTTGAGTTCTCTGTTAACAGATGGATCATGTAGTGGCCTTACTGATTGTTTGACAGGCTTCCTGCTTCTGATGTACGGTCTCCCACAGTATTCTTGCCAACAAGTTAAAGAAGTATGGGCTGGATGAATGAACTGTAAGATGGATAGAAAGCTGGCTAGAACATCGGGCTCAATGGGTAGTGATCAATGGCTCCATATCTAGTTGGCAGCTGGTATCAAGCGGAATGCCCCAAGGGTCGGTCCTGGGGCTGGTTTTGTTCACTATCTTCATTAATGATCTGGAGGATGGCGTGGACTTCACCCTCAGCAAGTTTGCAGATGACACTGTTACCAAAATGTTGGGTCCACCTAGCTGAGAGCCAATAACAGCCATACAGTGATAAGGAAAAGGTTGCTTTATTCTGCAGAAGAAAGGAGTGCTTTGCACCTTGGTACAAAAACTCTAACTTATACAAAAAGTCAAAGATCTTTTATACACTTAAACACAGGACCTGGTCATGTTAACATTTGATTGGTGGTTAACAGACCCTGTACTTCTGCTATCTCGTCAGTGAAAACCAATTTGGGACCAGCTCCAGCTACCTCAAGGCCTTGAAAGGGAAGACAGATGAAAAGTTCAGGCTACTGTGTACTTAAGGTGTCTGCTTCCCCCTAATAGCCGCTGGTTGCCATAATGGCTGCTAGCTGTTAAGGGAGAGGGGTCGTTGCTGACTGTTACAACACTTAACTGGGAGGAGTGGTAGATACACTTGAGGGTAGGGATAGGATATAGAGGGACCTAGACAAATTGGAGGATTGGGACAAAAGAAATCTGATCAGGTTCAACAAGGAAAAGTGCAGAGTCCTGCACTTAGGATGGAAGAGTACCATGCACCGCTACAGACAAGGGACCGAATGGCTAGGCAGCAGTTCTGCAGAAAAGGACCTAGGGGTTACAGTGGACGAGAAGCTGGATATGAGTCAACAATGTACCCTTGTTGCCAAGAAGGCTAATAGCATTTTGGGCTGTATAAGTAGGGGCATTGCCAGCAGATCGAGGGATGTGATCATTCCCCTCTATTTGACATTGGTGAGTCCTCATCTGGAGTACTGTGTCCAGTTTTGGGCCTCACACTACAAGAAGGATGTGAAAAATTGGAAAGAGTCCAGTGGAGGGCAACAAAAATGATTAGGGGACTGGAACACATGACTTATGAGGAAAGGCTGAGGGAACTGGGATTGTTTAGTCTCCAGAAGAGAAGAATGAGGGGGGATTTGATAGCTGCTTTCAACTACCTGAAAGGGGGTTACAAAGAGGATGGATCTAGACTGTTCTCAGTGGTAGCAGATGACTGAACAAGGAGTAATGGTCTCAAGTTGCAGTGGGGGGAATTTAGGTTGTATATTAGGAAAAACTTTTTCACTAGGAGGGTGGTAAAGCACTTGAATGTGTTACCAAGGGAGGTGTGGAATCTCCTTTCTTTGAGGTTTTTAAGGTCAGACTTGACAAAGCCCTGGCTTGGATGATTTAGTTGGGGATTGGTCCTGCTTTGAGCAAGGGTTGGACTAGATGACCTCCTGAGGTCCCTTCCAATCCTGATATTCTATGATTCTATGATTGTATGTACTTAAAATAAATTTGCTTTTAGTTTTTCTGTCTTTTGCTAGTGACTCTTCAAATTCCTTTTTGATCTTCCTATTGATATTTTTACACTTGACTTGCCAGAGTTTATTCTCCTTTCTATTTTCCTCAGTAGGATTTTACTTCCAAATTTTAAAGGATGCCTTTTTGCCTCAAACCATCTCTTTTACTCTGTTATCTAACCATAAAGGCTTCCCCCTCTCCTTTGGTCCTCCCACTGTTTGTTTATTTGTGGTAATAATTTAGCGTGGCACTCCATTATGGTGTTTTTAAATAGTTTCCATGCAGCGTGAAGGTATTTCACTCTTGTGACTCTTCCTTTAATTTCCATTAAATAGCTTCCTCATATTTCTGTAGTTCCTGCTCTTGAAGTTAAAAACTACTGTGGTGAGGTGCTTTGGTATTTTATGGAAAATATACTGATAGGATGGCACCACAAACAGTACATAACTAATCATCTTTTTTTCCTCAAAGATAGATCACTACATATTGTTAGGGTTTTGATATAAATTAATAATAAGAGATATCAAATAATAAGAGTCCACCAACTTTTATTAATAAAAAATTATCAATCAAAACATAATACAGAAAGGAAAAGTCATTTGTTACCCACCCATCCTGAAGACAGCAGTGCAGCTGGTCAAAATTCCTCAAGATTATGTGTATACTCCACCTGTATTTATACCTGACCTGAAGATTGGTTATACAATTTAGCACAGAAAGCATGGTATAATATAGGATACTATTTGCTTACTGTTACCTGCTAATATAACTTATTGAGATAAACTAGTAGTTAGCAATGATAAAATACATTCCTAGTAAATAGCTCTCTGAGAGAGCTCAGCTTTACAGATTTCAATAAAGTTCCATTCCTTATATGGGGAGCCACCTCTGCAAGATTAGCAATGTATGTAACTATAATTTCACAGGCAATGCTGTTCCACTTTGCCTTCCTTCTAACTGCAAATTACTCTGTTACTTTGGTTCAGTTTCATCAACAGTGTCATGATGCATCAGGGAGCTTTGGCTTAGTTTGGTCAACAAAACTGAGCATCACAGCCATTTTAAATTTATTCTTCTCGTTTAAATGAACAAATGCTCATGGTTGTTTCTTTGTGTGAATTTTTAAAGAATGGATTAACCTCTCCTGAGAACGAACAATCATTAAATGGGAACAACACAGACATGTCAGTTACACTGAAAAAGGTCACCTGCCTCTCTTGGTAACTAAGGTAAACTCCAATTTTTGTGGACTTTTTCTGCACCATGACCAGGGTCCATGGATCTGTTTTTGCCCAATAATCTCTGCCACTCAGACCCAGAGCCCAGAATCCCTCTTTAGGTGATAAGGAAAGTTTACCTTTTCTCTTTGTGGATTTTCTGGCCACTCTCACGTCCCAGTCACTGATCTTCCCAACATCCATCTCCCAGTAGTGCTTTCCAGAGGCCCAACACACAGACAGTCGAATCGAACCTTTCTGGATTTGATGGAACTTTTTTAGGTTGAGCTTCATGTTTAAAACTCTTCTCATCCTCATCAATGCAGAGGTTGGGGTGGGCAGTGCTTGCATCGAGAGTGATGTGATCTGCAAAGAGACATTGGGTTGTCAAAAGCATTGGTCTAATGTCAGTCTGAGCTGGGATAAGGGGAAGTTTACACAGTGGGCCCCATCTTGCAGTCCCTTCTCAGCCTGGAGTTTTGCCTGATTCAAGCCTGCTTGACAATGTTTTTGTTGTATTGAGATACTTCAGATAAGAGTTGTCTGAGGTTCACATAGAACTGAACGTGATTCTCAATAATTTGGGTGGCATCCACAAGGGGGATGCAGCCAAATAAAATCAACATTTAAGGTGCCATTGTATTCACAAAATACTACCTCTCTCTGCAGGAACATAAATTCCCTAGGCACGTTGGTGTCCACCATTAAGTTTCCCAAGGTGCCTGTCATAGGTTTCACCCCAACTCTGAACTTTAGGGTACAGATGTGGGGACCTGCATGAGAACCCCTAAGCTGAATTACCAGCTTGGATCTGGTCTGACTGCCATCACCAAGTGCTTTCACAAGAAGCAGGGAAAGAAACACTTGAAGTTCCTCTTCCCCCAAAATATCTCCCTCCCAAGTATTATAACCCTTCCCTGGGTAGCCTTGAGAGACTCCTCCACACTCCCCTGTTTGATTCCTGGGTCTTTTCCACTCCGGCCAAACTGAAACTGATTCTAACACAAAGAGACTCAATTCCCGCCTTCCTCTTGAAACATCTTGTCCCCCCATTGGTTCCTCTGGTCAGGTGTCAGCTAGGCTAGGTGAACTTCTTAACCCTTTACAGGTAAAAGAGGCATTAACCCTTAACTATCTGTTTATGACAGTGCCTAAACTGTGGCAGCTGGGAATGCACACAGCCACCTGAGTACTGACATTGTCTAGTAGCATGGCATGTAACTTATGCCCAAGCCCCAGCAGGATTCAGAAACTAGGTGTTCCCCTGCCTAGCCTGTCTTAGGGGCCTGATCCAGTGGATGTGAAAGACAGGTAGGTGAGGTAATATCTTTTACTGAACCAACTTCTGTTGGTGAGAGAAACAAGCTTTCAAGCTACACAGAGCTCTTCTTCTCACCAACGATTTGGTGGGGACTGAGAATCAGTTCTGCTCCCTTCTTTGACACTGACTCATTGTGAGCTTATTCAAATATCATAAGCAGTATCTGTGAAACTTCACTAAGGAACAGATCCAGCTGGACTAATATTTGCAAAGAGATTAGAAGAAAATTGCAATACAATGCAAATTACTGTCACAACTCTCACATCCATATGTGTCATAAATCACCATGACAGCTATCTTCCATTATCCCCTTAATGATCATCACTTAGTAACATTCCTTTAGCACTATCACCATAATCAGCATCAATCTCTAATCAACACCATCACTGCCAGAGCTAACTTTTCATCACTGTCTTCATCGGTAAATAAGCGTAGGGGGTTATCTCATGAGGTCCCCACATCTGAACCCTAAAGTTCAGAGTGGGGGAGGCACCTTGACAGGTATGTTCCTAGTTTGGTTGCTGTATTCACATCAGGGTGTAGCCACTGGTGGGCCTCCTGGGCCGCGGCCCATCCACTTAGCATCCCCCCCATCCCTGGCTCTGCTCCGGCCCCAGTGCTTGTCCCACTCCACCCGCCCTCCCCACACTCTAGCCGGGAAGTGGGGTCCAGGCATGGGTGTTTCCACTCCCGCAAGCCCCTGCGCCCCGACCCCGCTCCCCAGGTACATGCCTGGGGTCGGGTGGGGGGGATGACTACAGTGTCAATTGGCCTCCACAAGGCCAGCTGGAAGGGGTGGGGAGATAGAGCCCCATCCCTCCTGGCCCACCCCCTGTCATTGCCCACTCACCCTAAGTTGGGGGCCACTCAAGTGTCCCCTCCTGGCTATGCCGCTGATTCACATAATTATTTCTTAATCCTAGAAGAAATGTGTTTTCTGTTACCTGTTTCATCGCGAGCCCTTCTCCAGTCTGAAATCAGAGTGAGAAATAACAAAGATTGAATTAAAAAAGGCCCATACTAAAGATTTTCCTGCTTCTGGCAATGGTATGTTCTAGACCGAGGAACCATGGAAGGGCTATTTAATTGTTCAGCAGAAAAGTGTGTAGATATTAATATGAACAAAAATATTCCTAGAATGCAAACACAGACAGATGTAATACACCTTACCTACACATGGGCTCCTCTAAACTCCAATTATTGGAACCTGAGCAGGGTCTTCATCTGCCTAAGAACCAGGGCTGCCCAGAGGGGGGTCAAGTGGTGCAATTTGCCCCGGGGCCCCCACGAGAATATAGTATTCTATAGTATTGCAACATTTTTTTATGGAAGGGGCCCCTCAAATTGCTTTGCCGCAGGCCCCCTGAATCCTCTGGGCGGCCCTGCTAAGAACTACTTTGTCTGTCTTGACCTCAAGCCCATGCCTCATCTCACCTGTAGTACTGTGTCCAGTTTTGGACCCCACACTACAAGAAGAATGTGGAAAAATTGGAAAGAGTCCAGCGGAGGGCAACAAAAATGATTAGGGGACTGGAACACAACACTTATGAGGAAAGGCTGAGGGAACAGGGAATGTTTAGTCTGCAGAAGAAGAGTGAGGGGGGATTTGATAGCTGCTTTCAACTACCAGAAAGGGGGTTCCAAAGAGGATGGATCTAGACTATTATCAGTGGTACCAGATGACAGAACAAGGAGTAATGGTCTCAAGTTGCAGTGGGGGAGGTTTAGGTTGGATATTAGGAAAAACTTTTTCACTAGGAGGGTGGTGAAGCACTGGAATGGGTTACCTAGGGAGGTTGTGGAATCTCCTTCCTTAGAGGTTTTTAAGGCCCAGCTTGACAAAGCCCTGGCTGGGATGATTTAGTTAGGGTTGGTCCTGCTTTGAGCAGGGGATTGGACTACATGACCTCCTGAGGTTTGTTCCAATCCTAATCTTCTGTGATTCTTATGTTCTATTATCTTACCTCAATAAACCACTTTGGGCCAAGTAAAGTGGGATAATTGCATCATATGTTTTACATACAACATATTATAATTATGCATATGCAGTCTAATACTTTCCACTTGTCTTTATTGAATATACATCCTTCTTTACTCAGCATTTTGCCCACTTTTCCCAAAGTGAAACTGACAATATCTGGCAAGATGTCTCCTCCTCACTTTTCTTTTAATCTCCAAACCCACCTTCACACTGTCCCACTCATCCACTCCAATGACACAGAATAAAGGCCACATTGTGCCTCACCCTTATGTGGGCATAGAGGGTGCAAAAAACAATCTCCCCCTTCTGGCACACTCCCCGTGTAAGCACTGGACACATCTTCAGGCTCTGGGTGATCTCCCCTCCTACCTGACCCCTCACCAGCCTGTAAGTGGAACTGGGGGAGTGTACTGAACCCCATGCCCTGGCGTTGCATTCTTCCTATAGCCCAAGTACTGCAAAGGACAATGTAGCAAAGTTGCACTGTTTTATCATCACTCAAGTTGTTAAACTGGAGTACATTGAAATGAGCCACTGCATATTCATACTCATGAAGGCACGTGCATCACATGACCTCCTCATTACCAAACTAAGGAAGTATAACCTAGATGGAGCTACTATAAGGTGGGTGCATAACTGGTTGGACAACAGTTCTCAGAGAGTAGTTGTCAATGGTTCACAGTCATACTGGAAGGCCATATCAAGTGGAGTTCCAGCGGGATCAGTTCTGGGTCCAGTTCTGTTTTAAATCTCCATCAGTGATTTAGATAATTGTATAGAGAGTACACTTATAAAGTTTGTGGATGATACCAAGCTGGGAGGTGTTGCAAGTGCTTTGAAGGATAGGATGAAAATTCAAAATGATCTGGACAAACTGGAGAAATGGTCTGAGGTAAATAGGATGAAATTCAATAAGGACAAATGCAAAGTACTCCACTTAGGAAGGCGCAAACACTTGCACACATACAAAATGGGAAATGACTGCCTACAAAGGAGTATTGCAGAAAGGGAATCTAGGGGTCATAGTGGACCACAAGCTAAATATGTGTCAAGAGGGTAAAACTGTTGCAAAAAAAGTAAACATCATTCTGGGATGTATTAGCAGAAATGTTGTAAGCAAGACATGAGAAGTAATTCTTCCGCTTTACTCCACACTGATTAGGCCTCAACTGGAAGATTGTGTTCAGTTCTAGGTGCCACATTTCAGGAAAGATGTGGACAAATTGGAAAAAGTCAAGAGAAGAGCAACAAAAATGATTAAATGTCTAGAAAACATGACCTGTGAGGGAAGATTGAAAGAACTGGGTTTGTTTAGTCTGGAAAAGAGAAGACTGAGAGGGGACATGATAACAGTTTTCAAGTATCTAAAAGGTTGTTACAAGGAAGAGGGAGAAAAAATATTCTCTTTAACCTCTGATGATAGGACAAGAAGCAATGGGCTTAAATTGCAGAAGGAAGGTTTAGGTTGAACATTAGGAAAAACTTCCTAACTGTCAGTGTGATTAAGCACTGGAATAAAGTGCCTAGAGAGATTATGGAATCTCCATCATTCGAGATTTTTAAGAGCAGGTGTCATAAACAGATAGTTAAGGGTTAATGCCTCTTTTACCTGTAAAGGGTTAAGAAGGGTTAATGCCTAGCTGACACTTGACCAGAGGAACCAATGGGAGGACAAGATGGTTCAAAGGGAAGGAGGGAAGTTCCCTTTGTCTAAGTCAGAGTTTCACTTTGGACCAGAGTGAGAAAGCTCCAGAATTCAGCCTCTTATTAAGTAGTGAGTATTAGTGAAGGAAATAAATAGGTTTATGTTTATTTCTTTGTAACCTGTCTTGTGCAATTAGAGGAATCATCAAATTGGGTATTTGGGTATTCTTTGTGGAACTAAGTTTTTGCCCAGGGGAACATCCTCTGTGTTTGGAATCTGTTGTCTGTGAGAGTAGCTGGTATGCTAATCTCTCCCAGAGGGTTTTCTTTTACCTTTCTTTTCTTTAATTAAAAGCCTTTTTGTAATAACCTGATTGATTTTTCCTTGTTTTTAGATCCAAGGGGGTTGGATCTGGGTCCACCAGGAGTTGGTGGGAGAAAGGAGGGGGAATGGTTAATTTCTCCTCGTGTTAAAATCCAAGGGGTTTGGATCTGTGTTCACCAGGGAATTGGTGAAGAGTCTCTCAAGGCTACCCAGGGAAGGGAATTAGTGCTTGGGAGTGGTGGCAGCAGACCAGATCTAAGTTGTTAATTGAGCTTAGAGCTTCTCATGCAGGTCCCCCACATCTGTATCCTAAAGTTCAGAGTGGGGAAGGAACCTTGACAGCAGGTTAGACAAATACCTGTAAGAGATGGTCTAGATGGTGCTTGGTCCTGCCATGAGTGCAGGGGACTGGATTTGATGACTTCTCGAGGTTCCTTCAAGTCCTATGATTCTATGATCATGAGCCACCAGGATGTTCTAGGGAGCAGTGTCCAGTGGAGCTCCTCACCCTCATCTCTTCCTCCCATCCTGGACGGTTCTCAGGGTATCAAAAAGGAAGTGGCCCCAACCACCCTTCAGCTCCTTCCCTTAATTTGAGAATTCATAACATGAGACTCCAAAGAAGTGGGGAAGATGGGTGGGCAGTGTCACTATGCAGAGGCTTATCTTGGAGAACAGTTATGGATAAGTAATCTGTATTTCCTATTCAAGGGGCTAAATGAGGGTACAGTTATGGGTGGAGGTCTCCAGTCTGGGACTCCAGTCAGAGGTGTGTACAGAGAGGCAGATCTATATATGAAAACCATTGCTTTTCAAGATGGTCTCATTGCACATGCTGCTTGTAGTTTTGAGGCACCCATGGCACAGAAAAGAAAGCACCCCAGGAACACTTCTGAAAATGAAAAAGAGCTCTGCCTCTGGACCCCAGAGCTGAATAGAACATCCTTCAGGGTGTTAGCACAACCACACAGCCTTTTGTCCCATGCCAGCTAGCCCTATTGCCCACTCTGGCAAACCTAATTGATACCGTGGCCAGAAAGCAAACCTCACACACCAGTAAGTGTAGGTGATGGATATCTCAACCCTTAAGTTGATTTCAAAAGCTCCATATTAGTTAGTTATTTTTGAAAGACTTGATACAGGCCTCTCATTCCCTTATAAGATGGGAGGACTTGAAGCTGGGTTCAAGGCACTGTCAGATGCTGAGCCTGACTGTTCCACTGGAACTGATTATCCAGGTTTGGTAAAGCAACAGATGGTTGTCCCTAGATGTTTCTACCACCCTTTATGCGCAGCACTAATCTAAAGCAGACCTACAACACTCAGTTTCTTCTCTGTAGATTCATGGTAATGCACCTTTCATTTCTTGTAGAAGAAGATGGTTCCAGGCACCTCTTGTTTCCCTTGCAAAAAGGTTTTGAAACCATTAAGCAGTCCTTTTGGGGGCCATCAGTCATCCTCTGACACCAGAACTGGGGCGTGCTTCACCTACAGACACTGTGGAGCTGGAAAAAAGCTATGGATTCATGAGACATCTTGGAATCAATAGGACTTAGTGAGGGAAAGAGATGACAGCAACCTCACATTCTAAAAGAACCTTTGACGCAGGCATCAATTCTTAGCCTGTTAGATCTTCAGCAGCTGCATTCTCGTAAACCCGACTCTCTGCAACTAAATTTCTGCTAAAAATATTAGGGACAGATTTTCAAAGGTTTAGGTGCCTAAAGGTGCATATAAGCATTTCTTGGGATTTTCAAAAATGTCTGTGCCCCATATTCCAGGAGTTATGTTCATGGGCACTTTTGAAAGTCCCACTAGGTGTTTATCTGCATTGTTAGGCACCTAAATCTTTGAAAATCTGGTCCTAAGTCCTTAGGGATGGGCTGGATAACCTTCTAGAATCCAGGGAACTGAAAGCTCTAGAAATGAATAAATTGGTTGGGAAGATGCTGAGAGGAAGAGAATCTAAGAATGGATTTGTCTCTCTCCTTTCACTTTCAGGATGAGGGTCTGTTAGACGGAATATCAGAAGGGGAAACCATCTGCCTAGTAAGCAAGACACTTACAAGTGTGTGTATCTGGAAATGGCCAGACAGACAGGACCAGGTATAGACACCATCTTATAACTGAGTAATCCCCTACCCATATCTGATCTGAAGCTTGTAATGCATTTCTCCCTTCCAGTGTTGTGAGGACCTGCACACTAGACTGTTTGTTCACACCACTAAAGAGTGGAGAGTGTGGTACCAGAGTCCAATGATCAGGGAAGATTCAGGGGCTTCACTGTTCCAGAGCCAAGGGACTTGCCTGTGTCCAAGTTGTTGGATCATCATGCTGGCTGAATCCCAGGCTATTGGATCCCTTCTTGGCAGTCATGCACTGGCAGTCCCTCATATCTGGCTGCCCGATCAAAGCTTTGTGGCCACAGCTCCATTGTCTGCTGCAGGATTTGGGTTTTGTGGCCCCAGATCCAGGTGTAGCTGCCACATCCAAGTTTTGCAGCCCTACATCCTCTGGAAAAGGGATCCAAAGGCCAGAGCAAATTGAGACACATGGCCAAACCTGCTAGGTCAACCTGGACCAATTCAGGGACCTTGATGGTGAATGGATCCTTAAATGGATGCTGGCCTTACAGATGACCAAATTTAAATGGACTGGACCTGAGGGGTGTGAGAGGTAGCTCTCCCACTTTCAAGAGTCCAGACAAAGCCCATGCTGGGTGGGCATCTGCTTTTCTTCTTTTTCTCTATAGGAAATCAGACTAAGTGACAATCGATCTACTATAAACATCATTTGCCTTTGAATGGAAGAGAGAAAGAACGACGTGTGTGATCGATCCGAGCTCGCTGCGCTTTCCATGATAGGAAGGAGCTCAAGGACGGTTGGGACTGCTTCCCTTTTATACCCTCTGAACACTCTGGGGTGTGGGAGGGAAGAGAAGGGTGAGCGACCCCTGCAGACACCGCCTTCCAGAACTTTACAGTAGCTTCCAGCACAGGTGATTTGATCCTACAGTATGAATATGCAGGAGCCATTCAAAGAATGACTGTTAAAGTGATGTCTTTGACATTTGATACACCAACTCCATTTGCCATCACAGGAAGGTGTGAACTCAGCAATAGTAACAATTATAGAACAAAATTTCTGCTAGTTTCCCAAATATATTCAAAATATATTATATCCACCAATAGTGTTAAAGGTGCTTACTCTTACCACAAAATTCCCGCCTAAATTTGATCAACAGGATGGTGATAGCGATGATGAAAGCAAGGCCAACTACTACCAAAATTGGTATATCCATCCAAACTGTGGCAAAGAATTATATAAGAATTATTACAAATTTCAGTTATTGTATTATATTGTTAGAAATATATTTCCCTTTCAGATATATATTAAAAAATGCTCAAAGAGCTCCCATTAGTTTTATTTCTGTGATTTTATTTGATTCAAAATCAAAAAAACCAATATGGATAGTTTTCTGTTCTTTTTTGGAGAAAAGGGAAATAATTCGTAGTGAACACCAATGCTTAGTCCTGACTCACACAAGACCAGAAGCTGTAACATCACCTTATAGAACAGCACAAACCTTTTAAGAAACTATTTCGTCTGTCTAAGGGCCCAATCCTGCAAACATGTATGTGTGTGCTTAACTTAACTTTATTACCAGTAGTCCCACTGAAATCAATTAAAACACGTGCTTGCAGAACTGGGAGCTTGACTTAGGTGCCTAAGTCCCATTTTAGATGACACTGCGACCCACTAAGCTCCTGTTTGGCTGCTGCCAAACCATGAAGGAATCTAAATTTGCTCAGCACCCACATTATTGCAGTAAAAGTTCCCTATCTGCTGATGTTTGTGGCCTGGGTGTGTGCGCAGCTGCCTCACCTAAAGCGCCCAGATGCCCTCCTCCTGCCTAAACCCCAGAGCCATCCACGAGCCTGGCATTCCTCTGCCTCATGTGCTGTGGGGCCTGATGTGCTCAAAGGCTGCCTAATTCCACACAAAATGGGGGAGGAAGAAGACCTGTCCTGTGCTGACTGACTGTTCATTCTAAGTCCTCCTGTTCCCTCCCTCACAAACTCTGCCCCTTACTGCACCCCTTTACCCTCCTCAATTCTGCTAATCTCCCTCACCCATCTCCTTTCAACATTCCTCATCCCTTTATTTTTAGCTGATCCCCTCCTAACAAGAAAGAAAGAAAGAAAACAGTGGCACTAACATGCCATTTTCTGCCATCCCACTGTTTCACTCTGTTGGTTGTAATATTCCTTCCCGCACCATGTCTCTATCTGGACTAGTTAGATTGTCGGCTCTTTGGAGCAGAGACCATCTGCTACTCTGTGTTTGTGTAGTGCCAAGCACAGAGAGGCCTCACTCTTGGCTGGCTCTTAGGCATGACAATAATAAACATGATTAATGTTAAATAATAATAATGTCAACTCTGGTCTTCCTGGTGTTGCTAATGGATTTTCTGGGGTCTTGGAGGATGCATTTTATGAGCTTCTAAACCTTTTAATTAAGGTATCTTTTCCCCAAAATATTACCTAGTCCCTAAAGGTGTTAAAAGGCAACAACAACACAATTTTAAACATTCTAAATAAAAAATGCTTTTCCCTCTCAACAGTCCATTTTCTCTCTTAGCTCTTGTGATGTACCTATTCCACTAGTTCTCCACGCACCACAGAGTCTTCCAGCCAAGACAGAACACAGTTTGAATGTAAAAAAACATAAGCAGAAGAAAGGAAAAGAAAGAAAAGGTTGTTTTAAACCTACTCTCTCCATCATGAAAAACCTAAAAAGGGAACAAGCTTTGTCCCTTTGCAGCTCACTTTCAACAGGCAGTCCTTTTCCTATGATACTGACACTACAAAAAATCCCACATGTGGCAAGGCCAGATTTGGAACAGATGGAGAGAGTTCTTAGCAGGCTGAGGACAGGAATAAAAAAACTTCTCTCTGTCCTTAAGCACACCCTCTCCTGTCTTCAGGCCCATCCTTACCCCAAGAGGGCATCTTCCTTGCTCTCATCACACTGCTGTGGGCTGAGGCATGGACTCTTTGGTGCTGCATAGCAGAGAATACATGCTCCCAGAAGAGATCTCTGCTGGACACACCCACTCCTGCCTCTGCTTCTCCTGGGGGAGGTGCTGATGTTTGCCATCTCCACCCCAATACAGTGCCTGTCAGTGCTCCTTCTTCAGCAGAGGACAGCCTCTCTCCCCTACTTAGGCAAGGTGTTCAGGGTGTTACTGTATCATGTGGTAGCTGCACATTGCATATAATCCATCATCAGAACCTCTGCAGATCTCCATATAAAAAAAAGTTCCAGATAAGGAAACAATTGCATGTGCCACCTCCATGAATTAGAGTCAAGCAATGCAGTAACATCTCCTTTTCTTCCTTCTTACATCCTCCCCCTTTTTATCATCCTCCAAATACTAGCCCACCCGCAGACATAAATTTAAAGTATATGCACCCTTTGTATGCATTTTTAAGAGAGACAGACAGACAGACAGACAGAGACAGTCTATTATATGAACTACAAGGGAAATCTGACATGCACAAGGTAACATCAAGAATAGTAAAGAGAATATTTCAAGATGTTTTAATCAGCATGATCTGCATATTTATTGCATGTGCACTCTCTTTGTATCAGTTCTACACCTAGAAAATATTACCACATATTAAGAAGAAATTTTAAAAAAATTGTTGCTCCCAAGATAATAAATGTCAAAATATTTCTGGAGGTATTTGGAGATTTTTATAAAATGTTGCATCTGCTGAATTATTGTGAGTCCACATTTCACATAACTCATCATCAACTGATTGTCACATTTACACCATTTAATTTTAAAAAGACAATTAATTTTATCTAAGATATTTGTAATTGCTTGTGTTTAATAATACTTTATCTTCCTTGGTGAAATGCTTTGAGATCCTCGGCTTATAGGAGCTATAGAAGTGAAAAGTACTGGTATTATAGGTTTTAGCCTATAGGAAATAATTTCCTTCAGTTTGTTTATGTACAATATTCTGAAAGCACATGGCATCATTTTTATAGCAACAAAAGATCATGATGCTCTGACTGACTGGAAATAAGTTTTCCTAGCAAAAGATGTACCCTGAAGAAATTTAAAGAGCTGATTGAAGGACGTAGTTGTTGGCTGGCAAAGTCACAGCTTCATGTTTAATTTATCAAAACATTAAAAACATTTCATGTTTAATTTAATGAAACAGTAGAACATTAGGATTTATAACCTTAATGACATCATGTCAGTAATATAAACTATTATACTGGATATGTGGAAATTATCACCAAAAATGCCTTTATTTCTGTCATTGCAGAAAAAACAGAGAGCAGCTAAAGCAACAGCAACAAGTACAACACATTAGGCATGCACTACTAGTCTAGCTAATTTTAGGGGTGCTATTAGCAGGCATTTAGGCAAATCTATTAATATTTAGCATCAACACAAATGCAATTGCATTCCTATTTTTCATGTTTCTGATAAATTAAGTATTCAAGGGAAAAAAGGATGTTGGGACCATTTGTTAGGTGTTAAAATAGAAATAGAAAAAAAGTTTAGAGCAACTCAAATCAAGAAAGAAGCTCTATTTCAAAATTTATTTTAAAAAGATGGCTAAATCCTTTGAAGAATGTTATTGATCAAGTGAGATGCTGACAGTTTCAGTATATAATCATATCTTATTTTAATCCTCAAATCGTGTTGGGTTGATGGGTATTTCTTTGCCTTTGGCACAGTATGAAAAATAGTCTTTTTTTAAATGCTGATAAATAAACATCTTAGGTTTTGTGTGTGCATTTGACACTTTTAACACTAGCTTCCTTCTCTTCAAATAACTTTAAAATGTAATGAATAACATTAGCAAATAACTGAATCACCATAAGTTGTTTTTTTTTAATTGGCAATGCTTTTTATTTTTAGGATCTTTATAAAATGATCACATTATTTTTGAGACTACTGTGTTACTTCATGACTTGAAATAATAAACATTGTGAAATAATATTTGTAACAAAGAAGAGAACTCTATTTTTCCTTTTTGCTTGTAACATATAGGATTTTCCATAGCAGGGGAGACCAAAGGGCCAGCTACAATTAATTATCCTGTCACCGACAGGGTCAATTCCAAATGCTTCAGTAGAAGTCATAAAATATCCATAATGAACCCAGGTGAAAATACTGTACCATAAGTGGGCAATTCTTCCTGGACAGTATTATGCTTTTTTGTGGTCTGACCCAAAACCTATTGGAATCAAAGGAAAGACCCACATCAGCTGCAGAGTAGAAAAAAGGAATTTTTTTTAAAGTGAAAAAATTGATCTTATTTTCAAAAATTCAAAAAAAAAATTGACCAACACTACTTCATGAGCTTTGGCAAGACCCCTGAAGCAGGAGCCTGGATAGTCCTTTTAATGTTATCATAGCTAATATAACTTCAGATGCTTCCCAATATTTTTGTTTAAATTACTAAGCAATATTTCTAATACACGTCCTTTGACAGTGAATTCCACAGATTAATATGTGCTTAAAAAGGTGTTTCCTTAGATTAATTTGAAATGCCCTTTATTTTCAGTGAGTACTCTTTCTTGTAGGGAAGAGCAAATGGGATGCCCATTTAATCTTCTATCTGTCAATCATTATTATACATATCTCTTACCTCTTCTTACTGTCTTCCCCTCCCCGCCCCAACTAAATAACCCTAATCTTGTTAAACTCTCCTCATTTGGAAGCCTCTGTCTTCCCACTGTGACTAATAATGTTTATTGTCTTTTCTGAACCTATTTCAGCCGATTTATCCATTTCCTTCTGGAGTGTCACCTTTGAGGTGTCCAAAACAGAACACTGTATTTGTACTGATGACATACCACCCAGCAGCATTATAATATAATTTCATTGCTTAGATATCAATGTGACAGGCACCTCATAAATACCTCTGATAAGTAAAATAGAGTGTAATATTTCCCATCACATTCTATAGTATATAATATACCATATATTATACCTCATATTCATATCATATATAGAGATAAAAACATATTAATCAAATGTGATAGCCTAATATCATCTTCATATTTTTATCACACTGAACATTGAGCCAGAAAACCTCCATTTAGCTATCTACAATGAGAGGTTTTCTGAGAGTTCACAACTAATGCATAACTAATAAGGTTGCTTGACTGTTTTAAATATTTCTTCAAGGTACTTCACCTTTTTTGCATGTATATGATAGATTTCTATCTACCACCATGCTGGCAGATTACTTTAGTTTTGCTGCACCCTTTTGGAATTCCTCACAATCCCCTCTAGTATTGGGGGGGGCGGGGAGGAATGTTCAGCATTTCTGCCTGCCTCATTAACCACCCTCTCTTTCTGCACTGAGTAGCATTGATCCTAGGACTGATTGCTGGAAAAGCCCACCAGTGACCATTTCTATGTTGAGAGCTGGCCACTTTTTCCCACTGTTTATTTCTTACGTTTTAATCTGTGTTTAATTCATGAAGAAACTATAGGCTTGATTCTGGTCTGTTATCTTGGTGTAAATCAGGAATAACTCAATTGAAGTCAATGGTGTTATATCAGCATAAATCCTGAATGAGTGAATTTAGAAACCTTTTATTGCTCATTCCATTTTTACTAAATTTCCTTAATAGACATTTTTGTGGTAAACCTTTGGAAAGTCTAAATTCTATTATTGTAGAAAGCCAGTAGCGCAGAGAGATTGTTGTGGCTAGGGATGGGGACTTCCTGACATGGAGATAAGAAGCATCTCCATGCCAGAGATGTGTGCATACCAGCAGAGAGAGGGAGGCAAGGATTCACTGCTGTGAGGAGTTGTGGACAGTTGTAGTCCTTCAAGTAGTGGATCTCAAATTGATTGAGTCATCCACGTGATGCAGTTGCAAAAAAGGCTGGTATCATTGTGTATTAACAGGAGTGCCACATGTAAAACACAGGAAATAATTGTCCTGCTCTACTTGACACTCGGGAGGCCTTAGCTGGAGTACTGTGTCCAGTTCTAGATGCCATGCTTTAAGAAAGATGTGGCTCTGTGCTTCCACACTATACACTTGTGTGGACCAGAGAGGAACTAGGGAGAACAGTATGTTTATGAATGTGTTTGTACAGCAATGCTAACAATACATGAGGTACTATCACTGTATGCAATGAATGGGTGTGTGTGATGATTGGCGCTTGAGGTAAGTGTCACCTATTGGTTACAAGGTCAGTTCCTTCTTAGTTCAGGGGGGGTATGGCAGAGGAGCCCAGGCCCTCCCATTACCCCAGGCTCCAGTCCAGAGCCCTGTGAGAGTAACTAAAGGCCAGGAACTCTGAGCACCTTGCAGCTGGTCCACTTTCTACCACCCCACACCCCTCCTATAGTCCAAGCTTTGCAGTCTGTAGCAAAAGTCACTGAAGAAAATGTATCAAATGCACCTTTAGTCTGTCTGGGCCTAGCAGATAGGCTCCTCATTTCCCAGAGGAGCTGCTGCAGCATCCCTTTTCAGGACCTCCCAGGGCAGCTCCTTTTCCCTGCCCTCTGAGCCCCCTTCTGAACTCTCTGGCTTCCTTTTAAGGCCTGCCTCCATCCCAGGCATGCTCTTTAGATACCTCTGGGACTGGGTGGGGTCGTCTGGGCCCAGAGTTGTTCTTTAACTCCTTGAGTTCTAGTGTGGGGTTTATGCACCCTGTCACAGGGGGATTGATTGTCATGATTTTTAATTATGGATGAGAGATTACTTATGAAATGGTGGTGCACTGTGTGGCAAGAACTGTGGCTATTCATTATGGATTGATGTATATAGATGCATTGAGAAATTGTGTTTGCCATATCATGGTTTATCTTTATTATTTGAAATACACATTATATGATGTGATGCAGTGATGATAATGAACTTTCTTAATAATATAAAAACCTTTATTTATGAACATGGCTGTCTTACAAAAACACAATATTAAAGCATTGCCAGGCAAGCCAGCTGCCATTAGGACACCAAAATACCAATAATAAACCAACAACAAAACCAATAATAAAAGAAAGTGCATAAAACAAACATCGAACAGTGCAAACAGTGACCAGTGCCAACAAATATATCCTCTGCTTTTGTGTGTCCCCTGGCACCTCATTCTTCTTTTCCTTTCTTGTATATTTAGCATTCACTTGGTGCTGCTGCATGATCCTGCAAGGGGTATATTTACCCTGTCCAGCTAGTGTGTGAAGGAGTGCATGGGCCTCCTAACCATGGAATTGTCCAATGCGTTCCTGGTCTGCAGCACTTGGTACCATGGAGGGGATTTAGGACATGAGAAGCCTGTGCTCTTGTGGCCAATACCACAAGCAGCCTCTCAAATAGGTCTTTCCACTGTACTCTATCTTACTCTCTCCACCAATGTTCCTGCCATAGCAACCGTGCTGCTAGTCTTTCCTCATGTGCTGCAGTTCTGTCCTCCCATTCTGCAGCCTGTCTGTGCCTTTCCACTTGCTGCGAGTCCTCTTCCCTTTGGTAGTGCACCTGCTTGTTGGCCCTGTCCAGAAAGTCTAACTGGAAATACTTCCACTTGGACTGGTCTGTGACAGTTCGAAATCACAGGATCCTGCTGGAGTGTGGCCAAACTGCCAAGGTACAGAGGCCTACAGAGGTAGAAGGACCTGAAAGCAGTTATCAAACATTGTCTCAGTACTTCAAAGAAGGTTCAGGGCATCCACAGAGAAAAGTGCCTGCCAAGTCTTAAGAACAAAAAAAGATACTTTGTAAAACTGTGTTTCAATATATTGTAAGAGAATGCTTCAGTTCCCAGGAGCTCTGTGGACAATATTAAGTTAATCAGAGTGAAAAGAGAGCGCAAATAATGGTCAGTTAAAATATGCACATGCTAGATTTTTAAAATTGCTGACCATCTTGGGCTTTGGGGCGGGGAGGGTGAAGTGGGTGTGGGTGTGGGGTGGGGTTGGGTGTGGCAAGGGGCTTACTACCTAAGCTTTCTCTGTCCTTTCATGCTTTCCATTTTCTGGAGGGCATAACAATCCTGGAGATTCCTAAATGGCAAAGGGACATTTTATAGTTTATACAGAGTGCCATTCTAAAAGGGATGACAATATAAGGGTCTTGTAACACCTTGGAACATCTGTGTAAGAATGTGCAACTATGAAGTGTACATTTACATTTAAATGCTTGTTTAACTGTTGTTTGTGCTTCCTGGGATCCATTTGGAATTCCACATGGTGGGGTGGAGGTGGGGACACTCACGTGCTGGCATACGTTCCACCATTAGCAGATAAATGCTGCTATGCACCGCTTGTACTAAAAATTGCATTGGTTCAAAAACCAGAAATTCCTCCATATTTGTATATTAATAATAAGAAACATGGAGCCAAACACTAGGCTCCAGGCCTACTTCTGCCTCTTCTGCTTTTGCTGCTGGTTCTGCAGCAGGCTGCTCCTCGGGGTGTGTGTGTGTGTGTCATCAAACAGCTCCTTTGAGTACAGACCCAGGCCATGCTGGAGCTGCTCCTGCGGTAAAGTCTCCTTGAGGACTGGTGTGAGCACCAGAGTCACCTTGCTAGCCTGATCTGGCACCTGCTTGCTCCCACCTGGTCTGATACTAAATTCTGGGGTCAGAAGGTCACCAACACAGCTGACCAACTCTGCCAGCTTCTTCACTATTTTCTGATACGCATCTGGTACTCTCACTGAAGTTGAACATTTTGTCTTGCTCCAGACATTTTACCAAGATCTGGCTGTGATTCCCATGACCAGGTAGCAGCACATTTGGCAAAGGACTTGTGGTTGGGGGCCATTACAAATGCATGAGAAGGTTCACTGTGTTTGCAACTTAGTGGTCAGAATAAAGTGGAAGGGTTAAACACTGAGCAGTTGTACTTGCACCAGGAGGATTGCTTCTGTTTTCTGCGAGTCAATTGGCTAGTCTTGGGATAGAAAGGACAAGGAACATCAGCCCATGGGATTGTGGGCTAGGGTTGTTGGACACTCAGGACCTGAGCCTGAGGAACCCTGGCCTGAGCTGTATCCACACTGTGAAATGATAGCATTTGGACCCAAATCCCAGTGTGACTCGGGCTTGAACCCACCCCTTTTGCCAGCTCCTGGGGCCTGGGCCTGGAGGGCTTGCTGGCCTGAGTTGGACAGAATTGTGTTTTGGCAGAAGCAGGGTTTGGGCTCAAGATAGGGTTACCAGATGTTCGGTTTTTCACCAGAACACCTGGTCAAAAAAGGACCCTGACGGCTCCTGTCAGCACCACCGCCCGGTCCATTAAAAGTCTGGTTGGCGGTGCTGCAGGGTTAAGACAGGCTAGTACCTACGTGTCCTGGCACCGCACTGCACCCCAGAAGTGGCCAGCAGGTCTGGCTCCTATGTGTGGGGGTGGGGCACAGGGCTCTGTGCAGGAACTGTGGCCAATGGGAACTGGAAGGGCAGTGCCTGCGGGTGAGAGCAGCACATGGAGCCTCCTGGCCCCCTCGCCTAGAGGCTGGCTGCTTCCGGGGCTCTAAACTGCTATAGTATGTATGTGTAAAGAGATTATAAGAAGTTACAGTGTAATTTTCATAAGCATCTTTGTTCATTTTAAAATTTACTTCTTCTAATTATGATGAAAAGAAACAGGAAAAAAGCTAACCTGGAAGGAAACATATTCCAAAGACCAAAAATAAAACCTGGAAAGGTACAGTTAATTTAAAACAGAGTCCTATTTTAACAGGATGCACAGAACACATGTAGTTCTCCTTCTGTTTTGTCCAATTTATATTTCTCATCCATGTATGACCTGAAAAATAAAAAGTAAAATACAGTAAGTAATTTTAAAAATATAAAATAATGTTAACTGATTCAGGGTCAGAACATGCTCATTGCTCTTGTGAACTTTTAAATACATTCTATTTATTGCTTTTTTTGTAGTTTCTAAAACCCTTTTCTCACAGGTTCTGACTCCCCTACTTAAGTCCCACCCCCCGCCCCAACCATCCACATAAACACTATCTTTATCTTGTATTTTGATGGCATCTGAGCTATTCTACCTTTTTAACCTTGTGAATTTCTAGTTTTCCTCATACAAGATGCCAAGCACTATGCTCCACCAAAGCATTTAAATACAAGATTAGCCTGAAGCACA
Source organism: Malaclemys terrapin pileata (assembly GCF_027887155.1). Taxonomy (NCBI): domain Eukaryota; kingdom Metazoa; phylum Chordata; order Testudines; family Emydidae; genus Malaclemys; species Malaclemys terrapin. The sequence goes on along the minus strand of NC_071524.1, from coordinate 7,849,184 downwards.
TGAGTAGCCCCAAGGGAGTCAATTTACCTATTTTAAGCATGCACTGAAATACTGAGCTGTATTAGGGAATCATTACTATTATTTTTCTTATCATAGCGCCTAGGAGCCTATAGTATGGACCAGGATCCCATCGTGCTAGGTGCTGTACAGAAATAGAGCAAAAGGACAGTCCCTGCCCCAAAGACTTTACAATCTAAATATAAGACAGATGAGGAAATACAAGGAAACAAGACAAGCCCTTAATCACCTGGCTATCATCGAACAATCCTAAAACATCTTAACGTTTAGAATTAAACACTCACATACCCAGTCCCTTTAAAGTCAGGGAGCAGGCCTGGGTCTACAGAAGCAATAATTAGTGCTAAGGTTTGTTATTTATTAGTATGACGTTCTGTACCTTGGGGGAACACCCTATACTCCCATGTTCATCCTTATAAACTGATTGTGTGGTATCCAGTGCAAAGTTTGTCATGCTGGGTGTCTTCAGAAGGCTCATGATGCACTGAGTATTGTTGTTATAGTAATTGTTGTTATAGTAATGTTATAGGTTATAATTTCATGTATATAATTATGAGGCTGAAAATGTATCCTCGTGGCTTAAAGTAAGACCAGGCAAAAACTCTCCAAGAGCAGAGAAGCAGTTCACACCTCATCAGGGAATATATGGGACAAACGCAGCCCAGCCTCACAGGAAGAAAGGATGCTGGCCCAGGCATCAACAAAAGGATCTGTTGGACTCTCGAGTGAGTCACCCCCTTTCCTTTGGTCAGTTTGGGACTGCGATGAGGTAATGCTCACCTGACTCTAAAGGGGGGGGGGCAAAGCCAAGAGGGAGGAAAGGACATGATAAAAGGGAGAGATGTTTGCCATGCTCTAAAGACATTATCACCAAGCGACTGAAGCATTGATCAAAGGGGAGAGCCTGGCTGAAGGGCAACCAGCCAGCCTGTGGTGAGAAGCATCTCAGTTTGTAAGGGCATTGAAAGTGTTAAGCTCAGCTTGGAATGTGTTTTGCTTTTATTTCATTTGACCAAATCTGACTTGTTATGCTTTGATTTATAATCACTTAAAATTTATCTCTGTAGTTAATACATCTATTTGTTTATTCTACCTGAAGCAGTGCGTTTGGTTTGAACCATGTCAGAGACTCCCCTTGGGATAACAAGCCTGGTACATATCAATTTCTTTGTTAAATTGACAAACTCATATAAGCTTGCAGCGTCCAGCAGGCATAACTGGACACTGCAAGATGGAGGTTCCTAGGGTTGTGTCTGGGACTGGAGATACTGGCTAGTGTCATTCAGTTGCACAATCCAAGGAGCAGCTTACATGCCAGAGGCTGTGCATGAACAGCCCAGGAGTGGGGGTTCTCACAGCAGAGCAGGGCAAAGCTGGCTCCCAGAGTCAAGGATTGGAGTGACCTGGCAGATCACCAGTCCAGATAATACCAGAGGGGAACATCACAATTAATATCTCAGGCCTAGGTCTACAAAGGGACTTAGGTGTTGCTGACTGTTGCTGAGTGAGACTGGAAAGTTGTTTCTGACTTTTTGGAACTTGCCTCAAAGAGGTCACCATTGGTTCTGTTACCCCAGGTAAAATCTTTTGCAATATCAGGTTAGCCTTAAAGAGATAGAATAAAATAAAGTGTCCTTTCACTTCCCCACTACTCTCAAAAGGAGTGATTGCAAAAGGGCTTTTAGCACAGTAGAACCTCAGTTATGAACACCTCGGGAATGGAGGTTGTTCGTAACTCTGAAATATTCATAACTCTGAACAAAACATTATGGTTCTTTCAAAAGTTTACAACTGAACATTGACTTAATACAGCTTTGAAACATTCCTATGCAGAAGAAAAATGCTGTTTTTAACCATCTTAAATTAAATGAAACAGGCATGGTAACTGTTTCCTTCCCTTGTCAAATCTTTTTTAATCTTTCCCTTTATATTTTTAGTAGTTTACATTTAACACAGTACTGTGCTGTATTTTATTTTATTTTATTTTATTGGTCTCTGTCTTGTGTACTTCCGGTTCCAAATGAGGAGTGCGGTTGACAGGTCAGTTTGTAACTCTGGTGTTCATAACACTGAGGCTCCACGGTATATCAAAGATCTATATTCGTGGTTCTAACTTCCCATCCCATGGGTCTCTCCCTAGGAAATTTAGGGACTTAGCCACTAATTAATATCTTCTAAAATCATCTACTGACAAAAAGCAATTGAGAGAATAACCAGATAGATTGAATGGCTGGTTCAGGTTACTGACTTTCATTTTTGAAGAATTGGAGAGGTCCCAGTAAATTGACAAAAGCAAATACTGTATTTAGGCTCAGAAAGATTAGATTTTTATTGGTAAATGTTGGTAAACATAGATTTCAGTAGACACACAGAAACGGATGAAAAAATAATTTCTTTCATAATAACAAAAATGTACAGATAGGCCAAGTAAGAAAAATGCAGCTTGACAATTCATTAGAGTTTGATTTAAGGATACTTACTTTGTATTTTTTGACATGTGATGTTGACAATTTGTGTTTTAATGGTTATAAAACATTAATGTTTTGAATCTCAGTGTCTACTGTCATTAAATAATTGTCTACCCCCACTATTGTCTGAGCCCCCATAATCTCCCACAACTCTGAAAATTTAAATTGAAAAAATAAAAAATGCTTAAAAATAAACACTGACATTGTCTGCTGAAATTATAAATAAATAAAAATCAAATTATGCGAAGCCTAACCATACTTATTTTTAATAATAGGAACATATGCTAGAAACGAGGTGTTAAATATAATGGAGCTTTTGAACCTTAATTATAAACTATTCCTGCCGTTGATGCTATAAAGTAAACAGAACTGTAGTCCTAGCTATCTGTCTAAGGATTTTTTACTACCAGACATCATTTGAATATCTGAGTGCCCCTTGCATATAAAATCAGTAACAATAGTGAACTCCTTAGTGGATTTCATTGAGACTCTGGTACTTTTCCCTTTCTGTGATAAAGACTCTCTAGCAAGGAGGAGATGGAATAAGGAATTTCTATATATTGATGCTACCTGATCATCCAAGTTTAATGAGAAATCAAACAAGATGCAAATGTTTTGTGTCACTTTGATGAATGGGGGCTGTATGCCCTCATTGGAAGGTGGAAAATAAGTCCCAGCTATTTCTTCCCCTTTCCAAGCAGTATTGCTTCAGGCTTCCCCAGCTGTTCTTCTTCCCAGAATTCATCTCTCATAGACATTCTGACTTCTTGGCAGTGGTTGCATCAGTTGAGAAATGCGATGTATAGCTAAGATTAATCAGCGTACCATTGGCAGCTAAGACCATGGTGTCCACCTTCTCTCCCATTGGTCTCATGTAGACATTGGAGAGAAGAGGAGATAGTTTGGATCATGAGAGACCCTGTAGGTGAGGGCCTTCAGATAAGAGGAGCAGTTCCCCTTTTCCACTCTCTGATATTCTGCTGGAGAGGAACAACTGGAGCCATTGTAGTGTTTGGCCACCTATCCCTGCTATGTCATGTAGGCAGGTTAGCATTATGCTTTGGTCTGCTGTGTCAAAAAACTGCAGAGATGCCCGCAGTTTGAGCATGGAGATTTTGCCTGTGACATAAGAGGTCAGTCTTTTTGAGCCACCAGAGCTATCTGTGCTGCACCCCAGTCTGAACTGTAATAGTGAGGCATCCAGAGTGTTGGCTGATATCACATGTTGTTGGAGCTTGGTGTTTAATTCTCTCTCATTATTGCGGAGACAGGACAATGTTTGCAGAGGCTGAATGGTAACTTCTTGAAGACGGAGCAAACTATTGTGTTTTTTTGGGTTTTTTTCCCCAACGACTTAGGGTAGAATTGCATTCCTATTTGGTTATTTTAGTCAGTAGATTGTCCTTTCCAAGCTAATCAAATAAGTCACCTCATACTATTATGACAATAGGAAATATTTAGAATTTAATGCACCTCAGCCAACTCTCAACCTGGTTTCCAAAACTGAAGGAGAAATTTTATTTCCATCATTAAATGAGTGTTCAAAATACTTAAAATTCAGGTAGTCTGGCACCCTGATTGGTGTAATTTCAAGGGCAAACAACCATTGACCCAATTTTACACCTGAGATTACATAATGTGGCTGGTCTGTAGAAGATTACAACCTATTCCTTCTGCTACCTATTAGTTAATCCTCTAGCTAAATTTCTAGAGGTCTGTGCTGAAATCCTGAAGATCCAGGGTTCAGCAGCTGATGATGTAGACGTGAGGGGATTACAGTTGCTCAGAACAGATATTATTTTCAAAAAAACTTTGAAAAATATATTAAAAACTCTGTTAAAATATTCTTGTTAAGTCTCAATAGTTAAGCACTCAAAATGTAGGAAAAGCCAGAATTCAAGTTACCTGTGTATTTTGAATATGTTGATTGTAACAATCAATATTATGTTATATTGAAATTCTTACTGAACCATTTCTCTCTACATCCAATTAAAATGATGATGATGGAAGTAAGAACTAGCTTAAAATACATTGGCATCTATTCTGCAACAGAAAAAAGTATTTCTGAATTTTTGAAAATTCCATTTACTGTACTGTGTGTTATTGTTAGATATATATTTCCATTTTAAAAATAAAAGTGAAATCTTGCTTGAAAATAGTTAATATTATTTGTTATTATAATTTATTTATACTATCATAGCACCTTGTCATAAGCTGATTTGATTTTATATGATGAGTAAAGAAACACTACCGAGAATCTTTTGTTGTTTTGGGAGTTTATGAAACTCCAGTGTTTATTCTCTAGTTCACTCCATATCTGAGCTGTTAGATGGATATTTTTAAAAGAACCTCAGAGAGTTAACATGGACATCAAACGCCCTGTGGCTCTTTGAAAAAAAAATGGCTGCAGTAGTTAAACAGTTTTATGGAGCACAGACAATTTCAAGTAAGAGACCATTTCACCTGTACAAGAATGACACCCATAAACTGTGAATTTGATTAATAAATAATAGGGCTGTCAAACTATTAAAAAATTTAATCGTGATTAATTGTGCCATTAATTGCACTGTTAAACAATAGAATACTGTTTATTTAAATATTTTTGGATGTTTTCTACATTTTCAAGTACATTGATTTCAATTACAACACAGAATACAAAGTGTACACTGCTCACTTCATATTTATTTTGTTTACAAATATTTGCACTGTAAAAAAACAAAAAAATACTATTTTTCAATTCACCTCATACAAGTACTGTAGTACTGTAAGTTGAACTTACAAATGTAGAAGTATGTACAAAAAAACCCAGCATTCAAAAATTTAAAAAGTAAAACTTTAGAGCCTACAAGTCCATTCACTCGTACTTCTTGTTCACCCAATCGCTCAGACAAACAAGTTTGTTTACGTTTACAGGAGAAAATGTTGCCCGCTTCTTGTTCACAATGTCACCTGAAAGTGAGAACAGGTGTTCGCATAGTATTGCTGTATCTGGCATTGCAAGATATTTACATGCCAGATGCGCCAAAGATTTATATGTCCCTTGATGCTTCAACCACCATTCCAGAGGACATGCATCCATGCTGATGACGGTTTCTGCTTGATAACAATCCAAAGCAGTGCGTATCAACACATGTTCATTTTCATCATCTGAGTCAGATGCCACCAGCAGAAGGTTGATTTTCTTTTTTTGGTGGTTCGGGTTCTGTGGTTTCCACATTGGAGTCTTGCTCTTTTAAGACTTCTGAAAGCATGTTCCACACGTCATCCCTATCAAACTTTGGAAGGAACTTCAGATTCTTAAACCTTGGGTCAAGTGCTGACTCATCATCCGAGACTACTATAACATGAAATATATGGCAGAATGCGGATAAAACAGAGCCAGGGACATACAGTTCTCCCCCAAAGAGATCAGTCACAAATTTAATTAATGCATTTTTTTAACGAGTGTCATCAGCATGGAAGCATGTCCTCTGAAATGGTGGCTGAAGCATCAAGGGGTATACGAATGCTTATCATATCTGGCATGTAAATACCTTACAATGCCAGCTACAAAAGTTCCATGTGAACGCCTGTTCTTACTTTCTGGTGACATTGTAAATAAGTGGGCAGCATTATCTCCTGTAAATTTAAACAAACTTGTCTGTCTTAGTGATTGGCTGAACAAAAAGTAGGACTCAGTGGACTTGTAGGCTCTAAAGTTTTGCATTGTTTTGTTTTTGAGTGCAGTTATGTAACAAAAAAAAATCTACATTTGTAAGTTGCACTTTCACGATAAAGAGATTGCACTACTGTACTTGTATGAGATGAACTGAAAAATACCATTCCTTTTGCTTATCATTTTTATAGTACAAATATTTGTATTAAAAATAATAATATGAAGTGAGCAGTGTACACTTTGTATTCTGTGTTGTAATTGAAATCAATATATTTGAAAAAGTAGAAAAACATCCAAAAATATTTAATAAATTTCGATTGTTTAACAGTGTGACTAAAACTGTGATTAATCGCAATTCATTTTTTAAATCGCAATTACTTTTTTTGAGTTAATCACATAAGTTAACTGTGATTGACAGCCCTAATAAATAATAGTTAAGAAATGTGATGATATTAAAGGAGATTGCACAGAACGCTGGTACAGTAAATACAAAAATGTAGAGATATAGTTTCCATTAGGTTCTAAAAACAAAAAAAGAAAAAAAATAGGAGAGAACCCATTCCATTGTTTTTCATTAGAATTGCTTGAACAATTATATTTGTGTGTGTGTGTGTGTGTGTGTGTGTGTGTGTGTGTGTGTGTGTGTGTGTGGAATTTTCCAGTGGGAAAAAATCCTTTCAAAATTTCTCTGTTGATTTTTTAAAAATTTCCTATGAGAGTTTCCAAAATGTTCATTTTTATCATGAATTTTATTTTCCACAGTTCTCTCACCCCTTCCCCCCCCCACCCCCTTTTCCATAGACTCATCGGCTTTCAAGAAAGAAGGGACTATTAAGATAGCCTAGTCTGACCTGCATAAGAACAGCCAGAGAATTTCACCAAGTGATTCCTGCATAAAGCCCATAACTTCTGGGTAAACTAGAGCACATCATTCAGAAAGACATCCAATCTTGATTTAAAAACCTCAAGTGATGGAGAATACATCACATCCCAAGCTAAGCTGTTGCAATCATTAGTTACCTTCACTGTACTTTTTGTCTTATTTCTATTCTGAATTTGTCTAACTTCAGTTTCCAGTTATTGACTCTTGTTATAATTTTGCACTGTTATAATGAAAGTGCTGCTCTTATTTAATATGTTCATTAATGACCTTGGCACAAAAAGTGGACGAGAGCTAATGAAATTTGCTGATGCTGCAAAGTTCGGAGGCACCATGAGTACAGAGGAGGATCAGACCATTGTACAAGAAGAAATGGGTGACCTTGAGAACTGGAGTAATATAAATGGGATGAAATTTGATTGTACAAAGTGCCCATGGCCCTCCTGGCTCACCCAGGGTGCCATTTCAGATTGGAGGGGTGGGGGTGGTAAACTTTAACCATGATTTCAGGGACTACTTAGGCACCTGAAAACTCTAAGGTTTTTGCAGATAATAACTTAGGAATTAGCTGACAGGAGCACTGTATCTAATTGTTATATAAAGGAAGAAAAAAATATGTACAAACTCCAGTTAAACCCACATTTAAAGTTTATATGTAAATTTAGAACAATCAGGAGATAATACAGCAAGATATTCCCAATCCCAAGCCTTGAGGTATCAGTTCTGGAGCTTTAACACAGATATCAGAAACACACTTTTACGTTTGATACTTTGTACACTATCTTTATTAGAGATACATAAAAATAAATAAAATCTGCTTAAAATCTGTGTTACTGCCATTATCTTCTTTAGTCAATTGTTTTTCACTAAAAACATAATTTTAACTTATGTGATTAAGTGTTTTTTTCTCTTTTATTAAGAAAGGGAATTTATTTTTCTAATTATTTTGGCATTTATGTTTAGAGATCACAATCATGTATGTGACTCACTAACATTTGACTCCATCATTGCTATTGGTATCATAGTTGGAACTGCATTTATTTTCATGCAAATTTTAAGTTATTTTACAGATATAATTAAAAATAAAATTTGAAAATAAGCAACCTTCATCTGCCCAGTGTCTAAAGTTATGTGTTTAGCTAATGTTTTTTAAACTGGCACTGCTAAGGTTAGTACAAGCTAAAGTTTCATTCTACAGGGATACTATTCTTTGATTGTACCACTTTAAATAATGAAGGATAAAGCACAGTATGATAATAAAAGTAATAATGAGAATTACCTCAGGCAGGACAGGTTAGGCATTTTAGAACTCACTACTCAAAGAATTAAATGTAAGTATGAGAGAGAAATAAAATTATGAAATGCACAGACCAGTCAAATAACTAAAATGTCAGCATTTTGAAAGAATAAATTACAGAGAACATATATGCATTGCAGAAAGTACCAACAAGTAACAACAACAATATAAGTATGTCTTGGAGGATGAGTGTGAAAGAGATAGTGTGTGTGAGCTGGGGGAGTGTGTGAGAGACCGCATGCTGCTCCTTTAAGAGAGCGGCACTCCGCTCCTTCAGACACAGCAGCAGCTGCCAGCAGCTCCATCCCTTTCTTGGTGAGCCCTGTCCTCACACACACACCCCGCTCTGCGGAGATGGAGTATATGGGCAGGGGGGGCATGGGACCAGGGCCGGCTCCAGGCACCAGCCAGGCAAGCAGGTGCTTGGAGTGGCCCCTGGAAGGGGGCAGCATGTCCAGCTCTTTGGTGGCAATTCGGCGGCGGGTCCCTCAGTCCGTGTCAGAGTGAAGGACCGGCCGCCAAATTGCCACCGAAGAATGAAGCGGCGGCATTAGAGTTCGCGTTTGTTGTTGTTGTTGCTTTTTTGTTTGGGGCGGCAAAAACTATGGAGCTGGCCCTGCATGGAACACCCTGATATCAGCACCCCTTCTCTCCCCCCCCGTCTCTGTACGGTAAACGGGAAACTCCCAGGAACAGTTAGCCGGGGGTGGCTCCAAGGCAGGGGGCAGGCTGCAGACACCAGCAGAGCAGCGGTGGGGGGCACTCCTGCTCCAGAGGTGTCCCGTTTGTAACAGCGCCCTGGTCTTTTGCCCAGTTCGCCTGTATGTAAGGCTGGCCCTACCCAGGAGGTCCCTTCCTGTCCTACTTTTTCCTAAGAGCCATCTACTATCAGAAATCTCCTCCCCACATAGGTACATATAGACCATGATGAAGCCACTTCTTAAGATGCCCTTGATAAGTTAAATAGATTGATCTTCACCCTCTGGCAATTTTCGAGACCTGAAAGTATTCTTGCAGCACTTTTCTGAATCCTGTCCAGTTTTTTTTTTAAACATCCTGTTGAAATATGGACACCAAAAATGGACACTGTTTTGAAGTAACAGCCCCACTAATAGTCTCATACACAGTGGTAATAATACATCACTACTTTTACTACTTCTATTCCACATATATAATACAACTAAAGATTGCATTTGCTTTCTTATTCACTGCATCACATTTGAAACTCATGTTCAGTTCATTTCCACATGGTCTGTGTTTTTTCTGAGTTACTGCTTTCCAAAATGCAGTCACTAAATCCTGTAAGTCTGACTGACATCCTTGCTGTGATCTAGACCTGTCATTATTATTTACCACTCCATCATTTTTTCTCACCTGTGAACTTTATTAGCAATATTTTTTCTAGATCATTGATAAAGATATTGAATAGCCTTGGGATGGAACAGATCCCTTTGAAACCTCACTGGAAATACCCCACTGGATGATGATTCCCTATTTTTAGGGTAATCAGTTAACTAGCTTTTAATACATTTAATATGTTCTGCATTGGTTTTGCTTAGTTCTATTTTTTATTAGAATATTATGTAGTATTAAGTTAAATCCCTACATTTCAGTATATTATGTCAGCACAGTTATCATTGTCAATCAAACTTGTAATCTCTTAAAGAAAAAAGAATGTGTTTGACAAGACTTATTTTCCACAAAACCAAGATGGATGGCATTAACTATGTGACCATCCTTTAATTCTTTATTAATTGCATCCCATATATGACTTTCCATGTTTTTGCCTGGGGCTGATGTCAGACTACTCAGCCTATACTACCCTAGTTTATCCCATTTATTCTTTTTAAATACTGGAAGAGCATTAGGTTTTCTCCAGTGTTCTGGGACTTCCTCAGTATTCCAACATTTGCAAAATATTAACACAAATAGCTCAGAGAGATCCTTGGCCAATTCATATAAAACTCTTCAGTACACATCATCTGGTCATGCAGATTTGAAAATGTTTAGCTTTAGCAGTTACTGTTTAATAACCTCCCTCATTACTATTGGTATAAAACCTATTTAATTTTCCTTGTAAACTGCACCCAGCTTATCACCCAGCTTCTTTCCAAATACAGAAACAAAATATTTATTGAACATTTCTGCTTTTTCTGCATCTTAGTTAACAGTTCTGCCATTGTTACCTAGTAATTGTTAGAATTCCTTCTGTTCCAAATATGTTTAAAACAATTCTATTTTTACTTATTTCTACTGGTCATACATATTGCATTAAAATCTTTAGCTTCTCAGTAGTTTGCATTTCATGAGTGCTACTTTATCATTGCTATCACCATCATCTTTTCCATGATTAGACAGATTAGATAGATGTTTTCACTTCCTTTCTTAGACAGGTTACATATTTTTAAAAACTGATAAAGCTCCCCCCTCCCTTTTTGTGTGTGTGTGTGTGATTCTGAAATTCGTGTGTTTGGACATCTAGCAAGTTTTGTTAACAACTCCCAGTTACCATTCAGATTGGTTTGTTAAAATGCTTTCTTCTAAACAATTTTGCTTGTAATTGATTTTTTTCTTTAATATTCCTCCCTATTTTCCACTAGCAAAAAGACGGAAAGATTTAAAAAAAAAAAAAAAAACAGTATGGCAAAAATGATAGAAAATCCATTTTTACACATTTTGTAACTGTATTCTAACTGTCAAAAGGTGAAAACCAATCAGAAAGTGGGATGAAATCCACAATTTCAAAGTAAAAAAAATGTGAGGGAATTTGTTCTGAGTTTTTTGTTTTGAAAAATTTCATAGAATTAAATGATGTTATCATTAGTTTTTTCCCATCTAAAAAGGTTGGAAGAAAGTTTTCAACCCTCTCTAATTTTCATGCTATTTTATTGAAAGTCTCATAAAATGCGTATTTGTCTGACACCATTAACTAAAGGGAGAAAGTACTGACACTTTAACAAAGAGGACTTTTATCCAAAATGTTAGTCATTGTAGTTAAGTGGCTATAAACAAACAAACAAACAAACAAACAAAACAAATAAGTGTTGAAGAGTCTGAAAAAGTCCCTTCTTCTCAACTGCTCAACTTTCAATGTCTTGGTTCTTGTGAAATCACAAATCCACTAGTTTTCCAGATACCAGAGAATCTTTCAGCAATGACAGGACTTGATGTAAACTAAGAATTCAGCTCAAACTGTTTGACATCTACTTTCTACATAATAAAAAAAAAGGTTAAAAATGGCACAACCCCATGATAAATGAATGGGGGGGGGGAAGGTAGCTCCCTTTTATGGACACCCAGCCAGCCAGTTAGCTATAAGGTCCCTCTTGGTGGCTGCTTGCTTTACCTGTAAAGGGTTAAAAAGTTCCCCAGGTAAAGAAAAGGGAGTGAGCTCCTGACCAAAAGAGCCAATGGGAAGTCTAGAACTTTTTAAAATAGGGAAAAAAAGCTTTCCCTTTGTCTCTTGGTTGTTCTCTCTTCACTGAAGAGACAGGGACAGCAGGAATGCTGTGTAAAGTTTGAACCAGGTATGAAAAATTATCTTCCATACTTAGAAGGATTAATTGGGACAGGGAATGTTTAGATAGACACAATAAAGTATTTCTTTATTTTGGCTTGTAGATTTCCTCTGTGCTAAGCTCAGGTATTTTTGTTTTCTTTTGTAGCGTTAAGCTGGACCCCAGGGAGCCATTCCTGGTGTTTAACCCCTTTTCAGTTGCTCTATAAAATCTAGCAATAGCCTGATTTTCCAGATGTGTTCCCTTCCTTTTTTTAAAATAAAATTTACCTTTTTTAAGAACCTGATTGGTTTTGTGTCTTAAAAGGCTCGTGCATATGTTTTTCAATTAGCTGGTGGCAACAGCTGGGTTTCCCTTTTGTTTGTTTCCTTTCTCGGCTTCCCTGAGGGAGGGGTGGAAAAGCCGACGGGCCTCAGGGAAAACTTCCCAAGTGAGTTTTTCCAGAATTTGCAAGAGGCAGTTTTTTCACTTGGGTGGTGGCAGCGTTTACCAAGCCAAGGTCAGAGAAAAGCTGTAACCTTGGGAGTGTAATACAAGCCTGGAGTGGCAAGTATTAATTTTTGGAATCCTTGTGGCTCCCCCCCCACTTCTGCACTCGAAGTGCCAGAGTGGGGAATCAGCCTTTAAATCCCCAATCCCCCCCCCCCCCTTCAGATCACCTTTAATAGAATGTTCTCTTGCTCTGATACAATAATTACAGATGTGGCAAAGCCAGAATTTGAGGAGATGGACAGACTGCTTGAAAGAGGCTGAGGCCAAGAACAAAAGAACTTTCTCTGCCTGTGAGGGCTCTTTCACTCTCCTCCAGGGCCCGTCTATTTCCCAAGAGGGCAACCCTCTTCTCCTCATCACATAGCTATGGGCTGAGTCATGAACTCCATGGTGCTGCATGACAAAGAATGCCTAGTGGTCGCCAAAGAGAAGGACTCTCTGGTTGGCACTCACACTCCTGCCTCTGCTGGAGGAAATGTCACTTCTCTGGTTCTGACATTTGCTATCTCCACCCAATTCCAATTTCTTCCATTGCATTTCATCTGGTAGATGAGGCCTCCCTCCCCCCTCTCCCCCCAGAAGGCCAGGTGCTACTGTGGTACTGCATTGTGTGGTATCTCCAGGTCACATAGGCTTCACTGTCAGAAATTCTGCAGCCCTCCAGAACAAAGTGAAGGCAGATAATAATAATTCCTAGCTCCTATCCAGCACTTTTCATCAGTAGATCTCAATGCGCTTTACGAAGAGGTCAGTATCAGAAGAGGAAACACTTGCACCTGCTACCTCCATGAAACAGAGCCACTCAATGCAGTAATGTCTTCTTTCCCTGCAATGCCAGCACTTCTTTTCCCTAAAAGATCTCTCCATTTATTAGTCTCCCATATTCCTCTCTCAGTTGCTCTGTCTCTTCTCCAGTCTGTGCTCCATCTTTCCTTCATGCCAAGTCTCACACTACTTAAATCTTAAAACACCTGTGATAGTGTTTTAATCGGTTTGTGTTCAGGAGCAGCATTTTCTGATTTTCTGAGGCAGAATGGGAAATGAGAACCCAGACTGGTGTGAAACAGAAACATATTTCATTTTTCCAAGCATTTCAGTGGATGTTTTTATATGGTTCTTTTGCCAAGCTCTAATCAGGCATTTGCATCATCTCCTCCCCTATTGTTAAACTCAAGACTTAGCTGCAGAGCATCTCTCATTTACAGATACTGTGAGACACAACACTCTGAACCCTCTCCTTCTGCCTACTTGGCCTGCACTGATAAATGTACGGTAATCTCTTATCAACATACAGCATTTACCTGGACAGACACCACAGAGGCACAGAATTTTCTGTATCTCTGTAGAAAACCTCATTCACGGGGCATTATCACTAGCGGTGCATCTATAGTTAGGACAATGTGTAGAGTGCAGACACTGCACGTCCAGCCAGCATGGGTATAAATAGCAGTGCAGACAGTGAGGCACAGCTTGGGCAGGTAGAGCACAGTGCAGTACATGTCTGAACCCCCAGGGAATATATGCTACATGGCTCTCTACTCGCCCGAGCAGTGCCTGCAGTGCCTACGCCGCCATTTTTAGTGGTGTAGTGTCTTGCTGCTTCTCCCCTCCTGGAGCCTTTCACTGCTGTCATGCACTTCTGTACCACATATGGCCTGGCTACAGAGCTTGCTCATACACACCAGATGTGTTCATCATTAAATCTTTTAATGCTTTCTCAGGTATGGCTGAAGGTCATTTACATAATGATTTTAAACACAAGGCCACCTAGTTGTTGAATTATCTCATACAGTCTAGCATTTCATTTTGCTTCCCCCTTTCAGTTCTATCATTTACAGTATCATGCTATCTTTGAAGCTCAGTATGGATCAGCCTGTTAAGCATCTCTGAATCGTGCAGGTTTTATAATTCCATGAGCCCAGCATGTAACAACTTGGCCATCTGGCTGTCTATTAGTTGCAAAAACTGGCAATAGTCAGTTAGCAATCCCTGAGTCATCTTCTTCTGCATCCCCCATCTAGAGTTTGTTCCGTAGATTGTTCTTTCTGAGGAACAAACTGTAGATGGCGATGGCCTCTGTTAATGAAAACAACAAGGAGTCTGGTGGCACCTTAAAGACTAACAGATTTATTTGGGCATAAGCTTTTGTGAATAAAAACCTCACTTCTTCGGATGCATGAGTGAAAGTTACAGATGCAGGCATTATATACTGACACATGGAGAGCAGGGAGTTATTTTGCAAGTGGAGAACCAGTGTTGACAGGGCCAATTCAATCAGGGTGGATGTAGTCCACTCCCAATAATAGATGAGGAGGTGTCAATTCCAGGAGAGGAAAAGCTGCTTCTGTAATGAGCCACTCACTCCCAGTCCCTATTCAAGCCCAGATTAATGGTGTTGAATTTGCAAATGAATTTTAGTTCTGCTGTTTCTCTTTGAAGTCTGTTTCTGAAGTTTGTTCAATGATAGTGACTTTTAAATCTGTAATAGAATGACCAGGGAGATTGAAGTGTTCACTTACTGGCTTATGTATGTTACCATTCCTGATGTCCGATTTGTGTCCATTTATTCTTTTGCGGAGGGACTGTCCGGTTTGGCCAATGTACATGGCAGAGGGGCATTGCTGGTACATGATGGCATATATAACATTAGTGGATGTGCAAGTGAACGAGCCCTTGATGGTGTGGCTGATGTGGTTGGGTCCTCTGATGCTGTTGCCAGAGTAGATATGGGGACAGAGTAGGCAACGAGGTTTGCTACAGGGATAGGTTCCTGGGTTGGTGTTTCTGTGGTGTGGTGTGTAGTTGCTGGTGAGTATTTGCTTCAGGTTGGGGGGTTGTCTGTAAGCGAGGACTGGCCTGCCTCCCAAGGTCTGTGAGAGTGAGGGATCATTTTCCAGGATAGGTTGTAGATCGTGGATAATGCGCTGGAGAGGTTTTAGCTGGGGGCTGTATGTGATGGCCAGTGGTGTTCTGTTATTGTCCTTGTTGGGCCTGTCCTGTAGTAGGTGATTTCTGGGTACCCGTCTTGCTCTGTCAATCTGTTTCCTCACTTCCCCAGGTGGGTACTGTAGTTTTACGAATGCTTGATAAAGATCTTGTAGGTGTTTGTCTCTGTCTGAGGGGTTGGAGCAAATTCGGTTGTATCTTAGGGCTTGGCTGTAGACAATGGATCGTGTGATGTGTCTTGGATGGAAGCTGGAGGCATGTAGGTACGTATAGTGGTCAGTAGGTTTCCGGTATAGGGTGGTGTTTATGTGACCATCACTTATTTGTACTGTAGTGTCCAGGAAGTGGATCTCTTGTGTGGACTGGACCAGGCTGAGGTTGATGGTGGGGTGGAAATTGTTGAAGTCCAGGTGGAATTCTTCAAGGGCCTCCTTTCCGTGGGTCCATATGATGAAGATGTCATCAATGTAGCGCAAGTAGAGGAGGGGCACTAGGGGACGAGAGCTGAGGAAGCGTTGTTCTAAGTCAGCCATAAAAATGTTGGCATATTGTGGGGCCATGCGGGTACCCATAGCAGTGACACTGACTTGAAGGTATAAGTTGTCCCCAAATCTGAAGTGGTTGTGGGTGAGGACAAAGTCACAAAGCTCAGCCACTAGGCTTGCTGTGGCCTCATCAGGGATACTGTTCCTGACAGCTTGTAGTCCATCCTCATGTGGAATATTGGTATAAAGTGCTTCTACATCCATGGTGGCCAGGATGGTGTTTTCAGGAAGAACATCAATGCATTGTAGTTTCCTCGGGAAGTCGGTGGTGTCTCGAAGATAGCTGGGAGTGCTGGTAGCGTAGGGTCTGTTAATGGTTGGTCTTGATCACATATAATCTGGGTGCTGAACTTCTTTTCTTTATGTCAGCAGGAATTGTCCATCCTTTTTCTCCATCCAATTTGACATGAACACAGTCACCAGGTTCTAGAACTGGCAGCTGTAGAACTGAGTCACGTCTATCTTTTTTTTAATGCAATTTGGCTACTTTCTTTGTGTCTGGCCACTTTGGAGATGGATTCTTTTCCAAAGTTTGAACAGTTGCTCTGAGTTGTCTTCCCATCAGTAGTTGTGCTGGACTATATCCAGTAGCTGTCAGTGGTGTTGATCTGTAACTCAGAAGACCAAGGAATGGATCTTCTTGCTGTAGAATTTTCTCGACTGTCTGTACAGCTCTCTTAGCTTCTCCATTTGCTTGGGGTAATGTGGGCTGCTAGGAATACAATCAAAATAATTTTTCATTCAAAATAACTTAAATTCTGCTGAAGTCCATTGTCCATCATTACTAGAGTGCAGACACTGCACACCCAGCCAGCATGGGTATAAACAGGAATGTAGACAGTGAGGCACAGCTTGGGCAGGAAGAGCACATGTCTGAAACCCCAGGAAATATATACTACACTACATTCTCCGTCTGGAATACCAAAGTGAGCAAAAGTGCACTTCAGTTTCTCAATAATGCCTTTCATGTTATGACTTTAAATACATTATTTCTATATACCTGGAAAAATAATCTACAACAACCAGGCAATGATGTCCTCTGAATTCACATAAATTGGCAGCTAATCTCTTCCAGTGTTTCTCTGATAGGAGTGTTTGTACACTGGAGGTAGCAGGTGCAAGTGTTTCCTCTTCTGATTAGCAATAATAAGATATGCTAATGCATTACAGAAAGAGTGGCCATATTACATACACCTTAATGTGCTTCTTTTTTTTTTTAATTTGGAGGTTAGAGGCCTGCATAAATCTCAAACATGCTTGACTGTTAGATTAATATATTACATATTGAAAATACATTAAAATGTTAAAGTTCCAAAGCCAAACACTTAAATGTTAGGAAATATATGAATTAAGGTTGCCCATACAACCTTAACACCGCCCCCCCCCCCCGACACTTTATATGTATTGTAATACCATCTTTTGTTACATGATCTCTACTATTTTTTTGCCACAGAACCCCTCTCTCACTCAGTGCACAGGATGGACCATGGTCTGGCTATGAATCAGGCTTGTGTAGTAAAGAAGGCTGTTGTCTATAGGGCCCTACTTAATTTGTTGCAGAAGTTGGAGCACGTTTAGTGAATGAGGGAGGGGATTTCCAGAAAATAAAGGAGGTTAGGGCAGCTGATTGCTGCCCAGGAGAACTGAATTCTATCTCTGTCTCTGCCAGAGTTCCTGTTTGATGCTGGGCAAACTTTGCACCGTGAACTAACTGGTCTGGTTTTCTGCTTAGCAGGTTGCCTTTATTTTCAGGGCTGCTACCAAGGCCTCCTTGAGGGATTTGGGTCCCTTCAGGTTCATCTGCCCCTACAGATTGGAATCGTTTAGCCCATCCACAAACTGCTGCAGCATCCTCTCCTCGAACATTTCCCCAGAAGCCTTAAATAAGCCACTCACACTCGCTGCTGCAAACCCCCAGGAATACTTGGGAGCTTCTCTGTTGTGCCCCTCCATCATAACCAGACTTGGATGTGGACATGTCCATCTGCTTCTCCACCCCAAACCTGAGAGCAAGGAACTCAGTGGGGACTGGTAATTGCCACACTCCTCCTCCATGCTAAAGACCTAAGAACTGTCAGGGCTTCTCCAGTCAGGCCTATGGCCTAATAGATTATTTTCTCCTTCTCTGACCAGCAGTTCAGCTTACTTGTGAGTTTAAACTGCATCAGGTATGATTCCCAGCTCATTTTGCTATCAAATTTGTGTGCTTTCTGCTCCTGGTGTTCCCCACCATTTTATCTGGCTCTGAAGAAGGCAGTATCCTTCCCTGTTTTCCCTGGGTTCCCTGGCCCTCTCAGTTGGTGGGAGAGCTCTGCAACGTCTCCATCCGTGTCTCATCTTCTTTGGTTTGCAGCCCACCTGTCAGGGCTGGATCCCCACTTTGAACTTTAGGGTACAAATGTAGGGGCCTGCATGAAAACTTCTAAGCTTAACTACCAGCTTAGCTCTGGTTCCGCTGCCACCATTTCAATGGATTCCCTCCCTGGGAAGCCTTGAAAAACCTTCACCCATTCCCTGGTGAAAACAAATCCAAACCCCTTGGATTTAAAACAAGGGGAAATTAACCATTCCCCTCCTTCCTCCCACCAACTCCTGGTGAATCAGTTCCAACCCCCCCTGGGATCTACAACAGGGAGAAATTAACCATCCCCCCTCCTTCCTCCCACCAACTCCTGGTGAATCAAGATCCAAAACCCCTTTGGATCTAAAACAAGGAAAAATCAATCAGGTTCTTAAAAAGAAGGTTTTTAATTAAAGAAAAAGGTAAAAATCATCTCTGTAAAATCAGTATGGAAATTAACCTTACAGGGTAATCAAACTTAAAGAGCTCAGAGGACTCCCCTCTAGTCTCAGGTTCAAAGTACAGCAAACAAAGATAAACACTCTAGTAAAAGGTACATTTACAAGTTGAGAAAAACAAAGGAAAACTAACACGCCTTGCCTGGCTATTTACTTACAAGTTTGAAATAGGAGAGACTTGTTTAGAAAGATGTGGAGAACCTGTATTGATGTCTGGTCCCTCTCAGTCCCGAGAACAAACACACTCTCAAACAAAGAACACCAACAACAGCCTTCCCCCCCCCCCCCCAAGATTTGAAAATATCTTGTCCCCTTATTGGTCCTTTAGGTCAGATGCCAGACCAGGTACCTGAGCTTCTTAACCCTTTACATGGAAAAGGATTTTGGAGTCTCTGGCCAGGAGGGGTTTTATAGTACTGTACACAGGACAGCTGTTACCCTTCCCTTTATAGTTATGACACCACCTGTGGCCCAGCCTGCTCCAGCTTGGCTCCTCCTGATCATACCTGTGGCAGTGGCTTGGTATGCCCTGCTTCTGTTTGCCAGCATGGGTTTGCTTCATTATCATCCCACAGTTCTGATACCAATATGACATCCTGGGAAACCAAAGAAATTAGGCGAGAAAACGTGCCTAAAATCCAATAAATGTTAATGCAGCCAGAGCCTAGCACAGTAGGCTGGTACAGGCTGCTCCATCCACTAAAAGAATACTTTGCTTCAATTCCCCTTCTCCCAGCCTATCTCTCAAACCACCCACACAGAAGTTGGTCTAACAAAAGATATTACAGGTTTCAGAGTAGCAGCCGTGTTAGTCTGTATCCGCAAAAAGAAGAACAGGAGTACTTGTGGCACCTTAGAGACTAACAAATTTATTAGAGCATAAGCTTTCGTGGACTACAGCCCACTTCTTCGGATGCATATAGAATGGACCTGTGTGATATGTAGATTGTAATGGATTTTTTACCTTTAGTCCTTTTGGTATGATGTCCATCTGCTTGCATTTGGAAAGGAAGATGATATCTGTCTGTATCTGTACGAGTTTTTTCATGAGGTTGATGGATTTCCACTCCAAACGGCTAAATGCAGTGCCTTGCATAATGACAGGTTTTAGAGTAGCAGCCGTGTTAGTCTGTATCCGCAAAAAGAAGAACAGGAGTACTTGTGGCACCTTAGAGACTAAGAAATTTATTAGAGCATAAGCTTTCGTGGACCATATAGTCCATTCTATATGCATCCGAAGAAGTGGGCTGTAGTCCACGAAAGCTTATGCTCTAATAAATTTGTTAGTCTCTAAGGTGCCACAAGTACTCCTGTTCTTCTTTTTAAAAGATATTACGTCACCCAATTTATCTTGCTAATTTCCTGGGACACACACGGGTCCGTAGCTAATACAGTTGTCACACAATATTAAAGGAAAATTAAGCTGGGATTTTCAAAGGGGCCTAACTGAAAATCAATGGAATATGGGTGCCCAGCTCCCTTAGCCTCATTTGAAAAATCCTGCCCGTAAAACAGGATGATTCTGTAGTTAAACATTAAACCCTGCCACACAGCATTTCTAGATGATAAGAGCGCAGTGCAGGTGGAATTAAAAATCCAATATCCACAGGATAAGTGACAAATCATCCAGGTGTGGCAGTAGTCCCTCAGGGGCAAAACCTGTCTGATGTCCTTTGGGAATGGAAACTGGTGCCTGCAGAAGCACTTGTCGGGTTCCACTCTGCTAGGCAGAGCTGGCCAAAACTCAGGATTTCCGGTTCATTGAGTTTCACTCTGCAGCTTCTGGGACTCCCAAGGGCTGCACCTCCAGCTGACCCAGAAGCCGTGGGTATCCAGCCCCAGGTCAGTCTGCATGGCTGGCTGTCCCAGAGTTGCAAACCCTGGGAGCCTTTCCCAGGACCTCCAGACTCCCAGAGTTGCAGCAATGAAGCTGGAAAACTTGAGAGCCCTCTGTATTTCCAGGATCCCTGCTGCAGAGTTGGGATCTTAGACTCTGAGAGCCCTAGAGTTTCTGCTATTTCCAGAGCAGCACAATTTATAAATATTAACTTTTTCTCTTAAATTTAAGGGCAACATGTCAGAACACAGAGCAGCACCAAGTAGGAGGGCAAGACCTATCTATGTGATGCTGTCATCTGAACAGAGGGAGTCTTCTCACACTAAAGCCTATTGCCCTACAAATAACCATGATTCCACTAATATACTGTAGGTACCAGCAGGGAGTAATGGGGTAGAAACAAACTGAAGTACATAGAAATAAACAAAGATTTTTTTCCCCAAAAGAATATTTTTCATTAAAATATTGATTTAGTTGAAACAACTATTTTGTTGTTTAAATTTTGCTTTGATCAAAAAGATTCAACTTGTTATGTTAGTTGGAAGAAACACTGTGATGCAAAAATCATGAGACAAGGCACTAATATATTAATTATAATGTATTATAATCCCAAGTACCAAATACTGAAAGACTCTGGGACATCTCCTTATCAGTGACCATCTATAATTTCACAAGTGCAGGCACAGATAATAGTGCTTCAGATGCGCCCAGTGCGCCTCTGGACAGGACAGACAGAAACTAGACAAACAACCGGTGGAAACTGAGAGGAAAATGCTACTGAAAATACATCATAACAGCTCCTGCTAGTCTCAAATAGAGCAGAAACAGAATAATAATATGAAGAGTATCGCTAATATTCAGACTCACATTTGCCTGGAATTTCAGTCTGCCTGTTGGCCTTATAGAATCTCTATGAGTGTAATGGACCCAAGCAAATCTCTCTATTCTATCTGATTCTTTCTCATAGAAAATGGTTTTCAGTTTTATTGCAGTATTTGGTTGATGAATAACTATAGACTGGATGATGAATCGTGCTGCAAAGGTGCCCAAAGGCTTAAGGTTTATAAGCCTCCCCTTCTGCATATGCTCCTGCAAGCCCTCCTGAACTTTGGATCCGGGTGTGCAGGTATAAGCTGCTGCTGTGCACCTGCTATTCCTGTCTGAGCAGGGAGTGGGCAGACCTTTGGCACTGACAAGCATGTCTGAGCCATTTCCAAGATTAGAGTAGTACTTTGCTATTGGTAAAAGACCAATCACCAGTTATTACTGTTATGTTCATGGTGCACACACAGAGAGGTTAGATAAAAACATAAAATATTATTGTTGGAAAGTTGCAACCTAACACTGTTTATTGCTTAGAATCCAGAACACTACCATACAAGAACCGCATAACAGAGAGAGACAGAGCCGGCTGCAGGTTTTTTGCCGCCCCAAGGAAAAAAAAAAGCTGGAGTACCGCTGCCGAAGCAAAAAAAAAAAAATAACCGGAGTGCTGCCCCTTGAAAAGTGACGCTCCAAGCACATGCTTGGAATGCTGGTGCCTGGAGCCGGCCCTGGAGAGGGAGCAGGCTGCTCCCTAAAGGAGAGAGGCAGAACTCACCCCACCTTGCTCTAGGCTGGCTCTCTGTAGGCTGCCTGCTGAAAGACCCAGATTGCACACCTTTCTGCAGAGCCGCCTAGCATGCAATCAGGACCAGGAAACCCTTTGCAAACTGAAAGTGATAGCTTGTAATTTAAACAAACACACTACAATTAAGCCCTGGAGGAAGTGGGGCAGGGATGGTATTGCTCCTTTGTCACATGATTTCTTCCATACACTGACTCCACTGAGCAAATTATTAAACTCACACTAGATAAATACAGAAGAGTAAAGAACAAAGTTCAATAGCCATAAAAGGGATCTGTAACAGGAGAAAGTTTCGCTTCAGCCTTAATGCCCGTACAGCATGTAATGGCTGCCCCGGAGTCTGCTATTCAGGTAAGAAATCACATTTTAGCTAAAACAGAAATAAAACTTGTCGTGTTTACAGGGATATTCAGATGGATGTTGGCCTAGTGATCTGGTAAAAAGAAGCCTCACTGGCTGATTAAATGTAAGAATTAAAATTAGATTCTTCCAGGTCTGAAACTGCATGACAGAGAAACATTACTGCCATTTGCAGGTAAGAAGGAATTTGCTTAGAATAGTTTATGTTTCACCTTATTTCAGGCATTAATCTCAGGAATAAAGTGAACTAGCCAACAGACGTGAAGAAAGATGAGGAATTTGAGGTTGTTTCTGTATGGGAGAGTTTTCAGACATCTCCTTATACCAAAAGTGGGGTGTGAGCATTGTGCTTTTTTTATAAAACAGTAACGATGATTAAAAGAGCTGTGTTGTCAAATCAGCCAAGACAAAGAAGACTGTGTTCTCCACTGCAATGTATTGGTTTTGCCACAAGCGCACACAAAAAGATTATCTGTAAACGTTCTCCTTTTGTATTGAAAAATTAAATATGTCCGGTGTTTTCCAGGCAGTTTATACATAAAATTATGGATGGCCAACCTTTTTGTGTATGTATCTGTATCAGTCTGTGGATGCGATTTTAAATAAGGTCTATGGGTGCTAGGCACCCAAATGCCATTGAAAGTTAATGAGCCTTTATATTTTAGCGTTTTGTCTGTGTTTGAGTAATCCCCTTTCTGGTTTATGTGGCAAAGGGGACCTGGAGATAATGATAGTTTCTGATTTCTTTTGAAAAAAGGGAGTAAAATATTTTGAAAGTTAAGACAAAAACATTTGACCCTTTTTAAAAACAGATCTGATTCTGCTTTCACATAGGTGTAAATCTGGAGTAACTCTATGGATTATATGAACAGAGAATCAGGCCTATCTATTCCCTCCCCCATTTTAAATCTTTGTTTCCCTTTATTTCATTCCAGACCTAGTGAAAATCACACTCTGATCTTAACTTCTGTGTGCATAAAGAGCGTATAGACTGATTGACAGAAAGGTGCATTGATAGGATTGACAAGTACAGTAATGGGAACTGATGTGTAGTTCCATTTTGTTCTGCAGGAGATCTGGCCTCCATTTGAGCTCTGATCTTTCATTTTCCTTTGTTGGGAGAATGCTGTATCTCACCCTTACAGAGGATTGAGTGCCTAGCGTGCTTTGCTGGGTGCCCTTGTGTCTATCCAGGAGCATTGCTGGACTCCATGGAGAATCCAGTCCCATTCCAACCTGAGCTGGGCAGGACTGAGTTTAAAAATATCAAAAGAATTATGTGAAATTTATAATTAGATATAGCAGGGATGGGGGAGTGGATGGATGGGTTGTTATTCAAATTCTACACTGATCAATCTTTCCTATGTGACTTGATAATGGGGATATATTATTAGCAGATAGGGTTGATCAGAGGGGAGGAAATGAGGAACAATTGTACTAGGACCCTGAGCACAATGGGGGGCCCCAAACCAGTGAATCATAGAATTATAAAATATCAGGGTTGGAAGGGAGGTCATCTAATCCAACTCCCTGCTCAAAGCAGGACCAATCCCCAACTAAATCATCCCAGTCAGGGTTTTGTCAAGCCTGACCTTAAAAACCTCTAAGGAAGCAGATTCCACCACCTCCCTAGGTAACCCATTCCAGTGCTTCACCACCCTCCTAGTGAAAAAGATTTTCCTAATATCCAACCTAAACCTCCCCCACTGCAACTTGAGACCATTAGTTCGTGTTCTGTCATCAGGTACCCTTGAGAACAGTCTAGATCCATCCTCTTTGGAACCCCCTTTCAGGTAGTTGAAAGCAGCTATCAAATCCCCCCTCATTCTTCTCTTCTGCAGACTAAATAATCCCAGTTCCCTCAGCCTCTCCTCATAAGTCGTGCTCCAGCCCTCTAATCATTTTTGTTGCCCTTGGCTGGACTCCTTCCAATTTTTCCACATCTGTAGAATCATAAAATATCAGGGTTGGAAGGGACCTCAGGAGGTCATCTAGTCCAACCCCCTGCTCAAAACAGGACCAATCCCCAGACAGATTTTTGCCCCAAATCCCTAAATCGCCCCCTCAAGGATTGAACTCACAACCCTGGGCTTACTAGGCCAATGCTCAAACCACTGAGCTATCCCTCCCTCTTGAAGTATGGTGCCCAAAACTGGACACAATACTCTATATGAGGCCTCACCAATGCCGAATAGAGGGGAATGATCACATCCCTCAATCTGCTGGCAATGCTCCTACTTATACAGCCTAAAATGCCATTAGCCTTCTTGGAAACAAGGTCACACTGTTGACTCATATCCAGCTTCTTGTCCACTGTAACCCCGAGGTCCTTTTCTGCAAAACTGCTGCCTAGCCACTCGGTCCCTAGTCTGTAGCAATGCATGGGATTCTTCTGTCCTAAGTGCAGGACTCTGTACTTGTCCTTGTTGAACCTCATCAGATTTTTTTTGGCCCAATCCTCTATTTGTCTAGGTCCTTCTGTATCCTATCCCTACCCTCCAGCGTATCTACCACTCCTCTCAGTTTAGTATCATCTGCAAACTTGCTGAGGGTGCAATCCAAGCCATCCTCTAGATCATTAATGATCTGTAACATCTGTAACATCTGCATAAATTCAGTGAAATGGGAGGGGGTGGGGCCCCAAATTTCTCTCAAGGGGCCTGTTAACAGATAGATAATTAGCAATACATCTTTTAGAGCCTGATCCAAAACCCCTATTAAAAAAAGGCACTGACTTCAATGAGCTTTGGGTCAGGCATTCTATGAGGAATTGTATTCCACTCTGTGCGTGTGTAGTGATCACTTCATAGGTGGTATAGAGATGTTACTTTTCTCACGTTAAGTACCTGTCTAGCTAGCTCAATCATAACAGTCTACGATTTCAGTTCTGTAAATCCCCACTTCAGTCCCCAGTGTCAGTCAAGATGGCAGTTGTCCCACAATCATCTTTTAGTGCTAAGAACTTACATACGGGTTTTTAATTTAAAAAAAAATGTATCTGACAAAATCCCTTTTATAACCCCTGGGCATTTCCCAAGGGCCCTGGTGAGCACTACCTATTCCTTCCTTCCTGTGGGAAAATTATCAGTAAAGATAATAAAAATTCTGCACACCTTTGGAAGACTAATAGGGTCTGTAACGGGTATATTTCTTCAACACAGCTCAGTGTACATAAGAATATTGGTTCCAGTCGTGCTCCAATTAATAGCAGGATCAGGTCCTTTGTCTATAATTTTTTTTTTTAATTTTCTTACTGTGTTGAGCAATTTCTACCCTCACTGCTGTCATTTTTTGTTCTGCATTTGAAGAGACTGGAAGACTAAAGATTTCCCTTGGATGTTTCATCACTGTCCTATTGATGTCTTGAAAGCCCACAGAGCGATGGGGTCCGTATTTCACTGGGTGACAGCTGTTCACATACTGACTTTTCTACAGATGCCACATTTGATTACAGGTAAATAGGGTTCTGTGTTAAACATATGCAATGAAACAACTAATCATTACCAGGGCCAATGGAAAACCATAGATTACAAAAATGATGTATTCATATGTCATCCTTTACTTTGCGAGGTATAAGGTTTCATTAAAAAAACTGTCTAAAATTTTTATTTTCCAGGTACATTTCCATATAACCAGTCCCCTCTGTCCTGTTCAACCTCATATGACCTGACTCAAATGCAAGTCAAAGAATCACATTACGTACTATTCTAATACAGCTTATCCATACAGACAAATGTATTCCCTTTGGGAGAGCAATTCGCTTCTCTGCACCACTTAAGTGATACTCAATCCCTCACCATAGAGTTAATGTGGGACTTATTTTGTTCATTGGCCTATGATAATTTACTAGGCAGGTTCTCATATCAATTTCCAGGGCTGTTCTTCGGGTTCCTTACGTGATCACTAAAATTCACTATCAAAATCTGAATGTCCCATAACAGATCATATGAGCCCACATCATTGAAGCCCCCATTATGGAAGAGCCATGCAAAACATATTAGGACAAAATCCAGTGGGAACACCTTTCAATATGCAAAGTGAGACACTTACTGATGTTAGGTAGTACCTATTTCCAGTGATAGCCCCACTTGAAGTCAGTGCTACAAGTCACAGGGTTAGTCATTGTGAGAAAGAATGGCAGAATATCGCATCTGTGACTAAAATACCAAATGTGTGATAGTATTTCAGACTGTTCAGATATAAATGTTTAATGGTGAGAGTAACTGACCAATTTTCCAAGGGTCGTGGTGAATTCTGTATCACTGATATCTTCTAAATTAAGATTGGAGGTTTTTTCTAAAAGATCTGCTCTAGGAATTATTTTAGGGAACTTCTTTGTCCTGTGTGATGCAGGTCAGGCTGGATGATCACAATGGTCCTTTCTGGCCTTGGAATCTATGGACCTGTGTATGTGCATAAGTGTGCCCATGCATGGTTGTGCAACTACCATCCCAGCAAGTGGTTCTTCCCATGTAGGAGTTTTTGGTGCTTTGGCTATGCATTACCAGTTCCATTTTTTCCTGTGTAAAAGTGCAACTAGAGCGGGGTGAAATATTTCAGCCAAATAGTTTATAAAATGAAAATTGCTGTTTCAGTTGAACCAAAACTATTTGCCGATAGTTTCCTATAGAATCAACAAACGAGAGCATCGACAATAGATACAACCTCTGTTTCTGTCTACACACAGGTCAGTTTAAAATCATCCCTCCCCCGAATCCTGTCATTGCTATCATTGGAGAAGTGGTTGTCCTGCCTTGCAAACTGACAACTCAGATTAACCCTGAGACAATTACTGTCCAGTGGATACTTTCTAGACCCTCAGAAAAAATAGATGTGAGCACCTATGATGGACCAAATAAAAAGGAGACACAGGATGAGAGATACCAGGACAGAACACTGTTCTTCCAAACTGAATTTCAAGCAGGAAACGTGTCTCTAAACCTGAAGAATGTCATTGTCTCTGACAAAGGGAAATACACCTGCAGTGTCTCTTTGGGGACCTGGTATGATGAGGTCGTGGTTGAACTGGATGTGACAGGTGAGTGGAATGTCTCTCTCTCTCTTCACTCTAAGGTAATGCAGTATATAATGTGGCAAAATGGCTGATGTTGGTATAGTGGGTCCTGCGCTTTTCTTGGTGGGGGGCTAGGATGCGACCCCTTGCCCCTGCTCTTGGGGCATCAAGGGCCCCGCTAGTGGCCCGGGAAGGTGGTAAAGGAGGGAAGTGGGAAGGGGTCTGGGTTTGCGCCTCACTTTGAGCCCCAGCCCCTCTCAACCCTGCGGGTTTCTTACCCTCTTCCACCTTGGGTAGGGTTACCCTCAGTCATTAGACGGTGGGAGAAGGAGTCTCCCTGCCCTGCTGGGGCAGGGTCTCCCTTCCTCCTGTTCTCTGGTATTTCAATTATCAGGAACACACCTCCAAATTCCAGTCCTCTCTCCTCCCTCACACCACTCTGTCTGCCTGAAGCAGGGTGTTTTATTAGATTCCTGGCAGGGCCTTAACTGACTACAGGTGCCCCAATTAACCTGTAGCAACCCTCCCTAGTCTACAGGGAACCATGCCTTAATTAGCCTAGGGCTTATATATCTCCCTCGACCACTCTCTCACTGCTCCCTGGCCCTGCTGTATCACACTAACCATGTGGGGCCAACAAAGAGTAAAGGGCCGTGGGGGAGGGGCCTTCCTGGGCTCCAGGGTCCAATGTCCTTCCTTTACCCCTTCTTCTCCCCCTGTCAACAGTCTTCAGGGGAATCTGTTGGCCTGCTACAGCTCGCAGGCCAGGGTTTGATCCCTTTTTCCCCCTCCCCTTTGCAAGGGGGGAAGGAAGATTTGGCTGGAACAAGGACCAGTCTCTCAGGCAGCCCCTAGAGGATCATCTCTAAGGGCTCAGTCTCACTAAGACTGTTGCCCCTTTATGGGGTTTACTTTCCACCCCTCTTCCTGGGGTGTATTGTTTTGACCTCATTCAGGGTGGCTTTGGGGCAGTGTGTCTTGTAGCTGTCTCCTCCTTGGCTGCACTCCCTGTGCTTTCAGTAGTCCCTGGGCGGAGCAACCTTCTTCCTGTTCATCTTCCTGTGATAAGCTTAGACTTTTAAGCTCCTCCCCCTCAATAGAATCATAGACTCATAGAAGAATCAGAGAAGATTAAGGTTGGAAGAGACCTCAGGAGGTCATCTAGTCCAACCCCATGCTCAAAGCAGGAAAAACACCAATTAAATCATCCCAGCCAGGGCTTTGTTAGCCGGGCCTTAAAAATCTCTAAGGATGGATATTCCACTACCTCCCGAGGCAACCCATTCCAGTGCTTCACCACCCTCCTAGTGAAAAAAGTTTTCCTAATATCCAACTTAAACCTCCCCCACTGCAACTTGAGACCATTGCTCCTTGTTCTGAGCTCCATCCTCTTTGGAACCCCCCTTCAGGGAGTTGAAGGCTGCTATCCAATGCCCACTCAGTCTTCTCTAAATAAGCCCAGTTCCCTCAGCCTGCCCTCATAAGTCATGTGCCCCAGCCCCCTAATCATTTCTATTGCCCTCCGCTAGACTCTCTCCAATTTGTCCACAAATGTAGTGGGGGGACCAAAACTGGACACAATATTCCAGGTGTGGCTTCACCAGGGCTGAATAGAGGGGAATAATCATTTCCCTCAATTTGCTGGCAATGCTTCTACAAATACAGTCCAATATGCTATTGGCTTTCTTGGCAACAAGGGCACACTGCTGACTCATATCCAGCTTCTCATCCACTGTAATCCCCAGGTCCTTTTCTGCAGAACTGCTGCTTAGCCAGTCTGTCCACAGCCTGTAGCAGTACATTGGATTCTTCCTTCTTAAGTGCAGGACTCTGCACTTGTCCTTGTTGAACCTCATCAGATTTATTTTGGCCCAATCCTCCAATTTGTCTAGGTCACTCTGGACCCTATCCCTATTCTCCAGCATATCTACCTCTCCCCACAGCTTAATGTTATCCATTAAATTGCTGAAGGTGCAATCTATCCCATCATCCAGATAATTAATGAAGATGTTGAACAAAACCAGCCCCAGGACTGACCCCTGGGGCACTCTACTTGATACTGGCTGCCAACAAGACATGAAGCCGTTGATCACGACCCATTGAGCCCAACGATCTAGCCAGCTTTCTATTCACCTTATAGTCCATTAAACCAATTCATACTTTTTTAACTTGCTGGCAAGAATGTTGTGGGAAACTGTATCAAAAGATTTGCTAAAGTCAAAATATATCACATCCACCACTTTCCCCATATCCACAGAGCCAGTTATCTCATCATATCCGGTATCAAGCGGAGTGCCTTTTTCCAATCTTCTGAGGCCTCCCCCAATCGCCACCAGTGTTCAAAGATAATGGCCAATGGCTCCGCAATCACATCAGCCAACTCCATCAGCACTCTGGGGTGCATTAGATCCGGCCCCATGGACTTGTGCATGTCCAGCTTTTCCAAATAGTCCTTAACTTATTCTTTCACCACTGAGGGCTGTCCAGTGCAGCAGTCTGTGAGCTGACCTTGTCTGTGAAGACCGAGGTGAAAAAAGCATTGAGTTTCCACTTCTTGTAAGCTTTCTTACACTTCTTGTAAGTTTACACTTCTTGTAAGCTTTGTTTTTGTGTTTAAGCTCACTGAAGCTTTCTCTGTTAAGCCAAGCTAGTCTCCTGACATATTTGCTATTCTTTCTGCACATCAGGATGGTTTGTTCCTGCGCCCTCAATAAAGCTTCTTTAAAATACAGCCAGCTCTCCTGGACTCCTTTCCCCCTCATATTAGCCTCCCAGGGGATCCTTCTCCAGTTTCATATTGTAGCTCTGAGCAATCATACTGCTCTCTTACATACAATGCAACTCCTCCACCTTTTCTCCCCCCGCCTTCCTTCTTGAACAGTTTATACACATCCATGACAGTGCTCCAGTCATGTGAGTTACCCCACCAAGTCCAGGCAAACCTTGCAGGTGTGTCTTGTCAGCATGGAACAGGCCAAAGAGGAGCTCCTTAACCTTTCTCATACCAGGGTGAGGGGGTATCCCTTCACAGGACTTAATGTAATTCTGTTGAACTCAATTAAATTCTATGGAGGATGAGTTTTATACAGGGAGGGCATTATGTTAGAAGATTTCCCTACAGAACTAAGCCCTTATGTAAAATGTTACCTGACACATCTAGGTCATACCATGGTGCATTCCACTTAGCTCCCAGATATGGGGTCATGGCAGAAGTTAGACAAAAGCCATAAAATGCTCTTTCTGGGAGATTGCAATATAACATTACCTAATTTCTTAGAATCCAAAACCCTAACACACAATAACCAAAAAACAGAGAGAGACAAAGCAGGCTGATCCTTATACCAGAGAGGCCCAACTTACCCCACATTGCTCTAGGCTTCCTCTTTGCAGACTGACCACTGCTAAACCCAGATTCACACTTCTCTGCAGAGCGCAGCACATGGGACCCGGAAAAAGCCCTGAAATTTAAAGCAACAGCTTACAATTTGAACTGAGTTTTCACCACATCTATACACCAAGCTATCTGAATAAATAGGAGTGTGTCCACAGAGGCTTTCAGGTCTTTGAGAGATTCTGAACTGCTATAGGCAAAGAGAAACAGCTCCAGTGTATAGGTTTCTTCAGATACAATGTCACTATTTTAACTTAACATGGGAAGAGTTCTTGCCCTGTAATTTCATATGAAGGGGTGAAAAATTCTTTCAGAATTCTCAGGCAGCATGTGTACAAGGCAGTGGGAAATCCCCCTAACTCTGCACTGTTTGGGGAGGATAAGGTAATAACTTTTATTCTTTCTTTGTAGCTAGAGGTGGTGAGACTTCCATTTTCATGGAGGACTATGCAGACCAGGGGATTGGCCTCACCTGCAGGTCGGAGGGATGGTTCCCTGAGCCCCAGGTGCTCTGGTTAGACAGTAAAGGACAAAACCGACCAGAAAAGCCTACAACCAGCAACACAAAGACATCTGTTGGAATCTACAATATTGAAAGTGCCATTAACATAGAACCTGGCTCAGACAACGAAGTCTCCTGCAAAATAATCAATAACATACTAAATACAGCGAGCGAGTCCAGAGTCCTAATTTCAGGTGAGTGCACATTGGGATCAATGTATGTAAGGCTCAATAAAGAGGCTACTTGGTTAATGAGATGGGTTCCATTTTTCTCTCCTCCTTTGTTATAAGAAATAGATGCCCAGAGTTTGTCTGGTCTAGCAGGTGGAGCACTGGATTAGGATTTAGGAGGCCTGAGTGCTATTCCTGAATATGCTGCTGACCTGCTGAGTGACACTGGGCAAAACACTTCCCCTCTCTGTGCCTCAGTTTGCCCAAAACTGGGGATAATAATACTGACCTCCTTTGTTAAAATGTTTTGAGATCTACTGATGAAATGCCCAATATAAGAGCTAGCTGTTATCTTCTTTTAAATACTTACCTGTCAGTTTCCAGCAAAAACCCATTTTGATTAGACCGAGTAAAAAAGTTTAAAAATCATAATTTGCACAAGTACATTATTAAGTGTTTTCTTTCTACATAATGATCCAGCTTTCATGGCACATTAATATGTAACCAAGTTGCATGGCATTTTCAATATTACTAAAAGATACGGAAAACTGTTTCATTCAATGTACTAATGCATCATTGAAAAAGAGGGTAAAGTTAAGGTGGTGTGTATGACCTTCATTTTGGTCTCTCCTGATTCTTCTGTGCTTAATTTTTCAACATTAACGTTGAGTTTAAGTTTTCATTATTATTTAATGGTTATTGGGCAGATTCCATAGCCCTTACTCATACTTTGAAGTACTCACCCAGGTGAGTTGTTCCGTTTATATCTGTTGAGTACAGGGATTCTGTATTGAGTTCAAGCCTTGCCACTGACTTGTTTTATGGCCTCAGAGAAGTTGCTTAACTTCTCTCAGTTTTCCCACCACAATAGGGAGGTAATGATATTTTCCCCACCTATTTCACATGGCTGTTTACAAGGTTAATTAATTTTAGTGCATACAGAGAAATGGTTTATATCATTAACCTGAGTAACTCCACCAAAGATACTACTTTTAGGTTCTCTACCTCCCTTCCTCAGTAGAGGATTGTTCTGCCTTTCTTTTTATTTTATACTATTTCTGGTGTGAATGCGACGGCAAAGAGATGCATCTTGCATTTTCCTCAGTAAGCAGCAGGGGCTGTGCCCATGAGGTAGCGTGGGTATGACTTTCACCATTTCATGGACTGATGGAGGACAAGTTATAATTTAAATATGTGCACATTAAAACCTGTTATTAAATATGCATAAAATTTCTGTATGGTTACTAGCGCTGAAAGGGTATTTGAGGTAAATCCTGCGAACCTTACTCATGTGAGACATGCCAATGTCTGAGGTATTTTTATCTGCATGAGTAAGGTGAGCTGGGTGTGGCTGAAGGTGTGTACTTTTCCAGAACACATTGGAGGAGCCCACAGCTCTGTTCTCCATGATATCCTTCCTTGAAGATATGTAGAATTTTTTGATCTAAATTCATTTAGACTTTGTTCTGCCAGAAAGAAACAGCAGTCTTTAAATTCAAGTGAAATCTGATTTCACCAACTCCTCAGACAGACTCCGTTTGGTTGGCCTTATAATTTTCATGATGTTTCTTAAGAATTATTGGAATGTAACTGACATTTTCACCTATTTTTCAGATGTTTTCTTCCCAACCACCTCCCCTTGGATGGCTGCTTTCCTGGTCATTTTATTTCTTAGCATAGCCCTTATTTCTGCTGTAGGGTATAAATTGAAAAGTAAGTATTTCTTTGTATGTTTTTTCAATAAATATGCAAAAATGTTTAAACAGATGATATGGAATTCTTACACTATCCTAAAACCAAACAAAAACTGTAATGAGTTTTCTAGGGGCAGATTCAAAAAATTAAATATAAGGGTCTGTACATTATAATTCCTTACCAGATAAGTTCCTTGTTCTGAAAGACAATTTTTAAATTTCTCACATATAAATACATTCAAGGCCAGAATAGACACCAATGGATGGTTCAGGATTAAGACTTAGTGTTCATGACAGTCACTGTTTCAGTCAAAACTATTGTAGGATGCTATGAAAAGTGTCTCATTTTCAAAAGGCATTTTAATTTTTTTCAGAGAATAATGACACAACATCTCGATCAGGTAAGTAACTAGGCAGGTGAATGCAAATTAATATGAACATATTTTATATCTTTATTTTGACATAGTCCCAGGGAGCCTGTGGGATCCCCATCACTGGAGAGTTTTTAGAACAGGTTCGACAAACTCTTCTCAGAGATGGTCTAGGTTTGCCTCAGCACAGAGCGTGGGACTGGATGACTTCTCAAGGTCCTTTTCACCCCCTACATTTCTCTGATTTTAGAACAAAATTTTAACATTGCAGTTGCTGTTCTGATCTGAGAAGATGTTTATAAAAGATAGGAGATGGGTGGGTTTGTTCTGTTTTAATTGTGGTCAACAGCTGGGTGCTTTTAACGTTTGCAGTATGCATCCAATGATTTCATAGAAGTTGGGGTTTATATTCAGGAATTGAGCAACAGCAACTATTGCCATTAGTGGCTCATTAGGAAAGTTTGTTTCCTTCTGTTATAAACAGATCTTGTTATTAAAACAGATCACATTCAGGCTAGTCTTCTGCCATTCATCCTTATGTGGACATTGTTCCAGAATCATTAACAGTTGTAGAAAAGTGTTGTTCATGTACATGAAGAAATCACTTATATCCTCCAATATAGACTAGGTAAAGTATAAAATTCAAGTCCTTTTATAACGTAGGCAATGGAAACAGGAGAGATTGCCTCCTGCTGGTTGTCTGCCTGGGAATTATGTTTGGCCATAGTGGATTTGCTCTTGGTCCATAAGATTCATTCAGGACTAGGGCAAGACCTGGACTTATTTAAAAAGCTGGGTGAGCATCTAGCTCCTCTGATCACTCATTTCCCTTGTGGGTGTTCATGGGGTATCCTAGAAATGTCACATCCCATAATATTTCTCTCGTAAAAAAAATTCTTCCTCAATTAAAGTTTCACTTTAGTCTTCTTCACCAGATTGTAAGTCTCATGATCGGTTCTATTTATTTCACTTCACCGACACTTAATTGTTTTGGACTCCTTCCTTAATTTTTCAGCTCTCCCAAAACTTCACTTTGATGCCCCTCTTTTCCCACCCCAATCATTGTACCAGTTGGTATCTGATCCTGTTCACTGATGGCTTTGTCTGGCTCACTCAGAAGCTGTCCTGTAAAGTCAGAGGATGTGGGTTGGGGGGATGTGCTGAGGCCAGGGGTCTCTATAAGTATCCTGACATTTTCACAGATGATAGGCATCCGTTGCTTTATGTCGTCAGATTCTCTGCATAATCAGTGAACTGGAAGAAACCATCTTCCAATACAGTGAATGAGGAGATGATCTTCAAGTGAAACAATCTGTTCCTGTCTCCCAAAGCAGGTTTCCCTAAATGGAGAGAATCTGATCCTGTATTTTAAAGCTGTTTTGTGGTTGAAATAAGGTTTTGGGAAACTTATAAGAATAATTAACATTGCAATGTGATTCCATGTATTTGCAGTAACTGAGAAGAAAACAATGGAAGAAGGTAAATATATTTTTGATGCAATATAACATAAGGTGTTAGGAGTATTTCCATGAGTCAGATTCATGGAGACAGTATTACATAGCATGCTCAAATTTTCCAAGATATTAACCACAGAGGTGTCAGTCCTTACCCAGGTAAAGGAATCACTGAGGACTAGGACTTTTGTTAATATAAGAATCTCTGAATCTATCTGTCACTAAGGGATTACACCAGGGCTATTCACCACTAAAGACTTACTTATGTACTCAAAATAAGGCTTACGTGAGATTTAGGCTATGTACACACTACAGCTTATGTCGGTAAGTTATCACAGAATCATTGAATCATAGAAGATTAGGGTTGGAAGAGAACTCAGGAGGTCATCTAGTCCAACCCCCTGCTCAAAGCTGGACCAACCCCAACTAAATCAACAAGTTATGTCACTCAGGGGTTTGAATAAGCTCCTAAGTATACCTAAGTAATGTAAGTTACACCGACCTAAGTGCCGGTGTAGACAGCACTATCTCAGTGGGAGAGCTTCTCTGGCTGATAAAGTTATAGCCATTTGTTGTATAAGGATTAATTAAATCTACTGGAGAGCTCTCTCCCATCAGTTTAGAATGGCTACACTAGAGAACTTATCTGCACCAATCCAGCTGCATCACTGTGTAGCCATAGCCATAGCCTTAGAGAGCCAACACTAGTCTTGTGCATGAGTTACGTCTCTCTTAAATTTTAGTCTGAGCTCTTAAATAGGAATTAAGATGTTCATTCTGCACCGGGGAGAATTTTGCTGTGAGTGAGCTTTGCTATCAAGCATTGCCAACTTCTCTCCATAGGGAATGTAGAACACATAATAATTAGAAAGCCACTAAGTATGGGTAATTATGAGTAAACCTAGACCTGCTGCTGCCCTGTCTTTCAGAAGGCAAGAAAATTTAAAATAAAATTTCATATTGGGGGGAAAAAAGAAAGGAAAGGAAAGAAGAAATTACAGTAAAGTCATTTCCCAGTCTCATGAGCTTCCATATTTCAGTTCCGCAGGTACTCTCAAAAGAAACTTCAAACGACAGGAACATTATTAGATCACTGATGCATTTAAGTGAAAGAAGCCTAGACTGAAATCCAACGTAATACTTAGCATTTGCTCAGTTTGAAATACCCAACTAGTCTCACTGAACTCTTAACTCAGGTGCTAATCTCCTATCCAATCAAAATTAAAATCAGCTTCTGTATGTAACCACAAACAACGAAAGTAAAATAAATCAAAAGTGGATATGAACTACTACAAAAAACTTAAAAACTGAATCTTAATCCACTACAAAAAATAAGAAAGAAAAGAACCAAGAATACAATTAATAAAATGACTGAATAACTGTATATGATAGATTAAACAAGACTAATCTTTAGACTATCATATAACACTAGAAAACCTTCATATGTAAGTACAATCTGAGCATGAAAATGTATTACGTAATTTACTTCAAAAAAGTATTAATAGATTTTGATTCATGAATGATGGGGATCAGTTTGGTTATATAGTTTCATTGAGATATACATAGGCAGATTATGTTAATATATTATGTTGGCTGAAATAAACCGTTTGTCCAAGGCAGTACTCCTCTGTCAATGAAATATATTCTAATCTCTAAGGCTGTATGTGAGAGATATATCAAAATCACGGGAATACTGCATTTTTCAACAAGGTCCAAAGTTTGGCCTGGTCAAAATTTTGGAGGCCGGGGGTCACTATTTTTTCTTCCAGAAAGTGTTTATGTTCTGTGGAAAACCTACAGTGTTCATACAAACACTGCACATTTCTAAAACAAAAACTTTTGGGTTTTGCCTGAACATTGTAAACTTTTGGTTGTTGCAAGCAGATTTTAAAATTTTGTGTTTTTGACAAAAAAGTCCCATTTTCAGTTACACCTACAAATGTAGTGAACTATACAAATATTCAAATGAAGTAAAAAACATTGTGATATTCTCATGGATTAAATCAGTGAGTTTACACTGGATTTGCACGAGTGTAACTGAGAGCAGAATTTGACCCATACCATATGAATGATTTTATTTTAAAATAAATTATAGATATAGGGGTATACTGTAATGCATATTTCATAAATGCCATAAAGTAGACTAAATAACATTTGCCTTACAATGATATTTAAATATCATTTCTTTCAGAAAAAGAACGTCTGCTCTCCACACTAGGTGAGAATGCAAATGCTCTTATGGTTCGTCATTTCTCTTATGTGTGTTCATGTGCACGTACAGAAGAAAGGCCACCATCCCCAAGTATTTTTGTCTGGTTAACAGGCCCAGTCAAGTTCTTATATGAGTTTAGATTTTCAATATTAAATATGGATAATTGAATGCAGATCATTTCCAAGTGAAATGCTCTTTCTTGGATGTGTGTGGAGACATTTAGATTTTTTTTAAATTCCATGGGTTATTTATTATTTTAGAATTTTTTTTCATATCCATTTTGCAAAGACTTGAATCTGGTTTAACTATGGAATAATATGGAATAAAGTGTCCCAGTCCAGCTCACAGCTTTTCATCCAGGACCCCAGGAATTATTTTGGGGCAGTTTTCTGGCCTATGTTATAAAGGAGGTCAGGTTAGATGATCACAATGGGCCCTCTACCCTTGGAATACATGAACTCTCTCAATTAAAGCCAATCACTACCCCAGTAACATGCATTTGTTCTTGTTTTTCATTCATGTACCCTTTTAGAGACAAACAAATCCACAGATCAAGCAAGTAAGTCTCATTTTATTAAAATGCTCAGTGTAGACAGGCAGAGCTTTGCCATAAATGAAAACAAGCTGCTTTATAAAAATGAACAGCAGCATATTTTTTATTTGAATGACTATTATATGTATTTTATTTTCAATCACTGTCAGAGATTCTTAATAAATGGGGCTGAATGCTAGAAAAGGTGATCATACATAGCTGCCTACTTACCGACATCATAATCATTGCTCCCTTACTAGGGACTGGAGAGAGATCTCCACTGGTGTCTCTATGCCTTTGACCCTCTCCTATGCTCTCTCTCCGTGTGGGACATCATTTGAACACACAGCTTATACTAGTTCTTCTAAAACAAAGACTCATAGATCATCTTCTTCACCTCTTATCTCTTCTCTCCATTCAGTAACACATCTCTGACTGCTTTTCAGATACCACTCCCAGGCTGTCTTGCCACTAGCAACAGCAAAATGAATTTATTTTCCTCAAAATCCCTGCTCTCTTCTGCCCTTGGAATGCAGCTTTGCCATCATTTCCTTCTCCTCTCTCTCCATTTTCCCATAGGTTGATGGAGTGGGCAGGATTGACTATTTTGTGTTCTTTCACAATGACATTGGCTCATTCTACTCTATTTCCATCACCAAAAGCCTTCTCCAGCTTTCAGCTTGACCACCGCAACCTCCACCTTTACAACCTGCTAGACCCTCACCACATCCCCTCCCACTTTCCATTGACTCAAATTCTAGTCACCTAATTTCTCCCCTGATCTAAGTCCACCCTTCTCTTAATATTCTTTCACTGGCTTTTCCTTGCAATCTACAACAAAAATGGGATTGTTGTCCTAAAATTCATCTCCTGTCTGATTTCTCCAAAACAGTTTCTCTTCTCTCCTCCAGCACCTTCTTTGCTCCACCTGCAACTGCAAATTTCATTCCATTTTTCATCCATGATTTTCTTCCCATGTGTCCCTTGTGCTTTAAATCTCACAGACCAATGATGATCCAAAGTGCCTCCACACTATATAACTGCAAGTCTCTTATTAAAACACATTTCACTTCTTTTGCCTGTAAACCCGTTCCACACAGTAGAGCTGCTTGAAAAAAATGGAAACAATTTTCACAAACATTTTTTTTCCAATTTTCCCCTTTTTCCATTTATAATTTCTTCACTGTTCTGAAATAAACAAAAAAAAACCCCTGATCTGCTTCATCACATAATGAGATAAAATAAATATTAAACAAACATACATGCATTTAAAGATTAATTGTGGAAATAACTAAGAGGACTCTGCTAAACATCTCTGTCAATCACTCTTTTTGCATAGCATCCTTCATCTCTACAGGAAATTGTCAGTGTACATTACATGCTCTTAGTGGCAGGAGCTTCGTTGAGTTAAATGTCTTAAAGCATGTAGCATGCTGTTGGCAAGCTACAAATAATAAAAATAATGACAGAGATCACTCAAAACCTCTTCAAGTGTTTTGCACTCTATTGTTTGAAATAAATGGCACACAGACTGAGTCGTAAAAACAGATGGCTATTAAATATTGAGTGAGAATTTAGCAGGATCTCTGCTATGCATGTGTAATAGCAGAATTCCCTATGAATAGTTTTCACAACATTTTCCATGGATCACTAACTCTTTGCTTACTCTCTCAGTTCTTATTCTCTCTCTCTCTCTCTCTCTCTCTTTCTCTCTCTCTGCTGTTCATTGCACTAATTTTAATTACTATTTTGCAGAAATTCAAGACATACAAGAAAATATTGGTAAGAAAACTTGTCTATTTTGTTACTTGTCTTAGAATAAAAGAGGTGAATGTTCTGGTGAGTCTGTCTAGGGCATCTTGAAGGTGAAGCCCAATAAATGTGGTCAAATACCAACCTGTGAAACTCTGCTTCTACTTCAGGAACATAAGATCTGCCCTACTGGGTCATAGCAAAGGTCCATCTAGCTCGCTATCCTGTCTCCTTCAGTGGCCAGTACCAGAGCTTCAGCGGGAGTGTACAGAGCAGCCAATTCTGAGGAGATCCATCCTAAGCTTCCCCTCCTGTCTTCTGGCTGTCAGAGATTTAGGGTCACCTCCAGCAAGACGTTGCATCCCCGACCATCTTGACTAATACCCGTTGATAGACCTGTCCTCCATAAATATATCTAGTCCTTTTTTGAAACCAAGTATTAATTGGCCATCACAACATACCAGGTTGACTGGGTGTTGGGTGAAAACAGTACTTCCTCTTGTTGTATTGAACCTGCCTATTAATTTTATGGTGTTTTGAAATTTTGAAAGCAAAATTCTGCTTTTTGTATTTTGAAAGCAAAGCATGTGGCCCATTATCCCCACTCTTTTGGGATTAAGAAACATTCTCCTTTGATCATGAGTCTATCTTGCTTAATACATTGTAACAAAACTGTGGGCACAAATCTATTTATTTATTTATTACCATAACATCCAGCCAAACTCCACTGTGCTAGGAGCTGTACAACATGTATTAGATGAATTACAGTAGCATCTAGGATCCCAGTCATTGCACTTGCTAGGTGGTGTGTATTATTTGATAGGTGAGTTACAGTAGCACCCAGTATCCTCAGGCATAACCCAAGAGCCCAGTGTTTGGTGTGGTATGCTATTTAGTAGGTGTATTATGGTAGTGCCTATGAACCCCAGTCATGGAGCACGACCCCATTGTTCTAGGTGCTGTACAAACACAGAACAAAAAGACAGCCCTTGCCTCAAGAGGATTACAATCTAAGTAAGACTACAGATGTTACTATTCTACACATCATGGCCACTTGCACGTCCATGACAACAGCACAGATGGAACCCAGATCTCTCCTATTCCTATAATACAGGCACCTACTGCTTCAGCTAAACAAATGTCTTCAATAACTGTAAGATGTATAGGCCTTGTGAAATGAAGTTGAACAGTTCTGATTCCAGCCAGCAGAAGGCACTGGTGATACACATGCACTTGCAAAATAATTAAAATGTTGTGGCCTGTCTACCTTAGGATTATAGCCTAGATGCTAAGGGTAATGACATCTTTATACTTACACAGATTCAGGTACATAATGATAGTATGTGCACTAACCATAGTGCAGAGATTATCAATATTAATGCTTGTGAGTTGTTGTTTTTTTAAAGAAATTATCTTCGTTTTAAATCCACGGCAGTCATTGGAACTGCAACAGGGTTGAATTTGGCTCATTTAGTTTTTGCAACACTGCTATTAGCGAGACAACAATCATATGAGCTAACACATTCTACACTGTACTTCACTATCACACAAAAATTGTGAGGCAGGACTCAACAGTACTAGACAATAGCACTGGTAAATTATGATGTTTAAGATAAGAACTAAAAACGTTTATTTCTGGTGCCTGATTGTATGATACAGGTACAATAATTTACGTAAGATTTATGACGCTACAACTACAAAAACAGACCCCGGTAGTCACTTTTGGCTAGAGGCACTTTGAATGGCTGAGTTAATGGGGAACTGCACTGCAGACAATTGAATATAAAGATGTTGGGGAAGTATTTATATAATGGAATGAACCAACATTGCTCTCTGCTTTGTGTCTTTGATAGTCACGGCACAGAGATTGTAACATATCATTGTCAATAACACTTATGCCTAGAATTTTCAAGGGAGCTTAAGGAAAATAGGTGCCCAGCTCTCATAAATCTCAGCCTCAGTGGCCAAGCGATTGTCACTCTTCCCATAAAGAAACTCTAAAACTAAAAGCTCAGCTCTCACTTAGGTGAGTATTTCGATTAACTGTAATGGGATTGTTAGCATGGTTAAAGAATTACTAGCTCAAAAAAAATTGCATGACTTAGCCTCATTGTCGAAGCATTGTTTGTACAGAGTTCTCAGAATTTTAAAAACAGTATCAGAAAAGAACTAGTTAGGGTCAGTGATTGGAGTTTCCTTTCATTTCAGATCGACTCTCAGTAGAGCTGGGTAAGTTGATTGGTTTTAAATTATCCGCTTATTCTTTAAATGAAAATGATATTTATTGCTTGTGTATTAACCAGATTAAAACAGCATAGAGATGAGAATGCTATAAACACATGGGTAGGCAGACAGAAGATATTTTAAACTCCATTGTATTTCACTATGCCAGTAATTATCAAGGCAGTAATTGCTTTTTCCCTCTGTAGAATTCAGAAGAGCTCAGAGCTATGCAGGTAAGCTGCAGTGCATACAGTAAATCTGTTATCTATAAATTACGAGATATTTTCTTTGACAAATTAATATTTGAATTGAAAATCATTCCTTGTACATTTACTGGATATATTTACAGATGATATAAACATATGTTATATCTCTCAGTTCATCAGTACCTTAAATTCTATTGTATTGATCTGTTTCCCAACAGCAGTAATTATCCGCAAAAAGAACAGGAGTACTTGTGGCACCTTAGAGACTAACAAATTTATTAGAGCATAAGCTTTCGTGGACTACAGCCCACTTCTTCGGATGCATATAGAATGGAACATATATTGAGGAGATATATATACACACATACAGAGAGCATAAACAGGTGGAAGTTGTCTTACTAACTCTGAGAGGCCAATTAAGTAAGAGAAAAAAAACTTTTGAAGTGATAATCAAGATAGCCCAGTACAGATAGTTTGATAAGAAGTGTGAGAATACTTACAAGGGGAGATAGATTCAATGTTTGTAATGGCTCAGCCATTCCCAGTCCTTATTCAATCCTGAGTTGATTGTGTCTAGTTTGCATATCAATTCCAGCTCAGCAGTCTCTCGTTGGAGTCTGTTTTTGAAGTTTTTCTGTTGTAATATAGCCACCCGCAGGTCTGTCACTGAATGACCAGACAGGTTAAAGTGTTCTCCCACTGGTTTTTGAGTATTATGATTCCTGATGTCAGATTTGTGTCCATTAATTCTTTTGCGTAGAGACTGTCCGGTTTGGCCAATGTACATGGCAGAGGGGCATTGCTGGCACATGATGGCATATATCACATTGGTAGATGTGCAGGTGAACGAGCCCCTGATGGTATGGCTGATGTGATTAGGTCCTATGATGATGTCACTTGAATAGATATGTGGACAGAGTTGGCATCGGGGTTTGTTACAAGGATAGGTTCCTGGGTTAGTGGTTTTGTTCAGTGATGTGTGGTTGCTGGTGAGTATTTGCTTTAGGTTGGGGGGGTGACTTCTGGGTACTCGTCTGGCTCTGTCAATCTGTTTTTTCACTTCAGCAGGTGGGTATTGTAGTTTTAAGAATGCTTGATAGAGATATTGTAGGTGCTTGTCCCTATCTATCAGAAGTCACCTCCTACAAGACAGGCCCAACAAAGAAAATAACAGAACACCACTAGCTGTCACCTTCAGCCCCCAACTAAAACCTCTCAAGCGCATCATCAGAGATCTACAACCTATCCTGAAAGATGATCCTTTACTCTCACAGATCTTGGGAGACAGACCTGTCCTCGCTTACAGACAACCCCCCAACCTAAAGCAAATACTCTGTGTTCTCCCTGAGTGCTATGCCGTCTCTGCACAGATCGCTGACACAGCAGACCTCGATCGAACTGCCCAATAAGACCACAGACTTTGTTCAGTAGTGAAGACACTTGGCCAGGTTTATTGTCAATGAAGTATGGTAATAGCACCCAGCATACTCTATGGGGATATTAAGACACACATGCTCGTTACAATGGACTCAATTCCGTGAGTGGCAGGACTCTCTGTTCCCCCCAGTCCAGACAGACACCCCCTCTGTGACCCCTCTTTTATACACTGATACAAACATGTTATGTATTGCCCCTCTGACATGGTTAGTTACCACCCTTTACCTCTTACCTCTTTGTTTGCTCAAAACATCTCTATCCATCACACTGTCATCCTGACCTTATCTTTAAGAG
The DNA here is from genome assembly GCF_027887155.1 of Malaclemys terrapin pileata. Lineage (NCBI taxonomy): Eukaryota > Metazoa > Chordata > Testudines > Emydidae > Malaclemys > Malaclemys terrapin. The sequence continues at coordinate 7,805,490 of NC_071524.1, read as the reverse complement.
GGGTCAGTGTGTCCCGGTACTATCTCTGGGGAGTGTATTTACACTTTAACCTTTTATTGGGGTGTTCTGGTACTACCCATTTGGAATGTGTTTACGTGAATACTTTGTGTCTAGGAGTGCTTGTGTTTTTGCAAAGCCAGACCTGTCCTTGCCAAGTTCATGTATTGGATAGTGAACCTGCAAGCAAGCATCTGCTTTGTAACAGGGCCTGACTTTTTTTGCTCATAGCCAGACTTTTGATAACTTGGCTTTATAGCAGCAGGGCCTGACTTTAGTTCAGGCCTTAGGTCTCATACAAGGCCCTTTATTCCAGGCCTTATGTCTCAGGTTCTCTCTATTGGTGCCTAATAAATAGAGAAAAATATTCACACACTGCATGTTATGGATAAAACCTAAATGATACTTATGTCTTATAGCATGATTGTGTGTGTGTGTGTGTGTGTGTGTGTTTCTGCAACAGCATTTTGCTGTTGTGGGTTAATATTAGTGGTGTTTTAGCTAAGAAGAAATGTCAGTATAGAGAGGATGTGTGCCTTGCATACTAAGAGAAGAGGGATCACCAGGAATAAGAGGAAGCATGGGAAAAGGCATAAAGCTGAGGGGGAGAAGAACAAACAGGGAATGTTGGGGTGAGAATCTGGTGGAGTGAAAGAGGGTATAGTGAGAGATGAAGGTGGAGAGGCAGGTGCCCTGTGCAGAGCCTTGAAGATGTGGATGAAAAGCATGTTCCTGATGTGCAGGGTAAGAGGAAGACAATGGAGGGATTAAAGAAGGTGACTGACAGTAGAGGCAGTAAGACACAAAGCAGATGAGGAGCCTGACTTCACCTCTTCTGGTTTAAATTAAAGTTGGAATGTGAGGTGCAAGCTGGGGAAGTGAGAGAGGAGGAGGTTGTGGGAGATGTGGAAGCATGAGATGACCAAGGACTGGAGAAGCATTTTAGTCATAGAGATAGGCAGAGAGAGATGTTGTGAAGTAAAAAACAGACAAGGTTTGTCACCAGGGAGACAAGGTGAAAAGAAAACCAAGGTTGTGGGTCTGTGTACCAGGGTTAAGACAGAGCTGTCACCAGCAGTGTAGAAAGGCAGGAGAGTGAAGGTCTTGGGAAGAAGACTGAGTTCAGTGTTAGCCATATGGTATTTAAGCTGGCAGCAGAACAGAGTTTCTGCTGTGAGCATTCCCAGAGCTCTCCAGGCAGAGCAGGGGACCCAACTGCACCATCTTAATTGACTGTGCTGCTTGATGCTCCCCTTCATGCTGGGAGCTCTGGGATGCACTGTGCCTCTGGAAGATCAAGCCTGAAATAAGCCTCTTATTTAAAGACAAATAAAGCTATTTCAGAATAGAGCTTCACTCCAGGATTAATTCACCCATTGAGACAGTTTTTAAAGCACTTGTGGTTTGTAACATAACACCAGAATTTCACATCCTTCCGGTCAGTTGTGGTGGCCTTAGGATGTGGCAGAGCATTGTGTGATTTTTGCCTTTAGGGGTGTGTGTGTGTGTGCATGTGCGTGCGTGCCTGCGTTATATAGCACATAGGGTTTGGTCCTGCAAGGTGCTGAGCATTCTGACCTGTTCCAATGAAGCAGTTGCAGTCAATTGAGCTACTCATGTGCTGATGCGCTTTGCTGGGCTAGAGAGCTCAGCACAATTCAGGATCAGACCCCTATTACTTTTCCTAATTATTTTTTCCATAGCAACACATAGGAAGTATCCTGCTTCTCTTCACTAAAGGGGTGGGAACATCTGAATAGCACGTCCAGCAGCCATTCAGCCACAGCAGAGCAGGATGGGTCAGAGCGATGTGTATGCAATATGCTCCTTATTGCTCCTTACTGCTGCTAACAAAGGAGCAGCTTGTATCTCACCTCCAGAAATTGCTTCCTCCTGGCCCAAAGTCAGCAGATGTCACTCCCTTGGAGCAAAGCCACAACAGCAGTGACCTTAGCCAGCACCCCTGCTGCCTTACTCCAGTACTGGAGTGTAAGAACAGGAAGAGCTCCCCTGCCCTCTCCCTGCCCCAGGGCTGGACTTTGCCTGCAGAGTCTGTAAATTACTGTCATACCATACCCGTTATGCTAATATTTATATGAATTTGTCATTTTAAAATTCATTTCTGCCCTGTTTTTTTCCCTGTCTCTTCTCTTCACACTGAGTGTCCCTGATTCAGTCCTTACTAACCAGGGGACCATTCCGGTTTCTCTCCCCAGTTCCCATCACTCTGGATCCAGATTGCAAACACCCAGAACTCAAACTGTCAGAGGATCAGAAAAGAGTCTGGCAAGAACCTGCATCTCCTGAGCTGGATGCAGCCTCCGGGGCCCTGCTCGTGGTGGGGAAGGAGGGGTTTGTGGCTGGGAGGCAGTACTGGGAGGTGGAGGTGGGGGAGAAACTGGAGTGGGAGCTGGGGGTGCTTAGTCAGTCGGCAAGGGACAGAGTGAAAAGCAAGAAGGCAGAGAAACTCCCTGAGGAGGGATATTGGTCTCTGAAGAGATCCCAGGGAGACTTTTTTTCAAGCATAAAAAATGATAAGATTGAAAAGAAGGATAACCCATATAAAGTGATTGGTGTATTACTGGATCAGGAAGAGGGAAGAATCTCATTTTATAATGCAAATGTGATGTTCCTCATCACAACTATCCCTGCAGAGCTTACTAATAAAATTTTGTATTACCCATTCCTCAGTCCCAGGAACAACACAGGCGAGCAGAAACCATTAGCAATCCACCCCATCAGAGTCCCTATTCCTTTAAAGCCTCTGAGAAAGGAAAAATGAGCTCTAGTTACTTTAGAGAAGTAAAATTCAAAACAGAGGGGAGAAGGGAATCTAAACATGTGAAACACCAGAAACAGTAAAATAAGCAGAGTAGAAATTGATGATAAAATAAAACACATAAAACAGAAGAAAAAGGAGAAAAGCGGTTTTCATAGGCTTGTTGACTCAGAAGTCGAAATCAATAAATTCTGAAAGGAATGAGACTTGTCTTCATAGAAATATTTTTATTTAACTTTCTGTTGCATTTTTTTTAAATAGGAAAATACTTTAAAGACAAAATCTTGGGGGGCTGTGTTGAGATGGAGGGGAAATGAAAGTGATATTGCCAAGCAATGTAGCAATAGTTAGAAAAGACACCATTATGGATGGCTACCCAAAAGAAGAGGATAAAATTTTGAATTATTCAGTTGCTGGTTAGGAGTTATACAGGAATGGTTATGAAGAAAAATTAAATTTCTAATACAAACCCTGTATCCCCAAAAGCATATTAGCGCTCCCGTGTGACATCTAAAGCAATACTAGGAAGAGAGAGTTTGATTATGCAATACAGAAAATTAAAAAAATTAAGGTTATGAATAGAATCTAACTTTATGCCCTCTTGGAAGTCCTCAGATGTTTTCTGCTGCCTTTTTAAGTGATTAGACCTCAAAGAGTGGTGTTGTCATTATGATGTATTTTTTATTAAACTGTCCATATTTCAGTAAACATGGAACCTGCCTCTGGGTGTATTTCACTGGTGGGTATAATTCCCTAACTTTGGCTCCATTGATCCCAGTACGTATAGTAGTTTTGTTAATACATTATATAAATCTGTAGGTACTCCTGAGTCACTAATTTAGCTTAAGAAGCACAACATTCATTATGTTCCTCAGAAACCCTGAAATATTTACTTTATACATAACTCGTGGGCTTCATATTCTACTTTTCCCACACTAGCTCAAGCAGTTTAGGAATTAAGGTGAGTCACAAAGTGTTAGGAACTTTCTCAAGAAGCAAAGCCCCCTTGTGTCTCCAAAACACCTGCCCAGTTCATCTCAAATAATAAAAAACAAAACTATTTTACAGGTGGAGGACAAAAGAGAGTAGATTTTAATACTTGTCCTTATAATTGGACTCTCTCTCTCTCTCTCTCTCATGATAAAATCTATATTTTATATAAACCAGATACGAAGAGGGAGGCAGTATGACCTAGTTAATCAATCTCTGGAGTGGGGTTCATGAGACCTGGTTTCTGTTCTGGATTATGGAGTGTAATACCTCTGGAGAATAGATTATGGGGACATTTCAAACAGGAATATATTATGAAGTTGTCAGAACTATAAAGGGAAGGGTAACAGCTGTCCTGTGTACAGTAATATAAAATCCCTCCTGGCCAGAGACTCCAAAATCCTTTTCCCTGTAAAGGATTAAGAAGCCCAGGTAACCCGGCTGGCATCTGACCTAAAGGACCAATAAGGGGACAAGATACTTTCAAATCTTGGGTGGGGGGAAAGGCTTTTGTTTGTGTTCTTTGTTTGGTAGGGTGTTCGCTCTCGGGACTGAGAGGGACCAGACATCAATCCAGGTTCTCCACATCTTTCTAAACAAGTCTCTCCTATTTCAAACTTGTAAGTAAATAGCCAGGCAAGGCGTGTTAGTTTTCCTTTGTTTTCTCAACTTGTAAATGTACCTTTTACTAAAGTGTTTATCTTTGTTTGCTGTACTTTGAACCTAAGACTAGAGGGGAGTCCTCTGAGCTCTTTAAGTTTGATTACCCTGTAAGGTTAATTTCCATACTGATTTTACAGAGATAATTTTTACCTTTTTCTTTAATTAAAAGCCTTCTTTTTAGGAACCTGATTGATTTTTCCTTGTTTTAGATCCCAAGGGGTTTGGATCTGTATTCACCAGGGAATTGGTGAAGGTTTTTCAAGGCTTCCCAGGGAGGGAATCCATTGAAATGGTGGCAGCGGACCAGAGCTAAGCTGGTAGTTAAGCTTAGAAGTTTTCATGCAGGCCCCTACATTTGTACCCTAAAGTTCAAAGTGGGGATACAGCCTTGACAGAAGTGTAATTCCCGCCTGGGGAGAGATTATGGGGTACAAGTCCCCCAGGGTGAAAGATTGGGGGGAAGTTCCTTTTGAGGGTAGATAATGTTATTAGAACCCTCTTCTCTAGTACATCTTTTGGGGGCTCTGGCCAGGCCTATTGCCCCTGCTGCCAGTAGCTTGCTGGGATGAGCCACTAGTGGGGTGATATGGGACCCTCATTATTGGGTGACCCATGCTGGGCAGGATCTGCTCGCCCTGTGAGCCAGGCCCCTTCAGAGCCTGTAGCTGCCCTCAGGGGCAATGCACTGACAGAGTAAAAGCCCTGCCTGAGCAGAGTGACATCTGAATGCCCTGGGGGATGCAGAGAGAGCAGGAAGGGGCGTGGGGCACAGTATCATTAAGATGGGTTCCTGGGGCCTGCCCTTATTGAGGAGTCATCCCCTAAAAGTGAGGGTCACTCTCCTCAGAGTCCATATGAGGGGTCACCCACTCCCACAGCCTCAGTCCCATCACCTGCAAGTGAGGGCTCTCATGAAATCACTGGCACCACCATAGCTTGGAAACAGACTTCCCTTCCTGCAAAAATGGTGGAGATTTCAAAACAATGTCCAAAACGTTGGGGTAAAATTGAGATCTCTCATTTTTTTCCAAAAAGCCAGAGACAAAGAGACATACCACAGGAAGAAACCCAGCTGCCCCTAAACAGTGCACTCACCTGGCATGTAGAAAACCCAGGTTTAAGTCCCTTCTTCATCTCATTCACAGGAGGGACTTGAATCTGCATCGTTCACATCACCCAGTATTTTCCTAGGTATGGGGGGGGGGGGTGATGCTGGCAGACTAGGTCATATCAGACTGTATTCAGGTCAATTCACTTGTGTATTAATATATATCAAAATGAGCACAAATGTAAAAGTGTATTCAGATGTTTAAACTTCATGAAAACTAGTGGAATTGTTACTTCTATTGTTTTTACTTGTCCGCTTGTGTTATAATGTAATGGCAAACACTTCCACTGTGTATACTCCTCTGACAAAATAACCCATCAAAGAAAGCTTGTGAAATGCTAATGAAACACTTAAGGGCTTTAACAGAAAATGCTAATTTCAAAGAGAGTGGCCATTATGCTTGGTGGTTGGAGGACAAAAGGCTAAATGTACTCCTCACTCATCCTCCCCAAAGGAAAAACCCATGTGGGTAGATAGACTGTCAACTTGTCTTCTGTGAGAAGAAGATATAAATATGGATTCAGAGAAAGATCTTTTATCTCTGGACTGTTTGGACTCTTACAGTGAAGTATACCAGATGCAAAGCAGAGATCTCCAGAGACAATCAGGATACTCTGAAACGACTTTTGGGAAAGTGGCAGATTACTGCATCTCTCCTTCGAATTGGAATTATAGACTGTGACTCACCCGTTATTATATTTGATCTGCTTTAACCTCGCAATGCCTCTCACTTCCTTTTTTTATCTAATAAAACTTTACTTAATTTACTATAGAATTGGTTACCAGCGTTGTGTTTATTGTAAGATCTGGAGTATCAATTGACCTTGGGACTGAGAGAAGCCTGATGTGGTGTGATTTTAGGTTTAATCACAAAGTTCAGTTTGTCTGGGTGACAAGATAGACTGGAGACTCTAAGGGGACTGTCTGTGTCTCCACTGTAAGACTGGAATAGTGATCCAGGAGTGTTCATTACTGGCTTGGTGAAATCTAATTATAGACTACACCACCATTTTAGGGTATGTGCCTTTGTTTTCTGACAGTCTGCCCTGAGATAGATACTTAGAGTTGTGAGCTGTTCCAGAGAGTGTGACATGGGGCTAATACTTAACTTGTGGTGGGTTCATTCATTTTTAACAGAAATTCCATCCTGAACTGCAGCAACCTACCCAACAAAAAGTTTAATCAAAGTCTAGCCTTTCCCACACAAAGTTTCATTTTTGAGACAACAGCATTTTTTCAACAAGAACAAAAAACATTTTGTCCATAAATTCCCACCAGCTCAAATCACCAACCCTCAATACCAGTTTTGCAGAGGTATTCCCTTGACGTATTAACAAACAGGAGGTTTTCTCTTTGTCTTATGGCTCCCATCTCCCATTTCTATCACCAGTGATAAAGTCACAGGAGACCTTCAGGCAAGATAATGACAATAGCCACTTCCTATCAGCCTTTGCAAGTGCTGGTGAGGCTGCCTTTGACAAAGATGGCCTCCACCTCCTATAGTTTGCTTTTAAGATGAAGCCAGTCAGTTGTCAAAGGAGATGGCCAGTTGCTGATCTGCCAAGAGGCAGAGAGAGTTCTGTGAGGAGAAGGGAAACAGGTGGGATTCAGAGAAGGAGGGTGAGGAAGGAAGGTAATATTGGGAGAGGGGCAGGGCAAGTGAGGTCCGTGGAATGACTCTCTGTGTGGCTGAGTTTCAGGAGAGAGGTGTGTAGATGGAGAGCTGCTTCCTGAGCTGTGTTGTCATAGGGAAAAGTGAAGAAGCCTGGGGAAAAGATGTCAGGAGGGGACAACCAAAGATGGAGCTTTACAAATCAGTCAGAGAAGGTGAAAAAGGGACTGATTGCTGCTAATAATGAACAATCTCTAGCACTGATATCCACATTTTCACGTAGAAGTGGATCCCAGTATCTGTATTTGTCACTTCAACCTCTCAGTGAGTAAGGCCTGAATGCGCAAAAGGAGTTAGGTGATGTGATGCTGAACATCACAATGCCTAACTTTGGAAAATCACCATTATACACAGACCTGGAGCTCAGACCTAATCTCCGATACACTGAATGAAGAGTGATAGGAGCCTTAAACTGAGATTCACACCAGCCAGCCTGCTAACCTGGAAGACCTCTGGTTTACAACTTAGCCTTGGTCTTCACTACGAGTTTAGGTTGATGTTAGCAGCATTAGATCAATTTAACCCTGCACCCATCCACACGATGAAGCCATTTTTGTCGACTTAAAGGGCTCTTAAAATCAATTTCAGTACTCCTCCCCGACGAGGGGATTAGGGCTGAAATCGACCTTGCTGGGTTGAATTTGGTAGTGTGGATGCAATTCGATGGTATTGGCCACTGGGAGCTATCCCAGAGTGCTCCATTGTGACCGCTCTGTACAGCATTCTCAACTCCGATGCACTGGCCAGGTAGACAGGAAAAGCCCTGCGAACTTTTGGATTTCATTTCCTGTTTGGCCAGCGTGGTGAGCTCAGAGGTGACCATGCAGACTTCATCAGCACAGATGACCATGCAGTCCCAGAATCGCAAACGAGCTCCAGCATGGACCGAAAGGGAGGTACTGGATCTGATCGCTGTACAGGGAGATGAATCTGTGCTATCCGAACTCTGTTCCAAAAGACGAAATGCTGGAATATTTGAAAAAATCTCCAAGGGCATGAAGGACAGAGGTTATAACAGGGACCTGCAGCAGTGCTGTGTGAAACTTAAGAAGATGAGGCAAGCCTACCAAAGAACCAGAGAGGCAAATGGCTGCTCTGGGTCAGAGCCCCAGACATGCTGCTTCTATCATACAATCATAGACTATCGGGGTTGAAAGGGACCTCAGGAGGTCATCTAGTCCAACCCCCTGCTCAAAGCAGGACCAATCCCCAGACAGATTTTTGCCCCAGATCCCTAAATGGCCCCATCAAGGATTGAACTCAAAACTCTGGGTTTAGCAGGCCAATACTCAAACCACTAAGCTTTCCCTCTCCCCTCTCCAATGCATACCATTTTAGGGGGTGCCCCTACAACTACCCCAGCCCTGTGCATGGACTCCATCCATGGATTCTCACACAACAGGGATACAGGTTTTGGGGACGAGGAAGATGATGAGAAGGAGGATGTTGAAGATTGCGCACAGCATGAAAGCAGAGAAAAAGTTTTTCCCAACAGCCAGGAACTGTTTATCACCCTGGAGTCAGTACCCTCCTAACCCACCCAAGGTGGGCTCACGGACCTTGAAGGCGGAGAAGGGACCTCTGGTGAGTGTACCTTTGTAAATATTGTACATGGTTTAAAAGCAAGCATTTTTTAATGATTAATTTGCCCTGAAGACTTGGGATGCATTCATGGCCAATACAGCTACTGGAAAAGTCTGTAAACGTGTATGGGGATGGAGTGTAAATCCTCCAGGGACATCTCAATGAAGCTCTCCTGGGTGTATTCCCAAAGCCTTTGCAAAAGGTTTCTGGGGAGGGCAGCCTTATTCCGTCCTCCATGGTAGAACACTTTACCACGCCAGGCCAGTAGCATTTAATTTGGAATCATTGCATAACAAAGCATGGCAGCGTATTGTCCTGGTGTTTGTTGGCATTCAAGCAACATCTGTTTTTTATCTTTCTGTGTTATCCTCAGGAGAGTGATATCATTCATGGTCACATGGTTGAAATAGGGGATTTTATTAAGGGGACATTCAGAGGTGGTCGTTCCTGCTGGGCTGTTTGCCTGTGGCTGAACAGAAATCATCCCCGCTGTGCGCCACATGGTGGGGTGAGGGGTGAGGTGATCATCCCAGAGAATAGGGTGTGTGTGTGGGGGAGGTTAGTTCGGTTTGTGCTGCACGTTATCCCGAAAACCACAGCCCCTCCTTTTAAATGGCCTACCATTTCAAATCAGGTAATGTTAACAGCTTGGTTCACCATGAAAGAGTCTACCCATTATTCTCTAAAATGTGTCTTTTTAAATACTACTCTCCCATTTTTTTTCCTCCCGCAGCTGCAAATGTTTCAACGCTCCCTGTATCATCTCCATCCCAGAGGCTAGTGAAGATTAGAAGGCGAAAAAACGCACTCGCGATGAAATGTTCTCTGAGCTCATGCAGTCCTCCCACACTGAAAGAGCCCAGCAGAATGCATGGAGGCAGACACTGTCAGAGTGCAGGAAAGCACAAAATGAACGCGAGGACAGGAGGGACGCGTGAGAGGATAGGTGGTGGGATCAAGATGATAGGTGGCATCAGTGTGATGAAAGGAGGCAGGAAGCAATGCTGAGGCTACTGGAGGATCAAACTGATATTCTCCGGTGTATTGTTGAGGTGCAGGACAGGCAGCAGGAGCACAGACCACTGCTGCAGCCCCTGTGTAACCAACTGCCCTCCTCCCCAAGTTCCATAGCCTCCTCACCCAGATGCCCCAGAACACGGTGAGGGAGCCTCCGGGCACCCAACCACTCCACCCCAGAGGACTGCCTAAGCAACAGAAAGCTGGCATTCAATAAGTTTTAAAGTGCAGTGTGGCCTTGTCCTTCCCTCCTCCCCTCCTCCACCACCCCACACGGTGCTTCCTTCCTCCCCCACCCCTCCCGGGCTACCTTGGCAGTTATCCCCTCATTTGTGTGATGAAGTAATAAAGAATGCAGGAATTTGAAATAACAATGACTTTATTGCCTCTGCAAGTGGTGATCTAAGGGGGGAGGGGAGGGTGGTTGGCTTACAGGGAGGTAGAGTGACCCAGGCGGGCAAGTTTTCATGAAGGAGAAACAAACAGAACTTTCACACCATAGCCTGGCCAGTCATGAAACTGGTTTTCAAAGCTTCTCTGATGCGCAGCATGCCCTGCTGCGCTCTTCTAACTGCCCTGGTGTTTGCCTGTGCATAATCAACGGCCAGGTGATTTGCCTCAACCTCCCATCCCGCCATAAACATCTCCCCCTTACTCTCACAGATATTGTGGAGCACACAGCAAGAAGTAATAATGATGGGAATATTGGTTTCGATCTAACCGAGTCAGTAAACTGTGCCGGAGCACTTTTAAACATCCAAAGGCACATTCTACCACCATTCTGCACTTGCTCAGCCTATAGTTGAACAGCTCCTGACTACTGTCCAGGGTGCCTGTATATGGCTTCAGGAGCCATAGCATTAAGGGGTAGGCTGGGTCCCCAAGTGTAACTATAGGCATTTCAACATCCCCAATGGTTATTTTCTGTTCTGGAAAGTAAGTCCCTTTCTCCAGCTGTTCAAACAGACCAGAGTTCCTGAAGATGCGAGCTTCATATACCTTTCCCGGCCATCCCATGTTGATGTTGGTGAAATGTCCCTTGTGATCCACCAGTGCTTGCAGCACCATTGAAAAGTACCCCTTTCGGTTTATGTACTGGCTGCCTTGGTGGTCCAGTCCCAAGATAGGGATATGCGTTCCGTCTATTGCCCCACCACAGTTAGGGAATCCCATTGCAGCAAAGCCATCCACTATGACCTGCACATTTCCCAAAATCACTACCCTTGATAGCAGAAGCTCAGTAATCACACTGGCTATTTGGATCACAGCAGCCCCCACAGTAGATTTGCCCACTCCAATTTGATTCCCGACTGACCGGTAGCTGTCTGGCATTGCAAGCATCCACAGGGCTATTGCCACTCACTTGTGAACTGTGAGGGCTGCTCTCATCTTGGTATTCTTGCAGTTCAGAGTAGGGGAAAGCACGTCACAAAGTTCCATGAAAGTGCCCTTACGCATGTGAACGTTTTGCAGCCACTGAGAATCATCCCAAACCTGCAACTCACCAGTCTGTGCTTGTTTCCCGGGCCCAGAATCGGCGTTCCAAGGCATGAGCTTGCCCCATTGCCACCAGGATGGCCAAATTGCCGGGGCCCGTGCTTTGATAAAAGCCTGTGTCCACATCCTCATCATTCTTGTCACTGCGCTGCTTTTGCAGGTTCTGGTGCTGTAATACACTGCAGGATAATGCATGTTGTGTTTACAATGCTCATAACTGCCGTGGCGATCTGAGTGGGCTCCATGCTAGCCATGGTATGGTGTCTGCATGGAAAAAAGGTGCGAAACGATTCTCAGGCGTTGCTCTCACTGAGGAGGGGCGACTGATGACATGGCTTACAGGGTTGGCTTACAGTACTGTTCCCACAGTCTCGCCCCATTGGAATTCTGGGTTGCACTCCCAATGCCTGATGGGTCAAAAACATTGTCGTGGGTGGTTCTGGGTACTTGTCATCACACACCCCTCTCTCCGTGAAAGCAATGGTAAAAAATCGTTTCTCGCCTTTTTTCCTGGGTTACCAGTGCAGACGACATACCACGGCAAGCATGGAGCCCGCTCAGCTCACTGTCACTATGTGTCTCCTGGGTGCTGCTGGCAGACGCGGTACTGCAGTGCTACACAGCAGTATCCCCTTGCCTTGCCCTGCAGACAGCAAACGGTGCAATAAGATTGCTAACCATCATCGTCGTCCCGTGGGTGCTTCTGGCCGGCTTCGGTGAGGTCGGTCCGGGGCTCCTGGACAAAAATGGGAATGACTCAAGGTCATTCTCTTCTTTAAGTTTTGTCTAATGGAGATTCAGTCCTGCCTGGAATATCATGCGAGCTGGAGGCTTCTGCCTCAGGCTGCTCTCCCAGTCGGCAGCAACGCACGGTCGCACCTACCCCAGCCTACCCCTTGCTCCCATGGCTCATGAAGCCTGGACAGTACTAGGGAGCAGTTCAACTATAGGCTGAGCAAGTGCAGAATGGTGGGTTCACTCTACTTCCCTGTAAGCCAACCTCCCTTCCCTCCCCCCTTTTGATCTCAGCTTGCAGAGACAATAAAGTCATTGTTGTTTCAAATTCATGCATTCTTTGTTAGTTCATCACACAAATGGGGGGATAACTGCCAAGGTAACCCAGGAGGGGTGAGGGAGGAGGGAAGCACAGGGGAGGAGTAGTTATAGGGGCACCCCCTAGAATGGCATGCAGCTCATTATAGAAGCGGCATGTCTGGGGCTATGATACGGAGCGGCCGTTTGCCTCTCTGGTTCTTTGGTAGGCTTGCCTGATATTCCAGGCAGGAATGAATCTCCATTAGACGAAACTTAAAGAAGATGCAGGATCCAGCCTCCCTGCTCCAATTACTCTATAATTACTGACCATCAGTGGAACAGCTTCAAAAAGAGAGATTGAGGGAGCCTCACACCAGATTGTCTCATAGCCCAGTGGGTACAGCAAGGTGGCAGATCCCAGCTCAAGTCCCTTCTCTCTTGCAGGTGGAAGATGGACCTCTACCAGGGGTTTCCTATAACCCAGGTGGGTACCCTAACTACTGGGATAAGAGTTATGAGGGTTGTCCTCTTTCTACCTCAGCAGTGATTTTATATGAGCTCCCCTGAGGGGCCCAATCTAATAGGAAGCCTTTGAGCACACTTACCAAATTGGGCCCTGCACTAACTTAGGCTATCATCCCCTGGTTTGTGAATCACTCTGGGACTTACGCCAGAGATCAGCATCGAGAGGGAAGCTGCAGTGTACATGCCCAGAGGCAGGAACATAGACATAGGGAACTTTTCCTGTAGAAACTTAAGAGCGAAGTGAGTTTAGGCAGCTGCAGGATTTGGTGGTGCAGAGGGAAAGGGGAGCAGTACATCAGAGTCGTGCTGAAACCAGGTTTTAGGTGCCCCAAATAGCTACTTAGGTGCCTAACTTTTTTTGTGTGCAGCCAGAGCTAACACACTCAGATCATATTCAAGCTTGGCTGCCTGCTTCTTTCTGAAGGAAAATTGCTTTAGTGTTTACTATTCTATTTGGTTAATAAATAACTACATAAATGTATCAACTGAAAGTACAAAATTCAACTGCAATGAACAGCCTCTGTGAAGATTAAAAGATTCCTCAAAGCCAGACTCCATGTACAGCACATAGCAGTGCACGGAATCCAGAGATGTAGGTAACAAATCACAGTTTAGAAAAACTGATCATAGATAGATTTTTGCAAGTCTAGTTCTCGCATGTAATTGGAAGATTACAATCAGATTCTTGGTCTGAAGCAGCCTGGAGGATAATTCACTGCCATTTTCAGATACCTATGAACATACTTTGAATAGTTTTATGTTTACACACCACAGAATTGAAGACATGCCTCTCTACTGGAGGTTTAAGCAGGTTGGTTATAAGGAAGTTGTTTCAAGAAAAGGGTGTATTTGATAACACTGGTCTACAATTTTTGAGAAGTAGGATGCTTCAGAGATAAAATGTGCTATTTATTATGTATTTGGATGTGCTGAATTCAAATATGACAATTAAAACAACCGATTGGCTACTGTTTCTAAGATATTTAAGTTTTTACATTTTATGTCTATGTATATTGTGTAGATAGTAGAGTTTTAATCATAAATTGTAAACCTAGGTCTTTTCATTTGTTTATGGTTGCTTTACATGATAATATTTCACCTGTCCTGTTTATGTAACACTTTAAAAATCAGCAAAAGGGTTATATAAATAAAATGTATTAGGAAACAAAAGGCAAAAAACTATTCTGTACATAATTTAGTCCTATTCAGTGTCTACTGGGCGCTTCTTGTCTTGTCTCTTGTATTCATTAAATGGAGCATCTCTTGTCACTGTCCAGCAATAGTCTGCAAGCATTGATAAGCTCCATTTGCCCTGATAGCGTTTCTCCATTGTTGCAATGTCCTGGTGAAATCGCTCGCCGTGCTCGTCGCTCACTGCTCCACAGTTCGGTGGAAAAAAATCTAGATGAGAGTGCAAAAAATGTATCTTTAGTGACATGTTGCAACCAAGGCTTTTGTATGCCTTGAGGAGGTTTTCCACTAACAACCTGTAGTTGTCTGCCTTGTTGTTTCCGAGAAAATTTATTGCCACTAACTGGAAGGCTTTCCATGCCGTCTTTTCCTTGCCATGCAGTGCATGGTCAAATGTATCATCTCGAAGAAGTTCACGAATCTGAGGACCAACAAAGACACCTTCCTTTATCTTAGCTTCACTTAACCTTGGAAATTTTCCACGGAGGTACTTGAAAGCTGCTTGTGTTTTGTCAATGGCCTTGACAAAGTTCTTCATCAGACCCAGCTTGATGTGATGGATTTTTGTGGTGGATGCTGAACACTTTTCCTCCCAGGCTCCAATGACTGTCGGAGTGGCCAATCTTTCTTGATGTAGTGGGAATCTCTTGCACGACTATCCCATTCGCAGAGAAAACAGCAGTACTTTGTGTATCCAGTCTGCAGACCAAACAAGAGAGCAACAACCTTCAAATCGCCACAAAGCTGCCACTGATGTTGGTCATAGTTTATGCACCTCAAAAGTTGTTTCATGTTGTAATAGGTTTCCTTCATATGGACTGCATGACCAACTGGAATTGATGGCAAAACATTGCCATTATGCAGTAAAACAGCTTTAAAACTCGTCTTCGATGAATCAATGAACAGTCTCCACTAATCTGGATCGTGAACGATGTTGAGGGCTGCCATCACACCATCGATGTTGTTGCAGGCTACAAGATCACCTTCCATGAAGAAGAATGGGACAAGATCCTTTTGACGGTCACGGAACATGGAAACCCTAACATCACCTGCCAGGAGATTCCACTGCTGTAGTCTGGAGCCCAACAGCTCTGCCTTATTCTTAGGTAGTTCCAAATCTCTGACAAGGTCATTCAGTTCACCTTGTGTTCTGAGGTGTGGTTCAGAGGAGGAGGATGGGAGAAAATGTGGGTCCTGTGACATTGATGGTTCAGGACCAGAAGTTTCATCCTCTTCCTCTTCTTCGTCTGACTCAAGTGAGAATGATTCTGGTGCATCAGGAACTGGCAGTCCTTCTCTGTGGGGTACTGGTTGTATAGCTGATGGAATGTTTGGATAATGCACAGTCCACTTTTTCTTCTTTGACACACCTTTCCCAATTGGAGGCACCATGCAGAAGTAACAATTGCTGATATGATCTGTTGGCTCTCTCCAAATCATTGGCACTGCAAAAGGCATAGATTTCCTTTTCCTGTTCAACCACTGGCGAAGATTTGTTGCACAAGTGTTGCAGCATATGTGTGGGGCCCACCTCTTGTCCTGATCTCCAGTTTTGCAGCCAAAATAAAGGTGATAGGCATTCTTAACCATAGTGGTTATACTGCGCTTTTGTGATGCAAAAGTCACTTCACCACAAACATAGCAGAAGTTATCTGCACTGTGCACACAAGTACGAGGCATCTCTGCTCACTTTGGCTAAACAGAAATGTGTCCCTTTGCAAAATCAACCACTGACAAATAAGAGAGCATGACACTGTATGATTTCTAGAGCTCATATAGGGCAATTTGTTCAGCAGAGAGATGTAAGCTTCGTTATGATTGCATCATCCATGACTTCTAGGAATAACATGATGCAATTCATATCATGTATGATGCAATACCAGCTTCAGATTGCATCATTCATTGTTTTGCCTAAAAAGCAAGTACTGTCCAAACCCAGTCATAGATTTATTTATAGGTCCAGTCAAAGATGAATTTTAGTCATTTCTGGTTTAAATTGAGATCCCTTCCCCTTATAACTCACTTATCCTCCGCCATTCCCAAGTCAAGGGTCGTGTATACAGACCCAATAGCATATCTTGAAAACTAGAGCCAATCAACAATTTTAAGCATCATTTTCATTCTCAGTGACCCAGAATTAGTAAAGTTTGACTACATTTATTTCAGAAGCATTTTGGCTGTAGAGCACTGTATTCAGCAATATCATCCTCCTCACTCTATGCAGGACATAAGTGTTCCCATTTGTGGATTTTTGGCATGATGGGAGTCGTTGGGGTGTGGACTTCTCGTTCTGCTTCTCTATCAGGTCCAGCTGGTGTTTTCTCTCTCTCTCTTTCTTCTCTCTCTCTCTCTCTCTTTTTCTATTATCTCCAGTTCTTTCAGTTGCAATAATCTCTAGTTCTCCCCCTCCTTTTCTGCAGACTGCAGCCTAAAAAGCTCCAACTTCACAATCACTTCTCAGCTTTCACTAATTTTCCTGCTTTTCTGTTCCTACTTCCCTTTCCTGAAATAAGCAAAGAGAAAATAACAAAACGATGACCTCCTCTTGACTGTTCTTAGACACTGCACTTAAGACTCACTTAAAAGCATAAATATCAGTGGTTAAAGTGTGACCTCCACTTGGAATAACAAGCTGTACATACACCCTGAGCACTGTTCCATTGTGACATTCCCATGGTGTTATCTGGACTGGTGATCTGCTAGGTCACTCCAATCCTCGACTCTGGGAGGCAGCCTTACCCTGCTCTGCTGTGAGAACCCCCACTCCCGGGTTGTTCCTGCACAGCCTCAAGCATGTAAGCTCCTCCTTGGATTGTGCAACCAAATGACACTATCCAATATCTCCGGTCCCAGACACAACCCTATGCAGAGTCCAGTTATACCTGCCACTATAACATCACTATAACAACCATGCTCAATGCATCATGAGCCTTCTGAAGACACCCGACATGACAAACTTTGCATTGGATACCACACAATCAGATTATAAGGATGAACATGGGGGTGCAGGGTGTTCCTCTGAGATACAGAGTATCACAGATACAGCCCTCCTTTGTAAAATACTTTGAGATCTACTGTTGAAATGCCTGATATAAGAGCAAGGTATTATCTTCTTCTAAATACTTTTTGTCAGTTTCCAGCAAAACCCCACTTTGATTAGGCTGAGTTGAAAAGTTTAAAAATCATAATTTGCAAAAGAATATTTGTGATGGGTTCCCCCCGGGGTGCCACCTGGAACTGCGGTACCACTGAGCCCTCTGACCCACCAGCCTGGGCTCCCTCTCACAGTGTGCTGCTATGACAAGTTGCAAAGGCCTTCGAACTTGAACTTTCACCAGCATTCATACAAGTAGGGACACACCCAGGTAGAGTCTCATGCAGGGTCTCTAACCACCAGCCTCTGAGCCTAGGACACCAGAGCAGTACTGTCCTACTCTGATCAAATCTGGCCAGTATATGAGTTTATCACCTGGTCCACCTCTCCCCATGTGAAGAGGACCATGGGATGGTGTTCCAAGAAGAAGGATTGCTAGGGAGAGACGGGCTCCACCTAACGAAGAGAGGGAAGAGCATCTTCACAAGCAGGCTGGCTAACCTTGTGAGGAGGGCTTTAAACTAGGTTCACCGGGGGAAGGAGATCAAAGCCCTGAGGTAAGTGGGGAAGTGGGATACCAGGAGGAAGCATGAGCAGGAGAGCGCAAGGGGGGAGGACTCCTGCCTCATATTGAGAAAGCAGGATGATCAGCGAGTTATCTTAAGTGTCTATACACAAATGCAAGAAGCCTGGGAAACAAGCAGGGAGAACTAAGTCCTGGCACAGTCAAGGAACTACGGTATGATGTGATTGGAATAACAGAGACTTGGTGGGATAACTCACATGATTGGAGTACTGTCATGGATGGATATAAACTGTTCAGGAACAACAGGCAGGGCAGAAAAGGTGGGGGGTTGCATTGTATGTAAGAAGGCAGTATGACTGCTCAGAGCTCCAGTATGAACGTGCAGAAAAACCTGAGAGTCTCTGGATTAAGTTTAGAAGTGTGAGCAACAAGGGTGATATCATGGTGGGAGTCTGCTATAGACCACCAGCCTAAGGGGACGAGGTGGACAAGGCTTTCTTCTGGCAACTAACTGAAGTTACTAGATCACAGGCCCTGGTTCTCATGGGGGACTTCAACCATACAATATCCGGGTTGGAAGGGACCTCAGAAGGTCATCTAGTCCAGCCCTCTGCTCAAAGCAGGACCAATCCCCAAACAGATTTTTGCCCTAGATCCCTAAATGGCCCCTTCAAGGATTGAGCTCACAACCCCTGGGTTTAGCAGGCCAGTGCTCAAACCACTGAGCTATCCCTCCCCTGTTCTGAAACAAGGAAGAAAGGAGAGCAGCAGAATATGGACCCTGGACTTCAGAAAAGCAGACTTTGATTCCCTCAGGGAACTGATGGACAGGATCCCCTGGGAGAATAACATGAGGGGGAAAGGAGTCCAAGAGAACTGGCTGTATTTTAAAGAATCCTTATTGAGGTTTCAGGAACAAACCATCCTGATGTGTAGAAAGAATAGTATATATGGCAGGTGACTACCTTGGGCTTAAGAGTGAAATCCTTGCTGATCTTAAACACAAAAAGAAGCTTACAAGAAGTGGAAGATTGGACAAATGACCAGGGAAGAGTATAAAAATATTGCTCAGGCATGCAGGAGTTAAATCAGGAAGGCCAAATCACACTTGAAGTTGCAGCTAGCAAGAGATGTTAAGAGTAACAAGAAGGTTTCTTCACAGACTCATAGACTTTGAGGTCAGAAGGGACCATTATAATCATCTAGTCTGACCTCCTGCACAATGCAGGGAACAGAATCTCACCCACCCACTCCTGTAACAAATCCCTATCCTATGCCTGAGTTATTGAAGTCCTCAAATCGTGGTTTAAAGACCTCAATGTGCAGAGAATCCTCCAGCAAGTGACCTATGCCCCACCCTGCAGAGGAAGGCGAAAAACCTCCAGGGCCTCTGCCAATCTGCCCTGGAGGAAAATTCCTTCCTGACCCCAAAAATGGCGTTCAGTTAAACCCTGAGCATGTGGGCAAGACTCACCCAGGAAAGAATTCTCTGTAGTAACTCAGATCCCACCCCATCTAACATCCCATCACAGACCATTGGGCATATTTACCTGCTAATAATCAAAGATCAATTAATTCCCAAAATTAGGCTATCCCATCATACCATCCCCTCCAGGGCCGGCTTTAGGCCAATTCCACCAATTCCCCCGAATTGGGCCCCGCACCTAAGAGGGCCCCACGCCCAGTGGCAGGGCTGCCGGGGTGGGGGCAAGTGGCTGAGAATCCCTTCCCTGGCTAGAGGCTCCTTTTTAATTTTTCCTCACCCGGCGGCGCTCCGGGTCTTCGGCAGCACTTCGGCAGCAGGTCCTTCAGTGCCGCCAAAGACCCGGAGCGAGTGAAGGACCCACCGCCGAAGACTAGGAGCACCACCCGGTGAGTACAAGACCCACGTGTTTTTTTACGTGGTTTTTTTTTTTTTTTTTTAGTCATCCCTGCCGGGGCCGTCGAAACTGTTCGAACTGGGCCCCGCACTTCCTAAAGCTGGCCCTGATCCCCTCCATAAATTTATCAAGCTTAGTCTTGAAGCCAGATAGGTCTTTTGCCCCCACTACTCCCCTTGGAAGGCAGTTCCAGAACTTCACTCCTCTAATGGTTAGAAACCTTCATCTAATTTCAAGTCTAAACTTCCTAATGTCCAGTTTATATCCATTTGTTCTTGTGTCCACATTGGTATTAAGCTTGAATAATTCCTTTCCCTCACTGATATTTATCCCTCTGGTATATTTATAAAGAGCAATCATATCTCCCCTCAGCCTTCTTTTGGTTAGGCTAAAAAAGCCAAGCTCTTTGAGTCTCCTTTCATAAGACAGGTTTTCCATTCCTCGGATCATCCTAGTAGCCCTTCTCTGTACCTGTTCCAGTTTGAATTCATCCTTCTTAAACATGGGAGACCAGAACTGCACACAATATTCCAGATGAGGTCTCACCAGTGCCTTGTATAACGGTACTAATCTTCCTTATCTTTACTGGAAATACCTCACCTGATGCATCCCAAGACCGCATTAGCTTTTTTAACGGCCATATCACATTGGAGGCTCATAGTCATCCTGTGATCAACCAATACTCCAACGTCCTTCTCCTCCTCTGTTACTTCCAACTGATGCGTCTCCAATTTATAACCAAAATTCTTGTTATTAATCCCTAAATGCATGACCTTGCACTTTTCACTATTAAATTTCATCTATTACTATTACTCCAGTTTACAAGGTCATCCAGATGTTCCTGTATGATATCCCGGTCCTTCTCTGTATTAGCAATACCTCCCAGCTTTGTGTCATCCGCAAACTTTATTAGCACATTCCCACTTTTTGTGCCAAGGTCAGTAATAAAAAGATTAAATAAGATTGGTCCCCAAACCGATCCCTGAGGAACTCCACTAGTAACCTCCTTCCAGCCTGACAGTTCACCTTTCAGTATGACCCGTTGTAGTCTCCCCTTTAACCAGTTCCTTATCCACCTTTCAATTTTCATATTGATCCCCATTTTTTCCAATTTAGCTAATAATTCCCCATGTGGAACCGTATCAAATGCCTTACTGAAATCGAGGTAAATTAGATCCACTGCATTTCCTTTGTCTAAAAAATCTGTTACCTTCTCACAGAAGGAGATCAGCTTGGTTTGGCGTGATCTACCTTTTGTAAAACCATGTTGTATTTTGTCTCAATTACCATTGACCTCAATGTCCTTAACTACTTTCTCCTTCAAAAAATTTTCCAAGGCCTTGCATACTACAGATGTCAAACTAACAGACCTATAGTTACTCGGATCACCTTTTTCCCCCTTCTTAAAAATAGGAACTATGTTAGCAATTCTCCAGTCATACAGTACAACCCATGAGTTTACTAATTCATTAAAAATTCTTGCTAATGGCCTTGCAATTTCATGTGCCAGTTCCATTAATATTCTTGGATGCAGATTATCTGGGACCCCTGATTTAGTCCCATTAAGCTGTTCGAGTTTGGCTTCTACCTCAGATGCAGTAATATCTATCTCCATCTCCTCATTCGTCATCCTACCATTATCCCTAAGCTCCTTATTAGCCTCATTAAAGACTGAGGCAAAGTATTTGTTTAGATATTGGGCCATGCCTAGATTATCCTTAACCTCCACTCCATCCTCAGTGTTTAGTGGTCCCACTTCTTCTCTCTTCATTTTCTTCTTATTTATATGGCTATAGAACCTTTTACTATTGGTTTTAATTCCCTTTGCAACGTCCAATTCTACATGGCTTTTGGCCTTTCTCACTTTCTGCATGTTCTGACCTCAATAAGGTAGCTTTCCTTGCTAATCCCTCCCATCTTCCACTCCTTGTAGGCTTTCTGCTTTTTCTTAATCATCTCTCTGAGATGCTTGCTCATCCAGCTTGGTCTATGACTCCTGCCTATGAATTTTTTCCCCTTTCGTGGGATGCAGGCTTCTGATAGTTTCTGCAACTTTGACTTGAAGTAATTCCAGGCCTCCTCCACCTTTAGATCCACAAGTTCTTCAGTTCCAATCCACTTCCCTAACTAATTTCCTTAATTCTTTAAAGTTAGCCCTTTTAAAATCAAAAACCCTAGTCCCAGATCTATTTTTGTTTATCCTACCATCTAGTTTGAACTGAATTAGCTCATGATTGCTCGAACCAAGGTTGTCCCCTACAACCATTTCTTTTATGAGGTCCTCACTACTCACCAAAACCAAATCTAAAATGGCATCCCCTCTTGTTGGTTCTTCAACTAGTTGGTGAAGGAATCCATCAGCTATCGCATCCAGGAAAATCTGGGCCCTATTATTATTACTAGCACTTGTCCTCCAGTCTATCTGGGAAGTTAAAGTCTCCCATGATCACACAATTCCCATTAGTGTTTACTTCATTAAAAAGATTAAAGAAGTCTCTATCCATATCCAAATCGGATCCCGGCGGTCTGTGGCATACCCCAAGCAGTATCTCAAGGGAGGCTCTAGTAGCTTTCTTCCCCAATCTGATTTTTGCCCAGACAGACTCTGTCTTCTCCATTCCATCACTTGTTATTTCTTTACAGTCTACCTCATCATTGATATACAATGCTACTCCACCACCTTTGCCTTTATTTCTGTCTTTCCTAAACAGCACATAGCCTTCAATACCTGTACTCCAGTCATGACTACTATTCCACCATGTTTCTGTTATCCCTATAATATCTGGTTTCACTTCCTGCACCAGTAGCTCTAGTTCCTCCATTTTGTTACCTAGGCTCCTCGCATTAGTGTACAAACATCTTAATTTTTGCCATTTGGCTTCACTGACATTCTTTACCCGATTAGGCCCAGACATTCTACCACCAGTGTCATCTATTAGACTGGGATCTACACAACCCTTCCTCCTTACGTCCATTTTCATACCCACGGCTGTATCCTTTCTTACTTTGTTTTCTTCCTTCTCAATGTTAAATTCCAGCATGGAGATTACTTGGACATCTTCCAGCCATCTCCCCCAAATTCCTAGTTTAAAGCTCTCTTAATGAGTTGTGCCAGCCTCCATCCTAGAAGTCTATTTCCCTCCTTACTCAGGTGAAGTCCATCCCGAGAGAACAGTCCTCTGTCCATGAATGCTTCCCAGTGGCCATACATCCCGAAGCCCTCCTTGTAGCACCACTGCCTGAGCCATCTGTTGATCGCCATAATCTTGTCACACCTTTGTTGCCCTTCTCAAGGAACAGACAGAATCTCACTGAAGATCACCTGAGCCTCGATTTCCTTAAGCATCTTCCCCAGCCTGGCATAGGTATGTTAGGAACAAGAAGAAAGTCAAGGAAAGTGTGTGCCCCTTATTGAGTGAGGGAGGCAACCTAGTGACAGAGGATATTGAAAAAGCTAATGTAATCAATGCTTTTTTTGCCTCTGTCTTCACAAACAAGGTCAACTCCCAAACTACTGCATTGGGCTTCACAGTATGAGGAGGAGGTGTTATTCCTTGACTTTAGCAAAACTTTTGGTATGGTCTCCCACAGTATTCCTGCCAGCAAGTTAAAGAAGTATGGGCTGGATGAATGGACTATAAGGTGGATAGAAAGCTGGTTAGATCGTCGGGCTCAACGGGTAGTGATCAATGGCTCCATGTCTAGTTGGCAGCCAGTATCATGCAGAGTGCCCGAAGGGTCGGTCCTGGGGCCGGATTTGTTCAATATCTTCATTAATGATCTGGAGGATGGAGTGGATTGCACTCTCAGCAAGTTTGCAGATGATGTTAAACTGGGAGGAGCGGTAGATACGCGGGAGGGTAGGGATAGGATATAGAGGGATGTAGACAAATTAGAAGATTGGGCCAAAAGAAATCCAATGAGGTTCAACAAGGACAAGTGCAGAGTCCTCTACTTAGAATGGAAGAATCCCATGCACTGCAACAGATTAGGGACCGAGTGGCTCAGCAGCAGTGCTGCAGAAAAGGACCTGGGGTTACAGTGGATGAGAAGCTGGATATAAGTTAACAGTGTGCCTTTGTGGCCTAGAAGGCTTATGTCCTTTTGGGCTGTATAAGTAGGAGCATTGCCAGCAGAATGAGGGACATAATCATTCCCCTGTATTCGGCATTGGTGAGGCCTCATCTGGAGTCCTGTGTCCAGTTTTGGGCCCCACACTACAAGGAGGATGTGGAAAAATTAGAAAGAGTCCAGCGGAGGGCAACAAAAATAATTAGGAGACTGGAGCACATGACTTATGAGGAGAGGCTGAGGGAAGTGGGATTGTTTAGTCTGCAGAAGAGAAGAATGAGGGGGGATTTGATAGCTGCTTTCAACTACCTGAAGGGGGGTTCCAAAGAGGATGGATCTAGACTGTTCTCCGTAGTACCAGATGGCAGAACAAGGAGTAATGGTCTAAAGTTGCAGTATCCGTCTTTGGGAAGTGTGATAAATGAAGGGGTGGGGGTAGCTCCCTTTTATGGACACATACCTGTAAAGGGTTAAAAAGGATCACTGCTATCCAAAGGTAAAAATAAATGAGTTGACACCTGGCCAAAAGAGCCAATGGGAAGGCTAGAACTTTTTAAAATAGAAACAACTCCCCTTTTGTTGGTCTGTTGTTGTTCTCCAAGGGCAGAGCTATGTTGTAAGAAGCTTGGGCCAGGTATGAAAAAATAATCAGGATCATACCTAGAAACTACTAATTTAAAACCCCAGATATGTAAGTAGGTCAGGAAATGTCTAGGAAGACACAATTAGGTTTATCCCTTTTATTTCTTTATGGCTTGTAGATTCCTGTAGGCTAACCCCCGGTGCTTTGTTTTGCTTGCAACCTTTAAGCTGAACCTCAACCTTATTCTTGATGCTTAATCCTTGCAGTTGCTCTTTTTAAATCTAGCAATAGCCTCAGTTCCCAGATGCATTTTCCTTCCTTTTTTTAATTAATAAAATTTACCTTTTTTAAGAACAGAATTGGATTTTTGTGTTTTAAGAGGTTTCTGCACATGCTGTTTAATTAGTTGGGGGCAACAGCTGATTTCCTTTGTTTTTTTCTTTCTCAGAACTTTCGGGGTGTGTGTGAAAGGGCTTGAGGGTACCCCACAGAAAGGAATTCCCAAGTATGCCTTCCTGGTCTCTGAAAGGGTTCTGCACTTGGGTGGTGGCAGCATCTACCAATCCAAGGTCAGAGAAAAGCTGTAACCTTGGGAGTTTAATACAAGTGTGGTGTGGACAGTATTGATTTTTAGAATCCTTGCAGGCCCCCACCATCTGCACTCGAAGTACCAGAGTGGGGAATTACCCTTGACAGGAAGTTTCTCTGTCTTCTCTTTTTTTCAGTTTCACCTTCTCATCCTCAATCAGCACCCCAGCTCCCACTTTGGTTTGTCCCACCTCCACCTCCCAGTGTTGTTTCTTTTCTGGAAATCCTTCATTTGCCACCACTATCAAATTTTTGCAGGGTTGTGTGATTCTGTATGAAACGAAAGATGATCAGTTATATCTTTGTTACTACCACTGTTATACGATTGCAACAAATCTTGTACAAAGTATGTCATGTAAGATATCATTTGAAAAGTTATCCTCTTCAAAGTATGATTATCATGCTGATACACATGCACCCTCTTTGTGCATGAAATTATACAACTTTGATGTTTGTCTATATCTCAAACTTGTTCTATTCTTTGATAACTCCCACCAGACAAATTGACATTTAGAATAGCCAACACGGGTTGATGGGCCATATATGTGATGATGGGCCATTAAGGGGAATTAACTCTTCAATGAGCCCATCCTAAGGATGTGTGAGACTGTGGAGACAAAAAGAAGAACAGGAGTACTTGTGGCACCTTAGAGACTAACAAATTTATTAGAGCATAAGCTTTCGTGGACTACAGCCCACTTCTTCGGATGCATACAGAAGTGGGCTGTAGTCCACGAAAGCTTATGCTCTAATAAATTTGTTAGTCTCTAAGGTGCCACAAGTACTCCTGTTCTTCTTTTTGCGGATACAGACTAACACGGCTGTTACTCTGAAACTTGTGGAGACAAAGGCTGCCCCTGTGATTCAATAAAGCACGTAAGGACATGTGATGAGGACCTGTAATCTCAGTCTCCATCTTTTGCCAGTGATTTTCCATACACAGGAACTAAACTATAAATTATAAGTTGCAACATCACTTCATTGTCTTCTTTCCTGCTTCTCATCTATAGACTGTGATTTTCTAAGGGAGCTTTGAACAAAGAACTTAATGACCCTCCAACCTGCTTGGGTGAACCAGAGAGACCTTTTACAAACTAACAGATTTAACATCGTTGCTATTACCCATACCTGCAAATTCTGAAAATCAATTGTAATGTATATGATTCCTTAACTATTTAATAACTCTCTTCTTTTCTTTTTATATAAGTAAACCTTTAAGTTTTAGTTACTAAAAGATTGGCTACAAGTGTGGTCTTTGGGTAAGATCTGAGTTTTATATTGACCTGGGGAATCGGCTGATCCTTTGGGACTGGAAGAACTTTATATATGATGAATCTGGTTTTCAGTAACTTCTCATCAGAAAGACCAGATGTCTGTGTGGTGATAAGGGCTGGATTGCCTAAGAGGATTCTGTTTTTAGCTTCTTGTTGACCAGTGTGGTTATACAGGGGTTTGTTTTGTTACTGACTGGGTAAATTTTAATGTTAAAATAACCACCAGTTTGCAGTGTATGTGTCCTGTTTTTTATCAGTCTGTCCTGAAGGTAGCATTCTCAACTGTGACTCACACCAGGCACCAGTCCACAAGGGTTTCTTTTCTATCGTAGTCATGACTCTATATTTATCCTTGAATGAGAGTTTGGGTTATTTACAATCAGAATTCAGAGTAATGTTAGCTGGAGGGAGGAATAAAAATGTTCATTTAATCAATAACAAGAGACTCTTTAACTCTCTCTGAAATAAACAAACAGATAAATATCAAAGCAGGAAAAGAAAAGGAAGAATATAGTAAAGAGAGAAACAAAATATTACATATCTTAGCAACATGCACCACAGCTGCCCAGAACAAGAGTAAGACAATTAATATATGCAAGAGCAAGGACACATACAGCCCTGGCCAGTTCGAGTTTTTAGATAGGGGATTTTGAGAAAAATGAGTAAAATAAATAAATAATGTTAATGTGAGCTGAGCCCTCATACTAAGAGAAAAACAGATGTGTGTTAAAGGGCTGGAGACCATTTCAAAAGATTCCACAGGAAAATGGATTTAGCCATGAAATTTCCCTTTAAGTTTGTGGAAGCCAAAACATGAAGGGCCCTATCCTGCGTGCTATCATTACTCACCGGATCTTTGGATAACAATAGAGTTACTCAAAGGTGTAACACAGGTAGCACTGGGCCCTAAAAACCTTTGTCATAGTGGCAATTCATAGTCACTCATGATAACAATGGATAGTCAATGGGACAGGGACAGATGGTGGGAATGGGGCCAATTTATGCCAATTAACCAATTAACTCAAATGGGGCATTGATCAGAGGGAGGGATGTGTGGAAAGGAGATACTGTTTGAGACATTGAGATCAAAGAAGGAATCACCCTATCAAGGGCAGGGGGAGGAGGAGACTTGTAGCCCATAGGGCTACCTTGCCTTTATTATATTTACTGACTTGCCTTCATTATATTCTGCCTTTATTATATTCAGTAGTAATGCAAGGATCCTACAGGCCTATAGCCTGTAATACATTAGCTTCAGCAGTCAGCATAAGATTTGAAGCCTATGACCTTTGGCACAGGTAAATGACCTAACTGTCACCGTTAAGTTTTGGGGAACTGGGAATAGAGTGTGAGGGGGAATTTTCTCCATAATGACATGAGCTAACAGCACAGATATATGACCACAAGAGCGCCATGGCAACAAATTGATGTGACGGTGCACTCCATATGATTCTATGAAAATATGTTAATGACTGTGAATATAATATAATTGGAATATGCTTCATGCAAAAGGTCTCTTGTAAGGTATCATTACAAAGCTTATAATCTACTGAGTGTGGTCACCCTATTTGTATAAATGTATCATTCTTGTATCTGAAACTAGCAATATGAAATATAACTCTGAGGTGCTATTGTAATTATGCAAAGTATGGGCCATTAATGGTGGTTTTGAATCTGGATGGCTCCCATTAACCAGGACAATTGACTGTAGATGGCTCTGCTTACTTGCAAGCCTTCCTGTGAGTCAGGCCAGGAAGAGTGAAGGTTTGGAATCTCACAGGACATGTGACAATGTCACCTGGTACTGGAATCCATCTTAAACCTGGTGCTTTTCCATTTACAAGGAGGGGTGCGGACTCAAAGAGACAAAAGATTCCTGCCTTGTGCCAAAGCTATATAAGGGGCTGAAACAGAACAAAGGGGGCTGCGGTCATGAGAAATCCCCTAGTTACCACCTGAGCTGGAACAAGGACTGTACCAGGGAAAGGATTGGGCCCAGACTTGAAAAGAGTTTAGTCTGTGAAAGAAGCTTATTGGAACATCTCTGAGGGTGAGATTTTATCTGTAATCAGTTTCTTAATGTATTAGGCTTAGACTTGTGTGTTTTATTTTATTTTGCTTGGTAACTTACTTCGTTCTGTCTGTTATTACTTAAAACCACTTAAATCCTACTTTTTATATTTAATAAAATCACTTTTTACTTATTAATTATCCCAGAGCAAGTAATTAATTCTTGGGGGAGCAAACAGCTGTGCATATCTCTCTATCAGTGTTATAGGGGGTGGACAATTTATGAGTTTATTCTGTATAAGCTTTCTACAGAGTAAAACAGATTTATTTGGGGTTTGGACCCCATTGGGAACTGGGTATCTGGGTGCTAGAGACAGGAGCACTTCTTACACTGTTTTCAGTTAAGTCTGCAGCTTGTGGGGGATGTGGTTCAGACCTGGGTCTGTGTTTGTATCAGGCTAGCGTGTCTGGCTCAACAAGACAGGGTACTGAAGTCCCAAGCTGGCAGGGAAAACAGGCTCAGAGGTAGTCTTGGCACATCAGGTGGCAGTCCCAAGGGGGTCACTGGGACCCAACCCATCACAGACATGAGCTAACATCTGCAGGTGTATGACCACAAGAGCGCCATGGCAATGAACTGACGTGTATGATAATAAGGATCATTTATATACTAACCTATAGGAGAAGGGCACCCGAACGTTAGTGGGGTGAGGAAATACAAATAAAAAAGAGGGACGAGACCTCGACTGATTATGTATTACACATAGTGGCATCAGCGTAACATATTATAAAAGCGACAAAGAGTCCTGTGGCACCTTATAGACTAACAGACGTATTGGAGCATAAGCTTTTGCTGGTGAATACCCACTTCGTCAGATGAATGAATACTATAAAAGCTGTATCTCAGCTTGGGTGCAGGAGGAGAGAGAGATGTAGCCCCTAGTAGATGCCAGGATGATGGCCACTGGTGATGATGAGGAAGGTGGTGGTGATAAGAGAGATAACAACTAACATTCCAGGTTGTTCTGCAAAGGATGGTGTGTGTATATGGATGCTCAGATGTACACTATGTATTATCTTGATCCACCCTACTGAGTTAGAATGTTCTTGACTTTGCTAAATCTATTAACAAATTATTGTAAATATAGAAGGTCCTACAATGTGTGTTTTGCAACTGTGCACATTGGGGTTCCCAGCTATATAGCAATTTTAATAATACTGGGCATGATCTAGGGAAAAGAAGATGTCAACCCTCAAAGTGATAACTCAGAATTCTTAAGTATTCAATATAATTAGTGCATAATATATAGACTAGGCTACAGTCCAAACTGTTGTGTGTAGCTACACATGACAGTGAAAGGCTCTGATAGAGGGGACTCATGGAGCCTTTTCCTGCTGCTTCCCCTGCCAGAAACTTTCCACGCAGCCAGAGCCATTCCCTGTGGCAAGGAGACACTAAACTCTAAAAATAGCACGGTAGATGTGTGATGCAGTGCTTTGGCATGTAGAGAGCCATATAAGGTATATACCCTAAGGGTCCGTCCTTACTCTACTCATCTAAGCAGTGCCTAATGTCTACACTGCTATTTACATCCATGCTGGGGGTGGCTGTGTAGTGTACGTACTCTACACACCTCAGAAAATGTAGACATAGCCTTATATATACACAATATTTCCTCTTGTGACTGAAAATCAGTGCTGCTGCCACTGCAACTCCCTGACAGGGTTATAGTCTGTGCAGTTAGGCAGGACACATCATGTGTTATCCCTAGAGCTACAGGGGAACATGCCAAAGCTGAAGGTCCATTTCTGTAGATGGAGTAACTGTAAGGTTAGACCTCACATGCAGGGGCCATGACCAGAGACGGGGAGAGACTGGAGCTGTCTTATGCCCTGGCGATTCCCAATTACTGATATGGCCTCTTTGAGCTAATAGCAGCCTGCACAACTTACAGCAGCCCCCACACTGCTCTAAATTGCATTGAGATGACCCCAGGATGGGGGGGTCACTTAGGTGGCTTAACACCTCCTTGGCAAGTCCCCTTCCTGAGTCACACACATCACTCCTTGCCCCCAGCTCAGGATCTGGGGCTATCACTCTAAAAATTATGGGTCTTAGTCTGCTTTGACTTCCATGGGTCTAAATCAGGAAAAACATAATTAAAATGAAGGGTTTATGGCTGCTTTGTTTTACCACAGCAGCCAGGACATATTGACCCACAGCTTTTATAGGCAAATGAATTCAAACTGATTGTTATAATTCACTGTGCAGAGGAAGCAGGTAAAGTGTAATAGGCTAATCAGCGTTTTGTTAGCAGATCACTGGTGTCTAATTAGGAATCTAATTCACCTAATCGCTAAACATAGAAAAAAGGTTTTCAATGACTAAACAATTAATAAGTTCAAAATTAGTGGGGAAATGTGTTCATAACATTTTATCTTATTTTTCTCTTGGGAACTATTTTCACAGTAGAAGGATCAGTTGCATGATTTAAAAAAAATAATTTCAAAAATAAAATGAATGGGCCAAACTCCACTAAGAATAACCCATCACCTGAGAGAGAATTCATTGGCTCCTGGTTGGGAATTTTGTGACAAAATATTTTTTTTCTTGAGAAAATTCTGATTAATCAAAATCAAAACTTTTTATGGGAAAGGGCTGATTTTGGGAAAAAAAATCACTTGAAAAAATGTTCAGGGTGTGTCTCCTGCAGAATAACCACGGTGTTATGGCACTTGCCTGGGACATAGGACACCCAGGCCCAAAACTGCCAGAGCAAGGTCTCAAACCCCACCAAGAGGGTATTGGCTATTCTGGAGTGTGTCTGTCTCATTTTTCATGAAACATTTTGATAAGTCTCAGATTCATCCCATTGTGACACAAATGTCAAACCCCCCCCCCCCAATTTTTCATGGGATGGAAATCCATTTTCCAGCCAGCTCAGCTCTTGGTGCACTGCTTTGGTATTTGTGGGCATGCAATGTCCATTTTCAGATCATAGTGATCAGCCAATGGACGCATACACCATGTTTGTGGGAATGATTCTAATGCTCTGAAAGTGAATAATAAAAACATCCATTTCAGCACAAATTGAGGCTGAGAGGAGTTAATGCAACACTGACCTTGATTTGTTTGTAGAAATCATCAGATATCTTTATTACAACATCCTTCCGCTGTTCGAACAAGGGTTAGACATGACAAAACAGAGGCAGAGCATTCCATCCAGCAGAGACAGGTGATGCAATTCTGCAACATCTTTTGTGAAGTGATGAAGAGTTTCTGGATGAGGAAGATTATAAATAGCTCCAAGGCTGCAGCCACTAACTCTGCCCATCAAAGGAAAAAAATATATACCCTGTGAAACTGGGAGCCAGGCCCATGTGGATGGGATTAAGGCTAGAATAAAGAGGAAAATCCTGGAGCAAATGGGAGCAAATGCATAGAAAAACCCAGGAGTCTGTGATCAAATAATGGGAGAAAGTGAAGACATCCCTAGTCCTGCATTAAATTGGGTCAGAATTTCTAGTACACTCTGGCTGCTTCACACTGCACCAGTGTCCCAAAGCACCCATAATTAACTAGCCAGTTAAATTGACTTCACAGCTGTTCATCATCACAGAATGGTGCAAAGCAACCGAACAGTACTGGTGAATCTGGCCCGTGGTACTGTAGAAAAACATAACATGGTGGTGGCTTTTCCCTAGTTTTGAAAGGAGTCTTACTGGAGCCTTTACATTGTTGAGCTGTGTTTGGGCTCTTTTAAGAAGTTAGTTTCTTTGTACCTTGCTTGTGAAAAGAAACAAGCCTACTACCTTAGGGCAGCTTCTTTCATGTGTGTAACCCTATTAAACCCAATGGGTTTGTACAAGAGACACTAAGGGCTGGTCTACAGTGGGAATTTACATTGGCATAGCTGTGTCTCTCAAGGGGTGTGAAAATCCACACCCCCTGGGAGACGTGGCTATACTGACCTAAGCACCCTTAGTGTAGCCAGCTCCACATCAATGGAAGAATTCTTCCCTCAACCTAGCGACCGCCTCTTGGGAAGGTGCATTATCTACTATGCCAGTGGGAGAACCCCTCCTGTCAGCAAGGTAGAGTCTACACTGTAGCACTATGCTCTAGCCCTGCAGCTGCACTGTTTCAAAATGTAGATATACCCTAAAGATGTAAATTAAAAGTGGATTAGCTAAACTGCATTAAACTCCTGTGTGGACACTCTCATTAAGGGTAGGTCTACATTTAAAACACTGACAGGTGGGAGCTATGTCAGCGGGAGAAGCTCTCCCATTGACATAGTACTGTCTAAAAAGGGATGTTAAGGTCATTCTGACTACATGGCTCCAGGGTATGGAATTTTCACACCCCTGTGTGACAGAGTTAGACAGACATGTTTGTTGTGTAGCCCAGATCACAGAATATAATCAATTTAGCTTAATTCACTTTGAGTCAATTCCCAGAAGAATTCTATCTTGCTGGGAAGTGTCAGGAAGATTGGATAACTTTATGGTGGAGGTGGGTGTGTAAAAATTCTGTTTATAATGGAAATCTATCTTGAGTCTAAATTTTGTTCCAGCCACTGCAACTTCATAATACAGTATAATACTGTCCCAAAATATGGTTATTTGTGAGATATCCATGTTATCTATCTTTTATTATAGAGGAAAATACTGAATTTAGCAATGAGATTCTTGTTATTTTGCCTCCGACGTGAAGCTGCCAATAAGGAAAGTGTGAGAGAGGATGGTGTTTTCTTCTTTTTAACATCTGCATCAAATTCCCCAGAAACACTGTGCTAGTCAAATATTGTATTGGACAAATGTCACAAGCAAAAAACCAATAGGAAATGAAAACATTTTATTGCAAAACATGTAATGAAGACAGCATGACAATGTACATTTAAAAAATAGCTTTTTACATCAAAATACTTTCATGAAAACCTTGATTTCAGTTACCAGTATAAAATCAGCATCAGAGTCATGTTATATTTATTCCTCTTTAATTGAACAAATTCTCATTTTTGTTTCTTTGTGTGAATTTTTAAAGAACGGATAAACCTCTCCTGAGAATGAAAAATCATTAAATGTGAACAACACAGACGTGTCAGTTACACTGAAAAAAGTCACCTTCCCCTCTTGGTAACTAAGATAAACTCCGATTTTCTTGGACTTTTTCTGCACTATGACCCGTGTCCATGGGTCTGTTTTTGCCCAGTAATCTCTCCCATTCAGACCCAGAGCACAAAATCCCTCTTTAGGGGACAGGGAAAGTTTTCCTTTTCTCTGTATTGATTTTCTGGCCACCCCCAGGTCCCAGTCAGTGCTGCTCACAAACTCCACCTCCCAGTAGTGCTTTCCAGAGGAGAATCCTTCAGAGCCCAACACACAAACGGTCGAATCAAACCTCTCTGGATTTGGTGGAACTTGTTGAGGTTGGGCTTCATGTGTAAAACTCTTCTTATTGTCAGCAATGGAAATGTTGGGGTGGGCCGTGACTCCATGAAGAGTGATGTCATCTACAGGAAGAGAGTTTTCTTTTGAGACCCACTCCTATAATGCCAGTATACACTGGAATAGGAGGGAAATATACACTATGAGCCTTCTCCTGCACATTATAATTACTCATTAGACTAAAGTTTATCTACTAATTATACCTGGAATCAGGACCCCTGGGTTCTGTTCTCAGCTCTGCTGCTGTGTGACATTGGTCAGGTCACATAAGCTCTCTGATAGTTGGTTTACTCCACAGTAAGCTCAGTATGGTGCCAATCTCATCAGGTGCTAGAGGGTGCTTTATAATTGTTTGTAAAGAGCTCTGAGATGGTCAGCAGAAAATTGCTGTAACGTGCAAATTATTATGTGCACTATCTTCATCTTCAGATCACCATCACTGTGTCCTTCCTCGCCTCAGCATCATTTTCATCATCTCTCACTATAATTATTATAATCAGCAACATCTCCATCAGTCTCCATTATCACCAGAGCCAAAGATCCCACCACTGTCTTCGTAATGTTGCTCTCATAAACCTCATTGACTTGCCCCTGACCATGCCTGTCACCACTGCAGTCCCCATCGTGGTCCCACCACCAGTGCATTACGATTCTCATCGCAGTCCTCATTCCTGCCACCACATCATCTGTGCCTTCACTATGGCCCAAATCCCAAAGTTCCTCCTTAGGAAAACTCCGCTCCAAGTAAACACTGAGGCCGAGCTCCTCAAAGGTATGTAGATGTCTAATTCCCATTGGGATCATTACTTTGGAGGAGCTGGGCTGAAATGAGTTGGGAGCGCAGGTCTCTCAGAGGGTAGCTGGACCTCTGAAGGGGTCAGGGGCCCAGCCTTCCCCTGACAGGCTCCACAAGGGGGCATAAGGAAGCTCAAGTTCACCTGGGACTGGGAGTAGTTATCTCAGTGAGTAACTGGGGGAAGGGAATTACGCAGGGAAGCACTGGGTATTGATATAAGGCTAAGGGCCTCAGTGAGGGAGGCGCTCCTGGGGAGAAAGGCAGCAGCCAGAGAGGCAGAGGGATTGCAGAGAGAGGATCCCTCCAGCACACTGGGGAGAAGCTGCTTGAGAATCCAACACACCAAAGAGGGAGAAGCAGAGCAAGAAGCAGGGGAAGCCTCCAGAGCAGGAGCAGTAGGAGGTAGCTCAGGGAGCAGCAAGTGACAGAGAAGGTCTGGTTCTGGCGTTCCAAACAAGGACCATGAGATGGAACCCAGTGGAGTGGATGGGCCCAGGTTCCCTGTCATAGGTTTCACCCCCACTCTGGACTTTAGAGTACAGATATGGGGACCTGCATGTGAACCTCTAAACTGAATTACTAGCTTAGATCTGGTCTGGCTGCCACCACCCAAATAGTTTGAGTCACTTGGGAAACTCTGTCTTCCCCCCCAAAACCTTTCCCTCCCTGGGTAGCCTTGAGAGACTCCTCCACCAATTCCCTGGTAAACACCATTCCAAACCCCTTGGATCTTAAAACAAGGAGAAATTAACCATCCCCCCTTCTTTCCCCCACCAATTCCTGGTGAGTCCAGATCCAACCCCCTTGGATCTTAAAACAAGGAAAAATCAATCAGGTTCTTTAAAAAAAGGTTTTTAATTAAAGAAAAGAAAGGTAAAAGAAAACCCTCTGGGAGAGATTAGCATACCAGCTACTCTCACAGACAACAGATTCAAAACACAGAGGATGTTCCCCTGGGCAAAAACTTAGTTACACAAAAAATACCCAATTTGATTATTCCCTAATGCCCAAGACAAGTTACAAAGAAATAAACATAAACCTATTTATTTTCTTCACTAATACTCACTACTTGATAAGAGGCTGAATTCTGGAGCTTTCCCACTCCGGTCAAAACTTAAACTGAAACTAAACAAAGGAAACTTCCCTCCTTCCTTTTGAAACATCTTATCCCCCAATTGGTTCCTCTGGTCAGGTGTCAGCTAGGCTAGGTGAACTTCTTAACCCTTTACAGATAAAAGAGGCATTAACCCTTAGCTCTCTGTTTATGACATTCCCCTATGTACTCCAGACAAGGAATTTGGAGAAGAAGGGCTCTCTAGGAACTTCCAACTCCCCATTATCCTGAAGGGGAATGAGACTATTAAGGACTCAGCCAAAGGGCTAAGCAATGAACTTGATGAACACAGAATTGAGGGTGGAGGCATAAAGGGCATGGAGTCAGGTGGTATATCTCTCCAATCCTGCCACAGTGGGGGTGCTACAGATATAGGCCTCAAATACAAGGACCCATTGAGTTGCAATGAGATTTGTGCTCTGAAATCACTTAGATGTTTTTGAAAATTACACCATCAGTCGTCACTCAGGGAAATCTCTCACTGGGGCTGATTCTGAACTGACTGTTATAATTCAGGAGTAACTCCATGCAAGTCAGTGAAGTTACAATGGTGTGAAACTGGTGTAAATACAGTCAGACTCAGTCCCTGAAATTAGTTTAGGAGCTGAGAAGGGCCTTAGGAGCTGTGTCTCTGATAAAAACAGGTTGTGTTTCTAGTTTGATTATAGTATCAAACCTGCTGATTCCTTTAATAATGGAATAGATTCTAATATATTGAGGTTCTCACACTGCATCTATCACCATAGTATTAGAACCTCCTATCCATGTGCTATGTATTCTGTTACCTGAATTGTTCCGAGCCCTTCTCCAGTCTGAAATGAAAGTAAGAAAACAACAGACATTGAATTAAGAGAGGCATTGACTGTAGATTTCCTCCCTCCGGCAGCAGGGAAGTTCCAGACTGAGGACAAGGGAGGATGCCAGACACAGTAGGGGATGATTCCTTTTGCAGGAGTTAATATAGACAAAATGGCCCTTGAATGGTCATACTCTCTCTCTCACACACACACATGCATGTTGCTTGTTCTGAGCTAAGATTAGAAACCAGGATAGGAGTCCTGCTCTGGCTGAGACCTGCTCTGTCTGTCTTGAACCTCCAGCCAATGCGTCACCTCCCCATGTTCCCCGCTCTCCTGGGCTTTGATCTGTTTCTAACTCCCTCTTACACATTCCCTTATCACTTGAACAGAAAATGATCCTTCCCATCCACACACACAGTGTTTCCAACCACCAGAGTCTATTCACAGCAATCCAACTCCTACTAGGCAGGACATAGAAGGACAATTCCCTCCAACGTGTGTCTACATTGCAGCTGGGAGGTGTAATACCCAGCATGGGTAGACATATATGTGCCAGCTCTGTTTGAGCTAGTGCACTAAAAATAGCAGAGTGACCAAGCTGGCTAGGGTTAGCTGCATGAGTACAATTCCACCTGACCCCTAGGTACATACTCATGCAGCTAGTCTGAGCTGCTACTTGTCTCACTGCACTTACACTGCTATTTTTAGCATGGTAGCTCAAGTAGAGCTGGCAGGTATCTGTCTACTTGCACTGGGAATTACACACCCCAGCTGCTGTGCAGACATACTCTAAATCAGTGACACTCCAGCTGTGGCTACTGAAGTGTTTTGGATCCCATGGCTGTCAAGGAGACAGAGGGTCTGTCCCACCCCTCAGGCTGAGACAAACAACAGGGATCAGGACACATCTCCCATGCTGCCTGGTATGTGTGAGCAGTGTGGGGAGCTGCAATGTGTCTGCCTGGAGCACCTTTATTCCCTGCTGTGTATGGGGAAGAACATGGACTGTCAGGATCCCCTTCTCCATCAGAACCATCCAGGGAGATGGAGGAGAGACAGGAAAAATGGCCCCTCTCTCCAAATATCCAAGCAATGGGAGTGGGGACACCAGCAAGGGTGTACATAGGTCTTCACTCACCGCATTCCTTCTTCATTTCATCTGGAAAAAAAACAAAAACAATTATTACAGCCTTTTAAATTCTTGTTCAGTGTTTTCCTTGGTACCATGCATCAAAGATTACCCAGTAAATGAATTAAATTCTGCAAAATCCATGATGACTTAAATTAAAAAAGAGCTAGAGAAATTGATAGCCAGACAGCTAGAAGAATTTACTGTAATGATGGTTTATGGTTTGGATGATTAATCTTACAGATATTTATGTGGAATGGAGAAAAGGGTGGAGTTCAAGTGGCTTTGAGATCCAGGTATGCAGTTCTGCAGAGCTATCTGAGCCCTTCTTCCACATAGAAGGAGAGGAATCTTGGATGCTCTGCAGAGGATATGGGTGCCCTATTTTTTGAGTGGGGGGGTGGGGACTCTCCTCTCCCTATCTCTGTGCTGAAGATAGTGTCTGTTGAATCACCGATACCAAGAATGTTGATTGCATCCACATTGGACTTAACTGAAGAAGTTGAAGGGCCTGGAATAGCAGATGGTATCGATAGTCCCGCTGACACCTGAGGTAGTGGTGAGGTTGGCATGGACAAACAGAGCAAGTCCATTGCTGCCATGTGGACCTGCAGGGTTGAAGGCACCAAAAGAGGCAGTGCCACACCTGTGTCTGTAGGTACTGGATTCGACAGCCGTTCCCCAGATGGATCCAGAGTCAACAGTATGATACCATAAAACTTACACCTCAGTACCAGGGTGACAGGCCAACTGCCCGATACAATCCTGGGTACCTGGTTACCATCTTGGGTACCATGCAGTCATCTCGACGCTGTCTTTGAGGATGGAGAGATGATGAATCCCCCCTTTCCCCAATCTGTCTTGAGAATCCTCTTTCCAGGTGGTTCCTGAGACACAGAATGACCTCCCTTTTTGAGGGAGAATCAGAGTCCCAGGGTCTGTCGTCTGCCACTTCAGAGGTGGAAGGCAGCTGAGGGTGGTTAGACCCAGAGGCTGTGGAGGGTCCTGATGCCAGCACAGGCCTCATGGCTCGCTCCACCAACTGCTGCTTCAGATAAGGTCTCCTTGTGATCTGTGTTCTCTTTTTAAAAGAGCAACTCTCTGTAATGTGACTCACTCCTGGGCAGAGCAAACAGTGAGTGTGTGTGTGTCACAGTTGGGGATAGAGACCCCACATGACGGGCAACAATGAAGCCTGGCGCAACCCATTAGGCGACCTCTGTGGGGGGGACGGCATTTTGGGGCGGGACCTTCTGCCGCCTAGGGCGGCGGAAAAGCTGGCGCCGCTCCTGCTGGAGAAAAGTGCATAACCCTTGTTGTTGGGCACCACAAACCACTAAAACCAGATACCTATAAAAACTACGCTAAATCTAAATTAGACTGTAGGTTCTACCTCGGACAACTATTAAAAAACTATTTACAAAGTGACAACTCAGCGACACAGCGTGATGCAGAGAAACAATGTGAGGAGAGAATGCTCATAGGGAGCTCCAGCTAAGGCCAGTGGCATTAGGAAGGAACTGATGGGATCGGGACAGTGCTGCCCTTATATAGCCTCCTGAGAGGCCAAAAGGAGGTGTTGCGCACATGCACTGCCCTGACAGGTACTGCTAGGGGGAAAATCTCCAGTGCCAGTGCGCTTGGCACAAACACACCTGAGAGGAATACACATCTGCAACCACCCCAAACAGAACTAATAGTTAAAAAATTAAAGAGTCTGTAAACAAGATTGTGTTTTATGGAGACTCTCTCTTGGGGTGAAGGGGATAAAGGTGCATAATCCTCACACATACCCAGCCCAGCCCCCGGCTCTTTCTTTCTTTACATACAGTTCCATGGATCTGAAGAAGGAGCTTTGAATACCAAGAAAAGGGGCAACAGAACAGAAAACATGTTTATACCTCCTTCCATATGGGGGGAGGGGACACAACCCCCTGCCCCCTCCACACACATGCACACTTTGGTTCTGGAGCAGCAGACCCTATAAAACACTCATAGGAGGGAGAGGGTCTGAAAATGTTTCACAAAAGAAAGCAACAAAGAGTCCTGTGGCACCTTAAAGACTAACAGATGTATTGGAGCATAAGCTTTCGTGATCCAGACTAACACGGCTACCCCTCTGATACTTGTCACAAAAGAAACTGCACCAGTTTCCATGCTATAGCATTTGAGAGGCCACCTGCCAGTGGAAAATACTCTACAGCTCTGAATCTCAACTGCAAAACTTACCCATCTTCCTCTCATTGCAAAAGCAGAAAGATCCTGATTAGAGCCAGTCGGAGTCCACAAGCACTGAAGCTCATTCCAAGCACCTTTTAACTTCAATGGGAGCAAGGTTGAGTCCAGAGTGTCAGTTTATTGAAAATACCACTCTGGAGCTCATCATCTTCAGACTGAAATATATGAACCATTGCTCTGACCTGTGTATTTCCTCAGTTAAAAAAGGAAAACCAAACCATCCATCCAAAACTAATAACCAAATAGGCAAGATGTCATAGCTAGGGAGAAAGACAAAGCAACTTTGAAATGTTTACTATTAGAAATTACAATGTGTTCAGAATGCATGAAGATGAGCACAGAATAAATAACAGAGAAATCAGAGTAAGTAGAAAAATGTTCTGACCCAGCTTAATCTAATACAAATGAACAAGTGTTGGACCAGATTTCATTCACAAGGCCTCGTAATGACAGTTCACTTAAAATTCGTATTGATTTCATTGGAAAGTTAGAGTTATGGAAACAGACATCACACACTGAGGTACAGATATAAAAACTGGCCATATAAGAGAGAGGCTGAGAACATGATTTAGTTAGAGCTGGGCAGAAACCAGAATTTTCATTTAATGGGAAATTCCATTATTGTAAAATTGGTTTTTTTTCTTATGAAAAGAATGAAAACAAAAATTTTTGAAATTTCCTCAACAATGTTCAGGTCTACCAAAACATTTTGTTTTGATAAAATTGAAACATTTTGTTCTCATTTTTAAATTTTCAATATGAATAAAATGTTGAAATAAAAAAAACCAAAAATTTCCATTTCAATGCAGTCAAAAAAAGGAAAGTTTTGACGTTACTGAAATGCTTTGTTTTTCTCCCCCCCCAAAACATTTTTTAAAACAGACACGTAAGATGTAGACAATTGTCTCACCTCACCTCAGTTCAAATTACAAAACTCACTCACTTTCTGCTCATTGCAAAAGATGCTGACCCTCAGCAGTTAATGAAATCCTGCCTCCCACACTTCCCTGGATGGGAAATGACTGACTGTTTCCCCTCCAAAATGCAGATGTCAAAGACAACTTACCCTTTTCCTCCTTGAGTTTGGCTGCAATGAAAAATGAACAAGACACATTTCAATATATGCACTTTATTGTTATCAAATTAAGGGCCCAATCTTGCTCCCAGGATACCTAATGGAAGTCTTCCCCCTGAAATCATTGAATGAATAGTCAAGTCTTGGATTCAGTAATGCTATTTTTTTTGTTTCATTTTGCTTTTTTTAAACACCTATGCTACCCCCACATGACTGGGTAACGGAATGAAACCTTAACAGTGTCTCCTTTGAATTGTTCTGTGAAAGAGGACTAGGGTCAAGGTCAGAAAAAATACAGGAAAAGTCATTTTGAAAGTAAAAATCAGAATGTTCCATTTTAATACAGAGGAAATAGAGATTTGACTCTACTGAAATTGTTTTGTTTCTTTTCTTTCCATCCCCCCCTTTTTTTTCAAAATAGACACAGTCTCATGCAAAGTTTCTGCCAACACCTTGGTCTAGTAGTGAATACACTGGACCAGAATAGCTAGGTTCTATTTCTTGCTCTAGCAAACATTCCTGTGTGGCCATCATCATTTCCCTTGCAGGGGGATTGTCAAAGAGCCTCCTCTGGGTCCTCTCCAGAGGACATGATCTACCAGTTTTATGGAAGTTGATTGGGGAAGACTATTCTCCCTCTATCCCTGAGGCATGTGGTGGAGTGTCTGCATGGCCTTAGCTACTACAAGCCCGGGCATAGCACTAGAAATTCTCTCTTGCAGCACTCCCCATCCAGAGTTTTTTTATTCAGTGGATATGTTCAGTTCCTGGACATGTGGATGTTTTTGCTCACATGCCCAACTGTCCTTGAACCTCTCCCCCTCTGACTTTCTTTGCAAAGTGCTGGTGAGGTCTCAGCTCCATGACATATCATGATTCCAGAGTCACCTGCACACACCCTCCCCTTCCCAGGTCCATGGGCTGTGCAATGAGAGCATCCTTTCTGCAGCTGGGGTTCTTGCAAACCAGGCAGGGGCCACAGGGTTTGATCATCTTTGGACTATAACTATACGGTAAACTAGGCACACTCACCTGTACTCCCTGGAGTTCCTCTGCAAAAGAAAAATGGGAGGAGAAGATAACAGTTCAGTGTCTGTCCATTGAGTTATAAATTGAAGAGGGTGAATGAGATCCTTTCTTTCTTGAGTAGCATGAATATTGACAATGATTACTGAGG
Organism: Malaclemys terrapin pileata; assembly: GCF_027887155.1. Taxonomy (NCBI): domain Eukaryota; kingdom Metazoa; phylum Chordata; order Testudines; family Emydidae; genus Malaclemys; species Malaclemys terrapin. The sequence goes on along the minus strand of NC_071524.1, from coordinate 7,763,626 downwards.
GGCACAGAGCCTTCACTAGCTATTCAATCTGTTGACTAGTCCCATGCCCATCTCCCTAGACAGTAGAAAGACAAGCTTCTATTCTTTCTTTAAAAAAAATAACTCATCAGTAAAAGTGGTGAATGACACTCAATGCTCCTCTGTTGGCCTCTTTTGCTGCCCCCATATGATTGTATAATTGAATGGAACCTTAACAATGTCTCCTTGGGTTTGTTCTGTGAAAGAGGCACAGGGACTGCATATGTTCCATGAAGGGGTAACATTTTCCTCATCCATCTGACTGTAACTAATACAAAGAGGGTGCAAACTTTCTGATTTGGTTAGGCCGGGCTTCTGAACAAGAAATGTTGCAATGACATCAAAATAGTTATTTTTCAAACTGGGGAAAATGTATTTTATTTCCCTGCTAAATCTTTCATGACATTGTGAGATATGTCACACTAAATATGCAGGTTTGGGAAGCTATTGGGAAAAGCAGAATCTAAGAGCTGGGTTTTGCATGGATCCTCAGAGGTGGGGCCATTCTGATTTTGTGCAGGTTTGAGTTCTGTAGTCCAAGTCCAGCTCCCATACAGGATCCTATTCTGTCTCACAAGTGGAATGTAGGTGTCAGTGGGGGTTGTGGTCACAAGGAGAGAAGCAACTCCCAGTTAACAGGGCACATCCTATGGGAAGCTTTGAATGTTAGAGCAGAGACATACGATTGGACTCTATGTTCAATGGGAAGCAAGTCTTTATTATGTTCCTACTTTGATTTTAGGGAGGTATAAGCCTTTGAGTCCAAGGCTACAGATTGAATAAACTATGTATTTGCCACATCAGTTTCAATGGGTTTACATAAGCAAACAAAGGTACCTCACAGAACTGACAGTTTAGAGCCTGCTGATGTATAATGGATAATTTCAGGAGCGGTACTGAGGTTTACAAATACAGGATATATACATCATACTTCCGGGAAATAAAAACAGGGTGATACTGCTTAGAAATCCATGCAAACTCACCAATTTCTCTCTGCAGTTGCTCTACAAAAGAATAAACTTTATCAGTCACCACTTGCAGTTTTTCTCTTTAGAATGTGAAAATGGACTTTACAATTGGGTACCTGACTTACTAACATCATGAACAGCATGATTTAGCTGTATTTATTATGGTTCATATTCAGTGGGCCAAATATTTTAGTCTAATATTTATCTAACGGTGTATTTGACCATATCCTGCTTTCTCTGCTGCTCTCATTCCTACTTCACAGATTACCTCTCACTTCTTACACTCCTTCTAATCCATTCATGTGTGCAATGTAACACTTCAAAATCTTCTGACAAAAACCTGACAGCACAGGCTACACTTCTGAATCCCTGAGGATTAACTGAGCTGACTGAGCAAAACACAATTAAAGTTTCACATTTCCCTGCAGTGGCAGCTTTTTGCAACTTGCACAAGAATGAGCCAGACACACTTTCAGATGAGCTACATCCATACCTGAAGCTTTGGACATAGCTGAAGTAGCATGGGCAGCAGCAAGGGTGGCATGGGCTAGACACCGTGAAAATGTACCCAGAGGGTCCATGTGGGTTTGTACTTGTGGAGACTAGGCTATGCGTCCGCACCCACTGCCTGTGCTACTCCACCTACAGAACTTTTTTGAGCATCCCAGCTAGATAAGAGCTAGCATGAGTATGTCTACATGACCCGGGAATCACCCAACTATCTCCAAGAGCAGACACAGCCACTCTGACAGAGATTTGATCATAGTTAATGGAAGAGGACAGGAAATCTTACCTGCTTCAGGAAACCCTTCTTGCCTTTCTAAATGACGACAAGAAAGAAATAATTTTCATTGATTAAATGTGTAGTTCTTTTTTGTCCTTAAGACACACAAAGACACACACAAATAGTGGACTAAGATCCTGCTCCCCAAGAAGTTAATGACAAACTTCTGTTAATGCCAATGAAAGCAGGACTGAATCCACAGTCCCTTTTTATTTCTGATGTACTCTAGGGCTCTGCAGTCAGGCCAGGCTGGTCCCCATTTCCTCTAAGAGTTCAGACACCGCTCCCCTTGGCCACAGGATGCAGCAGAAACTCCCAATTGAAAGGTTGCTGGAGTTCCAAGATGCTGTTTTCCCCCCATGGTAGGGGATGATCTGGCCCAGAGTTGCCAAAAATTCATATGGGAAAGAGGAGGATGTTAATAAAACCTGACAGAATTACAGCTTAGGGGATGGGGGTGGGATACAGAAATATTCAAGGCCAGGTTTTCTGTAGAATTCAGCATAAGATTTTTAGGTCCTCAGCACCAACAACTGAGGCCCATTTTCTAAAGTGTCAGAAAATAGCAGCAGCCATAGGGACACGTGGCCAGAGATTGACAAGGGTGCAGTACCCAACATGCTGAGCTCCTTTGTAAACCCAGGCACTGAGAAGAACTTTCCAAGGATCTCCTCTGGGTGCTCAGTTTTCCATAGATCTCCTTTTCCCCTGTCTCTGAGGTGTGGGGTGGGGTGTCTGCATGGCCTCAGCTATTACAGCCCAGGCACAGCTCTAGCAACCCTGTCCTGCTGCACTCCCCACCCAGGGTGTTGTGATGGAGCAGATATGCTCCGTTCATGGAGCTTGCAGATGAACTCATGCTCATCCCACACAGCTCTTGACTCTCTCCCCACTCCACTGATTTAAAGAGAGCTGGCAAGGTCCCAGCTCTGTGATTCAAAAATGTTCCCCTGGCATGGTCCCTCTGCTTCCCAGACTGCCTGCAAAGTGCTAATAACAACATTCCTGCTACACATGGCACTGTCAGAGCCCATAAAGGAACTTCAGGGCTTGGCCCCCTGACTGGATAGTTATTCGGTAAACTCAAGCTTTTGCTCTTGGATTTTGTCTGAAAAACAATCATGGAAAAAAAGAAAAGGAAAAAAATAATTGATGTATTTCTATGAATTAGCAAGCTGTAGAGTGTGAATGGGATCCTTTATCTCTTGAATAGCACAAAGAGCAGCAAAGAGCCTTTACCAGCTATTCATTCTATAGAACTAGTCATATACCCATCCCCCTGTATAGAAAACTACAAGAGATATTAGATCCCAACCTTTTTCTACACCATTTTGCAAGAAATGTCATAGTCACATGCTGTTGTACTGAATGATAACAGGACCTGGAGGGGTTTGGTGCTTGTCACTAGCATTGTGAGACACAGCCCAGTCTCCAGAGTTAAAGCGGGGTACAGCAATCCCACAATCCCAGGCTACACCGCAGGGATCCCACCACACTCACCCTTACCTTCCTGCCATTGCTTTGCAAAAGCAGCCCCATCACAATGCACCCCCTGTTCTATCTTTGTTTTTGATGCATATTGAGTTAATGAACATTCCTTTACTCTGACCAGCCCCAATCTGACACCCCTACTGCACCCCAGTCAAACAGAGAAACAACCCCCAAGTGAAAAATGCCCAAATTCCCCTGAGTTCCAACTGCAAAATTCACCCACCTCCCGTTCACCATAGAAACAGAGAGATCCTGACTTCTCAGCAGTTAAAAAAAGCTTGCCTCTTCCACATCCCTCAATGGGGAAGTGACTGACCTTTCCCCCTCCAAACTTCATGTCAGAGCAAACTTACCCTTTTCCTCCTTGAGTTTTTCTGCAAAGAAAAACAAACAGGACATTTTTCGCTATACCGTATATACTTGTTCATAAGCCAAATATTTTTGGTTAAAAAGTGACACATAGAAGAGCGGGGGTCGGCTTATAAATGGCTTTACACCAAAATTTGATGATTTTAAACTCTATGGAATCATTGAATTGAATATCTAATACATTGTAATTTTGTTTACCTGCAGGCATGGAGCCCCTTCCCGCAGCTCCCATTGGCTGGGAACGGCAAACCGCAGCCACTGGGAGCTGAGGGGCTCCGTGCCTGTGAAGGCTCCAGGTAAACAAAATGTCCAGACCCACTAGCACCTTACTCCAACGGACCAGGAGCCAAAGTTTGCCAACCTCTGAAATATAGGGTCGGCTTATGAAAGGGTCAGACAGTTTTTGCTATTTTTACCTATCCATTTTGGGGGGGTTGGCTTATAAACAAAGGGGCTAATGAACGAGTATATATGGTATGTACTTTATTGTTATCAAATTACTAGCCCAATCCTGCCTGCAGGGTAGTCAATGGAAGTCTTGCCACTGGATTCAAATTCATGATTGTTCCATTTTACTACAGTGGAAACAGTTTGTTTTGACTTTACTGAAATGTTATATTTTTCTTTTTTCGCCAACCCCTAAACATATATATTTATATATATCTATATAGAACAACCATAGAATCATAGAAGATTAGGATTGGAAGAGACCTCAGGAGGTCATCTAGTCCAACCCCCTGCTCAAAGCAGGACCAACCCCAACTAAATCATCCCAGTCAGGGCTTTGTCAAGCCGGGCCTTAAAAGCTCTAAGGATGAAAATTCTACCACCTCCCTAGGTAACCCATTCCAGTGCTTCACCACCCTCCTGGAGAAATATTTTTTCCCAATATCCAACCTAGACCTCCCGCACTGCTATTTGAGACCATCGCTTCTTGTTCTGTCATCTGCCACCACTGAGAACAGCCAAGCTCCAACCTCTTTGAAATCCCCCTTCAGGTAGTTGAAGGCTGCTATCAAATCCCCTCTCCTTCTTCTCTTGTGCAGACTAAATAAGCCCAGGTCCCTCAGTCTCTCCTCATAAGTCATGTTCCCCAGACACCTAATCATTTTCATTGTCCTCTGCTGGACTCTCTCCAGTTTGTTCACATTCATTCTGTAGTGGGGGGCCCAAAACTGGACACAATACTCCAGATGTGGCCTCACCAGTGCTGCATAGAGGGGAATAATTACTTCCCTCGATCTGCTGGCAATGCTCCTACTAATACAGCACAATATGCCGTTAGCCTTCTTGGCAATAAGGGCACACTGCTGACTCATATCCAGCTTCTCGTCCATTGTTTAGCAGGTTTCTTAGCCAATCGATCCCCAGACTCTAGCAGTGCATAGGATATTTCTGTCCTAAGTGCAGGACTCTGCACTTGTCCTTTTTAAACCTTATCAGATTTCTTTTGGCCCAATCCTCCAAATTGTCTGGGTCACTAAGGACCCTATCCCTACCCTCCAGCTTATCTACCTCTCCCCTCAGCTTAGTCACCCGCAAACTTGCTGAGGGGGGAATCCAACCCATCACCCAGATCAATAATGAAGATGTTGAAGAAAACTGCTTGATACCGGCTGCCAACTAGACATTGAGTGGTTGATCACCTGTTGAGCCTGATGACCTAGCCAGCTTTCTATCCACCTTATAGTCCACTCATCCAATCCATACTTCTTTAACTTGCTGGCAAGAATACTGTGGGAGACCTTATCAGAAGCTTTCCTATATCTATATCTATATATAGGGTGGGGGGGGGAAGAAAGAAATGAAACATTTCAGTAAATTCAAAATATATAATTTCCACTGTATTAAAATGGAATATATATTTTGAAATAGACACATTCCCATGGAAACTTAGTGACAATCCGTTTGTCTAGTAGTGAATATTCTGAACTGGAAGCTTGAATATCTAGGTTCTATTTCCTGTTCTAGCAAACATTCCACTACAACTATCGCAACTTCAATTGCTGGGAGATTGTCAAATATTCCACACAGGACATGGGTTCCCAGTTTGAGAGAAGATGCTTGGGGAAGTCTATTTTAGCCCTATCCCTGTGGCAGGAGATGGATTTTCTGCATGGCCTCAGCTAGTACAGCCCGTGCGCAGCTTTAGTAACTCTGTCTCGCTGCATTCCCCAGCCAGACCTTTGTCCTACAGTGGATATGTTCAGTTCCTGGAGCTCATGGATGTGTTCGCTCTCATCCCTGACTGCCCTTAAAACTCTCTCCTTATGATCTTTTGTGCAAAGAGGTGGTAAATTCTCATCTCCATGATGGTCCAGGCCTCTGCAGTCTCATATATGCGCCCTCCTCTTCTCCAACCCAGAACCATGCATATAATACAATTCCTGCTGCATTTGTAGATTTTGGAACCCATGCGGGGACCGGAGGTTTTGGCTTTGGACACCAACTATTCAGTGAACTAGACAAACTCACCCATTTCCTCCTGGTGTTGTGCTGCAAAGGAAAAATGGGGAAGAGAAGAGAACAGTTATGTGTATGTCCATTTAGTTACAAATTAAAGAGGGTGAATGAGATGTTTTCATTCTTGAGCAGCCTAAATATTGGCCATGGCTAGTGAGGGGCACAGAGCCTTCCCTGGCTATTCAATCACTTGGCTAGTCCTGTGCCCATCCCCCTAGATAGTGGAAAGACACTATTCTATTCTTGTTTGAATACATTTAACAAGAAGCTTCATGGCCACAACTAGTTAGCGAAGGAGGAGAATATGACACATGATGCTCCTCCATAACATGGGATCTGCTACCAACAGAGGCAGTGACACCATTTACATCATGGCCTGCATTCCATTTTCAAGTTTCAATGTAGAGTCTTTTCAATGTGTTCATTTTCTTTGATACATGTCTCTTTGCAGTGGGGTTATGGTTCTTGGAGGATACAAAAAGGAATTGGGGGAGTCTATTTAAAAATGCAGTAATGTACGAGCAGCGCTGCTTAGATCTAGCAAATGCTCATACATGCATTTCACAAAGCAGCCCAAATAAAGACTCCATCAAAGGCAGGAGAGAAGGGGTGAGGTCTAGTAATAAAAACATTATTATCCCCATTCCTGAATATTGGTGGAACACATGGGAAGAAAATGATATAGACTTACTTATTCTCTGCTCCACATTTTCTGAAAAACAAACGAATGTTTAATGTAAATGACAGAAGCTTTAGTCATGATAGGTGCAAGAAGTAACTAAGTAAATAGCTAAAACACTGAAGGCTATATTGTCTTTGGTGGGGAAGATCTCTGGGATTGAGGGGGAGACAATGTGCATGATAGAGTCATAGATTCTAAGGCCAGAAGGGACCACTGTGATCATGTAATCTGACTTCCTGTATAACAGAGACCATAGAGCATCCTCAAAAGAGAAGAATTTTCCTTTTATAGTAACTGAGGTGCTTTGAGATGTATCCCCCTATGGGAGCTCCACTTTAGGTGTGCTTGCATCCTTGTGCCTAGGCCTGGAGATTTTTGGTAGCAATGCCTGTGGGACCATACATGTGCTTCCCCACTTCTCGCGCCATGAGTGACAGCTATAAAGTGATGTGCGATCCAACCACCTTCTTTACAGCAGAGTCAATGTCTGAACTCGGAGCAGAGGGGAGGAGGGTGGCTAATGGAGCACCTAAAGGGGCACACATCTCAAAGAACTTCAATTACTGCACAAGGTGAGTAACCTTCTCTTCTTCTTCAAGTAGGGTCCACTTTAGGTGACTTTAGAGCAGTGCCCCACATTGGAAGGATGAGGCTTCAGAGTTGGATTAGTTAATTATGATAACACAGTCAGTCCTAAAATAGCATCTGATGTTGAGTCTTGTGTGATTGCATAATACTTTGTGAGCATGTGCTCTGATGTCCAGGTTGCTGCTTTACAAATGTCTGTGATTGGTACATTATGTCAAGTATCAGGGGGTAGCCGTGTTAGTCTGTATCTACAAAAACAACAAGGAGTCTGGTGGCACCTTAAAGACTAACAGATTTATTTGGGCATAAGCTTTCGTGAGTAAAAACCTCACTTCTTCGGATGCAAGTGAGGTTTTTACTCACGATAGCTTATGCCCAAATAAATCTGTTAGTCTTTAAGGTGCCACCAGACTCCTTGTTGTTTTTGTTGATTGGTACATTGTTCAGGAAAGCTATAGAGCTGAAAAGTGATCATATAGAGTGTGTTCGAGTCCCCAGTGTGGGCAGCAAATCATGTTAAAATTAGCAAAAGTGAATGCATTCAGAAACTGATTTTGATAGTCTTTCTTTCGAAATGGCAGAGCCACTTGATCTTTCTCCAAGAGACAGGAATAGTCATGGTAAGTTTCTGAACAGTTTAGTTCTTTTGACGTAGAAGGCCAGCACCCTTCTAACATCTAGCATATGGAATAAGACTTCCAATTTACTTCCATGTAGTTTGGGGAAGAAGGATAGAAGATGAATTGATTGATTTAGGTGGAATAAAGATGGTACTTGGGGTATGGTCATGGCTTTATTTTTGAAGAAGATTTTGTAGAGGGTTATGCCATGAGGGCCCCTTTTTCCTCTACTCTTCAAGAAGATTTGATGGCCATGAGAAAGCCTGTCTTTATTGATAGATGTATGTAGAAGCAGGTTGCCATGGGTTTAAACGGGTGCCAGTGAGGCAGCCTAAGATGGAGTGGGGTCTTGTACTTCGAGGTATAGCTTTAAAAGTCCTGTGAGATATCTTTATGTCACCAGGTGTGTGAAAACCAAATGATCATAGACCTTATGGCGGAAAGCTGTGGTAGCTTTGAGTTCCAAGATGTAGTCCAGTACTAGTGGTAAGGGAGAGACTCTAGTTGTGACCTATTTGCTGTCACACCAGGTCTGGAATCTCTTCCGTTTGTGGAGGTAAGTATAATGTGTGATTGATCATCTCCTATATAACAGGATCTCTTTTACCTTCTCTGAACAGGTCAACTCAGCAGCCTGGAATCATGGAGTAAGCCATGCTTTCACATGGAGAAGCTCTAGGTTCTGGTGGTGAATCTGGCCTGTGTCCTGAGAGAGGAGTGTGGGACCCGGTGAATGGTTATTGGTAGGCATACAACCATGCACAAGAAGTAAGGATACCATGTTGGTCTGGTCCATGTTGGGACTATCAAAATGACTCTGGATCCTTCTTTTACTTTGTGTATTACACTGTAAGGGGATTGGTGGAAAGGTGTAGAGGAGATGTGCATTCCATCTGATAAGTAAGTCATCCCCCAGAGATTGGTGACTCAGGCTCGCTCTTGAACAGAATTGTGTGCATTTGATGTTTCCGGGTGTGGCAAAAAAGATCTATGTTCAGGAATCCCCAATGGTTGAATATTGTCTGTAGGATTGCAGTATCTATCTCCCACTCCAGTTCTTGTGAGAATTTCCTGCTCAGTGCATCTGCTCTGGTGTTTTGATAACTCAGTAGATATATGGCCAAATGCTGATGCCATATTGTATGCACTAGTTCTGCAATTTTATTGCTTCGACACACAGGGATTGCTGCCTCACTTCCCCTTTCCTCTTGATGTAAAACATGCAGGCAATGTTGTGCATCGTTATCCTTATGTTTTTGGTCCTGAGTAGTGGTAAAAATTGTGAAAATGTGTTCCAGACTCAACGTAGTTCCAGTAGATTGATATGTAACATTTTCTCCAATATGGACCACTTGCCTTGTACTCAAGTATCAGGGGGTAGCCGTGTTAGTCTGTATCTACAAAAACAACAAGGAGTCTGGTGGCACCTTAAAGACTAACAGATTTATTTGGACATAAGCTTTCGTGGGTAAAAACCTCACTTCTTCAGATGCATAGAGTGAAAGTTACAGATGCAGGCATTATATACTGACACATGGAGAACAGGGAGTTACTTCGCACGTGGAGAACCAGTGTTGACAGGGCCAATTCAATCAGGGTGGATGTAGTTCACTCCCAATAATAGATGAGGAGGTGTCAATTCCAGGAGAGGAAAAGCTGCTTCTGTAATGAGCCAGCCACTCCCAGTCCCTATTCAAGCCCAGATTAATGGTGTTAAATTTGCAAATGAATTTTAGTTCTGCTGTTTCTCTTTGAAGTCTGTTTCTGAAGTTTTTTTGTTCAATGATAGTGACTTTTAAATATGTAATAGAATGACCAGGGAGACTGAAGTGTTCACTTACTGGCTTTTGTATGTTACCATTCCTGATGTCCGATTTGTGTCCATTTATTCTTTTGCGGAGGGACTGTTCGGGTTGGCCAATGTACATGGCAGAGGGGCATTGCTGGCACATGATGGCATATATAACATTAGTAGATATGTAGGTGAATGAACCCTTGATGGTGTGGCTGATGGGGTTGGGTCCTCTGATGGTGTCGCCAGAGTAGATATGGGGACAGAGTAGGCAACGAGGTTTGCTACAGGGATTGGTTCCTGGGTTGGTGTTTCTGTGGTGTGGTGTGTAGTTGCTGGTGAGTATTTGCTTCAGGTTGGGGGGTTGTCTGTAAGCGAGGACTGGCCTGCCTCCCAAGGTCTGTGAGAGTGATGGATCATTTTCCAGGATAGGTTGTAGATTGTGTAAGGCGCTGGAGAGGTTTTAGCTGGGGGCTGTATGTGATGGCCAGTGGTGTTCTGTTATTGTCCTTGTTGGGCCTGTCCTGTAGTAGGTGATTTCTGGGTACCCATCTTGCTCTGTCAATCTGTTTCCTCACTTCCCCAGGTGGGTATTGTAGTTTTAAGAATGCTTGATAAAGATCTTGTAGGTGTTTGTCTCTGTCTGAGGGGTTGGAGCAAATTTGGTTGTATCTTAGGGCTTGGCTGTAGACAATGGATCGTGTGATGTGTCTTGGATGGAAGCTGGAGGCATGTAGGTATGTATAGCGGTCAGTAGGTTTCCGGTATAGGGTGGTGTTTATGTGACCATCACTTATTTGCACTGTAGTGTCCAGGAAGAGGATCTCTTGTGTGGACTGGTCCAGGCTGAGGTTGATGGTGGGGTGGAAATTGTTGAAGTCCAGGTGGAATTCTTCAAGGGCCTCCTTTCCGTGGGTCCATATGATGAAGATGTCATCAATGTAGCGCAAGTAGAGGAGGGGCACTAGGGGACGAGAGCTGAGGAAGCGTTGTTCTAAGTCAGCCATAAGAATGTTGGCATACTGTGGGGCCATGTGGGTACCCATAGCAGTGCTACTGACTTGAAGGTATAAGTTGTCCCCAAATCTGAAGTGGTTGTGGGTGAGGACAAAGTCACAAAGCTCAGCCACCAGGTGTGCTGTGGCCTCATCAGGGATACTGTTCCTGACAGCTCGTAGTCCATCCTCATGTGGAATATTGGTGTAAAGTGCTTCTACATCCATGGTGGCCAGGATGGTGTTTTCGGGAAGAACACCAATGCATTGTAGTTTCCTCAGGAAGTCGGTGGTGTCTCGAAGATAGCTGGGAGTGCTGGGAGCGTAGGGTCTGAGGAGAGAGTCCAAATAGCCAGATAATCCTGCTGTAAGAGTGCCAATGCCTGAGATGATGGGGCGTCCAGGGTTTCCGGGTTTATGGATCTTGGGTAGCAGACAGAATACCCCTGGTCGGAGTTCTGGGGGGTGTCCATGTAGATTTGTTCCCATACTGTAGCTGGGAATTTCTTGAGCAGATGGTGTAGTTTCTTTTGGTATTCCTCAGTGGGATCAGAGGACAGTGGCCTGTAGAATGTGGTCTTGGAGAGTTGCCTGGCAGCCTCCTGTTCATAATCTGACCTGTTCATTATGACTACAGCACCTCCTTTGTCAGCCCCTTTGATGATAATGTCAGAGTTGTTTCTGAGGCTGTGGATGGCATTGCGTTCCACAGGGCTGAGGTTATGGGACAAGTGATGTTGTTTGTTCACAATTTCAGCCTGTGCACGTCTGCGGAAGCACTCTATGTAGAGGTCCAGTCTGTCATTTCGACCGTCAGGAGGAGTCCACGTAGAGTTCTTCTTCTTGTAGTGTTGGTAGAAGGGTTCCTGTGGGTCAGTGCACTGTTCAGTGGTGCGTTGAAAATATTCCGAAAGTAGGCTTCCAGATCACTGCAGAACTGTATTGTGTTCGTGGGGATGGTGGGACAGAAAGAGAGTCCCCAAGATAGGACAGACTCTTCTGCTGGGCTAAGTGTGTGGTTGGAAAGATTGACAATGTTGTTAGATGAGGGTACCACTGTTGTAGCCCCCTGTGGCAGGTAGGAGTTTAGATAGCTTACTGTCCTTTTTCTTCTATAGAGAAGTGAAGTGTGCATTGTAAATGGCTTGTCTCATTTTCGTAAAGTGCAGCTACGTGGAAGTTTGTGTGGAAGGTTGGGATTGTATGAGAGTCTCCGGTTTTGAGAGCTCATTCTTGATCTTCTCCTGTCTGCTGTACAGGATGTTGATCAGGTGGTTCCTCAGTTTCTTTGAGAGTGTGTGGCACAGTCTCTCACCATAGTCAGTGTAGGATGTTGATTGCAATGGATTTTTTACCTTCAGTCCATTTGGTATGATGTCCATCTGTTTGCATTTGGAGAGGAAGATGATGTCTGTCTGTATCTATGCAAGTTTTTTGTTGAGGTTGATGGATTTCCACTCCATACGGCTAAATTTAGTGCCACCAGACTCCTTGTTGTTTTTGCCTTGTACTGTGTAGTTCTGTAGGTGTGCTCTCCAACCCAGTAAGGAGGCATCCTGGGGACTGGTTTGTACTGTAGAAATCAAGTTGACTAGGGTGGCAAATCTGTGTGTCAGTAAAAAGGCTTTGGTCACATCGTGGTAGGCCCCTGTAAATTCTAGGTGTTGTATTGGTGTCAATGTTGGTATTTCAGTGTTTATTTCTAGGCCTAGTTATGCTTTCTGTGTAGCAATGAGCATGTCATCTCGAGAAGGGTCTTTGATTAGACGATCATCCAAGTATGGAAATACCATAATTACTTATTTGAAGAGGTGCACTGATACCACCGCCCAGACTTTGGAGAATACTCTGGGTGCCGTAGAGAGGCCAAAGAGTACTAATTTGTACTGATAGTGATCCATCTCCAGAAAAAATCCAAGGAATCTCCTGTGAGAAGGATGTATGGAAATGTGGAAATATGTGTCTTGGAGGAGGAGGCCCAAGAATAAATCCCCTTGTTCCAGTGCTGGGATTATTGTTGTTAGCGTGACCATTTTGAATAATTCTAGCTTGACAAACCTACTAAATTTTCTTCAGCCTAGAATAGGTCTCCAAACCTCTGTTCTTTTCTTGATGAAGAAGTAGCTGAAATAAAAACCACTCCCACTGTGTTGAAACAGCTCTGCTGTTCTCTCTTCTACAGCACACAAGTGTAGAAAGTGGTTTATTTCTTCCCATAGAAGGCGTTTGTGAGAAAGGTCCCTGAAGAGGGCTGCGTGGAGGGATAGGCAGGAGGGATAGAAATGCAATTATCTACTGATGATGATTTCCACCAACCACTCATCTGAGGTGATATTCTGCCATAGTGGGTAGAATGGGGTATGACGTTCCCCTCTGGTGTTATCTGGATCAATGATCTGCTAGGTCACTCCAATCCTCGACTCTGGGAGCCAGTCTTACCCTGCTCTACTGTGAGAACCCCCACTCCTGGGCTTTTCATGCACCACCTCTGGCATGTAAGCTGCTCCTTGGACTGTGCAACCGAATGACACTAGCCAATATCTCCAGTCCCAGAAACAACCCTAGGAACCTCCATCTTGCAGTATCCAGTTATACCCGCTGGACGCTGCAAGCTTATATGACTTCATCGATTTAAGAAAGAAATTGATATGTACCAGGATTGTTATACCAAGGGAAGTCTCTGACATGCTTCAAACCAAACACACTGCTTCAAGTAGAATAAACAAGCAAATTTATTAACTACAAAGATAGATTTTAAGTGATTATGAGTCTAAGCACAAGAAGTTAGATTTGGTCAAATTAAATTAAAGCAAAACACATTCTAAGCGGATCTTAACACTTTCAATGTTGTTACAAACTTAGATCCTTCTCACCACAGGCTGGCTGGTTGCCCTTCAGCCAGGCTCTCCCCTTTGATCAGTGCTTCATTCGCTTGGTGGTGATGTCTGTAGATGGAGGTGGAAGAGAAAGGAAGAGTATGGCAAATGTCTCTCCCTTTTATCATGTTCTTTCTTCCCTCTTGGCTTTGCCCCTCTCCCTCCCCCCCCCCCCCCACATCCAGAGTCAGGTGAGCATTACCACATTGTAGTCCCTACTGACCAAAGGAAGCGGGGGTGACTCACAGATTCTTTGTTGCTGCCTAGGCCAGTGTCCTTTGTTCCTGTGAGGCTGGGCTGGGTTTGTCCCATACATGCCCTGATGAGGTGTGAACAGCACCTCTGATCTTGGAGAGTTTTCCTGGGCCTGTTTTCGGCCACGAGAATACATTTTCAGTCTCATAACTATATACACAAAATTTCAACCTATAATATTACTATAACCTTACTTTAACAACAATTATGATAACATCACTATAACAACAATGCTCAGTGCATCATGAGCCTTCTAGAGACACCTGATATGACAAACTTTACATTGGATACCACACAACCATTTTATAAGGATGAACATGGAAGTGTAGTATGTTCCCACGAGGTACAGAGCATTACATGGGGTCAAATGGTCGACAAACTGATGGAGATTTTCTGATGGTCACAGCACGTAGTCTAGGGGGAGGTGTCTAGAAGCTGTTTTGAGGTAGGTAGGTGAGATGTAGACAATTGTAATGGGATCTGTCTATTCTTAGAAGGATATCTCTATCATCTCCACTGCAGGTCGTACTGTCATTGAGGAGGGAGGAAAGCCAGGGATCAATATCTTGGGGAAGGGTTGTATCTACATGGTCTTCTCTCTTTTCCGTGTATAAATTTTGAATGATCTCAATGTTGCTTTTGAATCCTTTAGGTAATGGAGGAATTCATAGGTCCGCTTGGCAAATAGTTTGGAGCTTTGAATGGGAGATCCTCTATGGTGGCCTGCCCATCTCATGACCACTGATGTTCCTATGGACAAAGCAGCTCTGTCAGCCACATCTAAAGATGACCTTAGTTCCATCCATGCCAGTAGCTGACCCTCCACTACAATTGCCTGGAACTATTCCTTTTTGTCCTCCAGAATGTATTCAATTAATGTGCTTAACTTAGAGGAGTTTGTGAGACTATACTTTGACATAAGCAGCTCATAATATGAAATTCTGAATTGTAGAGTTGCTGATGAGTACACCTTACATCCAAACAGATCTATCCTCCTCCAGTCTTTATCACAGGGGGTCATCTTGGAGTAATATTGTCTCCCCCTTTCATTCACTGCATTGACTACCAGAGAGTTTTGGTGTGGGATGTGAAAGAAGTCCATATCTTTTGAGGGGACATATTACTTTTTTTCAGTCCTCTGACATATGGGAGGTATAATGGCTGCCAGACCACTTAGGCTGGATTTAATAAGGCCTCATTGATAGGAAGTATGATCTTGGCTGATGTAGAGGTCTGCAATATGTCTAGTGATTTGTGTTGTGATTCTCACACTTCCTCCAATTTGATCTGGAGGGACTCTGCTATTCGTCAGAACAGTTCTTGAAATTGTTTGAAGTCATCAGCAGTTGTTGGGAGTAGAGGGGGCTGGCATGACTGCCCGTCCAGTGAAGATGAAGAGATGTTGGTTAGAGGTGAAGTCTCTCCTCCTGCTCCTCAAATGATTCTCCTTCAGGAAGTCTGGATGCAAAGGAAGATGGGGAGTGTCTAGGTCTCTCCCTCTCACTATCCAGACTGCCAATCTTCCTGTCTCACGCCTTTGTTGGCACCTATCTAGCGCCGCATGACCAGACCCCTCTCAGTTTCTTCTCTACCACCTGGTCCATAGATTGAACTCTGAAGTAGAGAGGAGGAGGATGGGTAGTGGAGCACCCACAGGGACACCATTTAAAAGAGCCTCAGTTACTGCACAGAGTGAGTAACCTTCTCTTCTTCTTTGAGGAGTGTCCCTGTGGGTTCTTGACTTCAGGTGACTGTCAAACAGTGTCCCTCTGTGGACAGAAGGGGCTTCAGAGTTGCATGAGTAATTGACAATAATACAGTAAGTTCTACTGTGATGTTATTGACATAAACTGTGACCGTATAGATTATTGTTGCAACCAAGGTCCTGTAGTGGCACCAAATAATGTATAAAAGGGGGTCAAATAAGGTGTCTAAGACAAGATTATGGTTTGCTAGTTATGATTATGCTGTCTGTATGCGTGTTTCATTTTTGCAGTTGAAGTTATGAATATTGGCTATGTACTTGTATATCAATGTGTTTTGATTCTAAGTAGCCTCAATGAAGAATTTGGTCAGCTTCTTCAGAAGGGACTATTCTCAGTAAGTGCCGTGCCCAATCAAGAAACACTGAGCTGACAATGAATTTTGGGAGACACCAATCCACATCTGAGCTTTCCTGGGAACATTCAAACTAACCTGTGAACAACGGCATTGGCCTGTAAAGAACTGAGTCATGCAGGGACATGTGGCTTGCCCAGGTGACTCCAGGCTCCATCTTACTGCTGTGATCATCCATTGATTAGCATAAATATTGGCATTGGGTAGTGAGCTAGCTATTTAATTTGTGGGCTAGTCCCATTCCTATCTCCCTAGAGAGTAGATAGACAAGATTCTATTCTTGATTTAATAAATTTAAGATGAAGCTTCATGGCAACAACTAATTAGCAAAAGAGGCAAATATTACATGGATAATATGGAATCTGCTATGAAATGGGCAGTAACACCATTTACAGTATGAGCTGCATTCCATTTGCCATTTCAATGCAGAGTCCTTTCAATCTGTACATTGCCTGTCATACTGTGTCTCTTTGTAGGAGTGTTATGGTTCTTGGAGAACACAAAACAAGACTCTTACACAACAGTGTAATGATAATGACAGCAGTTTTTGCCATAATGTGACCAAAGAGGAAGGTAACTAACAGTTAAAATATTGAAAGCTGTATTATCTTTATTGGAAAATAGCTGAGAGGAAGCAGATGACACAATGAACATCATAGGATCTAAGGCCAGAAGGATGCATTTTCATCATCTATAACATGGGCCAGAGAACTTCTCCAAAATTATTCATGTTCGTATTAGAGCAGATCTTTTAGTGATGGATTTCAGAGTAGCAGCCGTGTTAGTCTGTATCCGCAAAAAGAAGAACAGGAGTACTTGTGGCACCTTAGAGACTAACAAATTTATTAGGGCATAAGCTTTCATGGACTACAGCCCACTTCTTCGGATGCATCCGAAGAAGTGGGCTGTAGTCCACGAAAGCTTATGCTCTAATAAATTTGTTAGTCTCTAAGGTGCCACAAGTACTCCTGTTCTTCTTTTAGTGATGGAGATATTCCAGTGATGGAGGATCCACCACAAACCCTGGTAAATTGTTAAAACGGCTAATCACCCTCACTTTTAAAAATGTACAACTTTTTTCCAGTTCGACTTCCAGCCATTGGATCTTGTTAGACCATTCTCTTCTAGACTAAAGAGCCCATTATCAAATATTTGTTCCTATCTACATACTTATAGAGCGTAATCAGTCTCTTTGAGTCTATCACTATTATACACGTTATCTAATCCATTAGTCATTCTGGTTCTCTTCTCTGAACCCTCTCCAGTTTGCAGCGGCGGCTCCAGGGACCAGCACACCAAGCACGTGCCTGAGGCGGCAAGCCATGGGGGGGCAGCCTGCCATTCGCTCCAAGGCCGCAGTCAGGCAGCCTTCAGTGGCTTGCCTGCGGGAGGTCCGCCAGTCCCGCGGCTTCGGCGGCAATTCGGCAGTGGGTACACCGAAGCCGCGGGACCGGTGGACCTCCCGCAGGCATGCCGCTGAAGGCAGCCTGACTGCCGTGCTTGGGACGGCAAAAAAGCTAGAGCCGCCCCTGCCAGTTTGACAACTTCCCTCTTCAGTTGGGGATATTGTAACTGCACACAGTATTCTAGCATCACAGCCAAATACAGAGCTAATATAACATATGTAGTCCTAGTTAAGATCATCCCAATGCCTGCTGGCCTGGTGTCTAGCCAACACTTTCCTATTGAAGGGGTTTTGTGACGTCCAGGGAAAGGGGTGCAGCCCTGCTGAGACAGAAATTGCACCTATTCCCATCACACACAATGTGTGTCAAATAGGTACAGCTGTGTGTCAGGAAAGGTGAATGGGTTGCTGAACTGCACTGCCCTGGGGAGATCCAAGAGGGATGGTACCTCAAGGTGTTAGCTTCTCCTGAAGATTCCAGGCATGGAGGGGAACAGCACCCTCAGCATTGAAGTGCCAGGGCATAGGAGGCCAGGACAATCTTCTCGCACAAAGGAACGGGACCCCTGAGCATGAGGCCTGGTTTCCAGCAGATTTTATAGCTTTGATGTGATTCCAGGATGCTCTGCGTTTGCTATGTGAGGGAAGAACTCTGCTCATCAGTGGAGGATACAGTGAAAGGTCCCTGAAGTTCTCAGCAGATGTTTCCCACTCAAGGGGATGCTCTGGCCCTCAGGGCAGGGTATTAAACCCCACAGAGTGGTTTAAGAGTTATAGAGATTACTGGGTGGAATCTAGAACTAGCTGCTAAACATTTCCCTGATAAAATCCCACTCTGTGTGACCGTCTCAGAAGCCAAAGCAAACTCACCTTTGCCATGCAGTCATTGCTTTAAAAAAGGAGACACATCTCTGCATCTCACCTATTTGTCTTTGTTTTTGCTGGAAATTGGGTTAATGAACATTTGTTTCCTCTCATCAGCCCCAGTCTGACAACCCAACCCTGAACAAGCAGAGAGACAACCTGCCAATAAAACATATCCAGCCCCTCCTCAGTCCCAATTGCAAAATTCACTTACTTCCAGGGGAAAGGCCTCTCAACAGTTAATAAAAACCTGCCTCCACCACTTTCGTCAATGGTAAAATGGCTGACCCTTTCCCTTCCAAGCTGCAGAGGTCAAAGACAACTTACCCTTTTCCTCCTTGAGTCGGGCTGCAAAAAAAAAAAAGGACACACTTCAACATATGCACTTTATTGTTATCAAATTAGGGGCCCAATCCTAATCCCAGTAGTCAATGGAAGTCTTGCTGCTGAATTCACTGAAGGAAGGGTCAAGTCTTGGATTAAGTGAGGCTCACTTTTTTCTGACACCCCCACTCTGACCCCACGTGATGGTCTAGTTAAATGGAACCTTAACAATTACTTCATGAATTTGTTCTGTGAAAGAGGCATAGGGTCAGCAGAGGTCACATTAAGCGGTAACATTTTCCTCATGTATCTGAGTGTAAATGACACACAGCTGGTGCAGACTTACTGATTTGCTTCTGCAGGGCTTCTGAACAGGAAATGTTACAATGATATAAAATGCTTATTTTTCAAACCAGGTAAAAGTTGTACTTAATTTTCTCTGCTAACGCTTTCATGACATTATCAGATACGTCACACTAAATATGCAGGGGTTGGGAGCAACTGGGAAATATAGAATCAAAGAAGTGGGTTTTGCATGTAGCTGGGGAACCTGAAAGGTTTGGACCATTCTGGTTTTGTGCAGGATTGGGTTCTGTAGTCTGAGCCCACCTCCCATGCAGGTTCATGTTCTGTCTCACAAGCTTCCCCTGTTGGCTGACAAACTTAAGGCTCCAGTGGAGAATAGGAGTCAGTGAGGGTCATAGTCTCAAAAAATAAATGGAAAGTCATTTCAAAATGAAAAATCAGAATGTTCCATTTTAAAAAGATGGCAACAGAAAGTTTTGACTTCACTGAAACACTTCCTTCCTTCCTTCCTTTCTTCCTTCCTTCCTTTCTTTCTTTTTCTCCCCCATCCCTCTGTAGTAGAGAGGGAGAGAGCCTGGAGCACTGGGCCTGGTGTAAGACCTGAGACTTGAATCAGAGGCTGTGAACCAAAGTCAGGCCATGTATTGAAATAGATGCTTACATGTTCTCTGTTAAATATATGAACTTGGCAAAGTTATTGCTAGTGTACTAGGCACAAGATATTTACATAAATACAGTACACCTACTACAGATACATCCCAATCTAATACAAAATAAGGTGGCTTCACAGAATAGGGATGTTTTGTTCAAAATATCAGGAACAAAGGGGAGGTAAAAAACAGATGTCATGAAATGCATAAGATGCTACATAAGTTGTTTATCCTAGTTGTTCGTCACTTAACAAAAACCCTTTAAATATTTCTTTTCGAAATACACGTATTCCCATGGAAAGTTTCTGCAAATCCCTTTGTCTAGTAGTGAATACACTGGACCAGAAACCAGAATACCTGGGTTCTATTCCCTGTTCAAGCAAACATTGCTTTGTGACTATCACCTCTTCCCTCACAGGGGGATTGTCTAAGAGCCTCCACTGGATGCTCTGCACAGGTTCTCGGTTTGAGGGAAGCTCTTTGGGGAAGACTATTCTCCTCCCACCGCTGAGGCAGCAGGTGGAGTGTCAGCATGACCTCAGGTACTATAGCTTAAGCACAGCTGTATCAACTCTGTCCTGCTTCACTCCCCATCCAGAGATTTGTCCTACTGAGGATATGTTCAGTTCCAGGAGCACGTAGATGTTTTTGCTCTCATTCCTGACTCCCCTTTAACCTCTCCTGTTCAGACCTTCTTTGAAAATTGCTGGTGAGGTCTCAGATCCATGACATACATGATTCCAGAGTCCCCTATATGAACCCTCCTCTTCCCAGACCCAAAAGCCATGCAATGAGAGCTTCCCTTCTGTAGTCAGGGCTGTTAGAACCCATACAGGGGATGCAATGTTTGATCTGTGAACTGTAAGTATTCAGTAAAATAGGGAAACTCACCTGTTTCCTCCTGGAGTTCCTCTACAAAAGAAAAATGGGGAGAAAAAGAAAACAGTTCAGCTTATGTCCATGGAGTTATAAATTGAAGAGGGTGAATGAGATCTTTTCTTTCTTGAGTAGCATAAATATTGCCCATTGCTAGAGACTATGCACTTGCTAGTCAATCTGCCCTTCCGCCTAGATAGCAGAAAGCCAAAATTCTATTCTTGTTTAAATAAATTTAATAAGAAGCTTCATGGCCACCATTAATTAGCAAAAAAGGCACGTATGACACTCGATGCACCTCCATTGACCTCTTTCGTGATTGTCAAATTGTGGCTTTGGGGCCATTTTATAGACACTTCTTAAAGAAATCCCAGTTTTCTTTCACACTTTTCTGTTTAACTGTTTCCTTTCTGTCAACATTGCTTATAATTTCCCTTATCTTTGGGAAATTAACCTATTTGAAGCCTAAAGTATATGCACAATTTGTTGACAATGCCCTCTCTTTGCCCATATTCAGTGTGATCAGTTGATAATCACTGGTCCATAAGCAACCGCCAATATCCAGTTCAGTGATTAATTCATCATTTTCAGTCATACTGAGATCCAAAATAGAGATATCTTATGTTGGGTGCAACACTGTTGGTGCTACAAAATCATCTGTACATTTTTTAAATTCTAATGATGTTTTATTACAGTTTGCACAGGACTTCCAGCAGTGGAGTGTAACTGACAAGAAGTCAAAACAGACTTACTCAGGACCGTTCCTTTTTGAAAAAAAAAAGACAACTCTTGCTAATGGATAAGGAGGGAGAGGGGAAATCTTACCTGCTCCAGAATGATCTTCTTTCCTTTCTAATGTGGAGAAGAAAACAACATTTTTCCTTGACATATGTGTATTTGTCAGGTATATATACACACACACACACCATCCCCTTGCCCAATCCCACAACCACTGAAGCTCACGGAAAACACCTTTTAATTTCAGTGGGAGCAAGACTGAGTCTAGCATGTCTGTCTATTGAAAGCACCACTCTACAGCTGACCATCTTCACACTGAAATGGAAGAACCATTTCTCTGACCTGCATGTTTCTTCAGTTAAAAGAGGAGACTCAAACCAACCAACCACAACTGAAAACCAAACTATCCATGGAGAGAAAGACAAAGCAATTTTGATAAAATTACTATTAGAAATTACAAATGTGCACAGAACTCAATAAACCACTAAAAAGAGATCAGAGTAACTCGAAAAATGTTCTGACACAAATGAGCAATTGTTGGATCAGATTCAATTGTCAAGATATCATGATGGTTCACTTACAATTTAGATTGATTTCAATGGGAAGTTAGTGTGTGGAAAAAGACATCACACAGTAAGGTACAGATATAAAAACTGGCCATGTAGGAGATAGAGGCTGAGCACATGGTCTAGTTAGACATGCAGAGGAACCAGAATTTGTATTTGGTGGGAATTTCCAGGATTTTAAAATTACTTTTTTCCCAAAGCAAAATGCAAAAAAAAAAAAAAGAATTTTGAAATTTCCTGCAACATTTTTAGGTCAAACAACATTCTGTTTTGATAAAATTAAAACATTTTTGTTCTAATTTTGAACATTTCAAAATAAATGTAATATCATTTTGAAATGAAAAATCAAAAGGTTCCATTTCAATATAGTCAAAAGGAAAGTTAGAATGTAACTGAAATATTAATTTCTTACGTGCTTTCATTCTCCCAAACAGTTATTTTTTGAAATATACATGTTCCCATGGAAAGTTTTTGAATAGCCCTCAGGCTTGTAGTGAATACACTGGACCAGAAGGGAGAATATCTGGGTTCTATTTCCTGCTATAGCAAACATTTTTGTGTGATTATCATCACTCCTTTCACAAGGGAATTGTCAAAGAGCCTCTGCTGGTTGTTCTGCACAGAACATGGGTTCCCAATTTGGGGGAAGCTGTTTGCGGAAGACTATTTGAGCCCCCATCTCTGAAGCAGGAGGTGTAGGGAGTCCTCTGCATGGCCTTGGCTACTCCTGCAGAGGCACAACGTTAGTGGCTCTGTCCTGCTGCACTCCCCATCCAGAGCTTTCTTCTATAGTGGATATGTGCAATTCCCGGATGACCTGGATGTGTGTTCTCACACCCCAACTGCTCTTGAACTTCTCCCCTTCTGGCTCTCTTTGCAAAGAGCTGGTGAGGTTTCAGCTACACGATGCACCAGGGCTGCAGAGTCCCCTACATGGCCCCTCCTGGCCATGAGGAATGATACCTTTTTTGCTGCAGTCGGGGCTCTTGGAACCCAGATAGGGACTACAGAGTTTGCTTTTTGGACTGTAACTATTCAGTCAACTGTGAAAACTCACCCTCTTCCTCCTGTAGTTCTTCTACAAAAGAACAATGGGGAGAAGAAGAAAAGAATTCAGTGTATGTCCATTTACTTGCACACTCAAGAGAGTGAATGAGGGCCTTTCTTTCCTGAGTAGCATAAATATTGCCCATGGTTAGTGAGAAGCACAGAATCTTCGCTGGCTACTCAGTCTGTGGGCTAGTCCCATGCCTATCCCCTAAAAGCAGAAAGACAAGATTGTATTCTTGTTTGAATAAATTTAACAAGAAGCTTGATGGCCACAACTAATTAGCAAAAGTGGTGAATATGACACATGATGCTCCTCCACTAATATGGGATCTGTCAAGAAAGGACCAGTAATACCATTTAGATCATGACCTGAATTTCATTTCAACTTCAATGCAGAGTCCTGTCCATTTGTACAATTCCTTTCATACTGTGTTTCTTTGAAGGAGGATTATGGATTTTGGGGGATACAAAACAGTAAAGGGGGAGTGTCATAAATATACAGCTACGGGTAGCATAAAATCCCTCCTGGGTAGCTGTACTGAATCTTTACCTGTAAGGGGTAAGAAGCTCAAATAACCTAGTTGGCACCTGACCAAAAGGGCCAATGAGAAAAGAAGATACTTTCAAATCTGGGGGAGGGAGGGTTTTGTTTGTGCTCTCTTTGTTTGTTCCCTCTCTGGACGGTGAGAGAGACCAGACTGGAAAAACGTGTCCTGAAAATATACCTGACATGTGCATCTAAGATTACAAAAATTGTAAGTAATGACAAGGAAATGCATTAGATTATCTTTTGTTTTAGCCTGTGAATTTTACCAAAGCTAGAGTTTTATTCCTGGTTTTTTTGTAACTTTGAAGCTGAGCCTAGAGGGGAATCCTCTGTGTTTTAAATCTTTTTATTATCCTGTAAAAAGTACCTTACATCCTGATTTTTGCAGGTGTGATTCTTTTACTTTTTTTTAAATAAAATTCTTCTTTTAAGAACCTGATTGATTTTCAATGTCCTAAAAACCAAGGGGTTTGCTCTGTGCTCACATTGTAACCAATTGGTTAGGATATTATTCTCAAGCCTTCCCAGGAAAGGGGGTGAAGGAGCTTGGGGGAATATTTTTGGGAAATAGGGACTCCAAGTGGCCCTTTTCCTGATTTTTTGTCTAAATCACTTGACAAAATATCAGCCATACCGTCCAAGGGCAAGGAAAGGATTTGTGTCTTGGGGAAGTTTTTAACCTAAGCTGGTAGAAATAAGCTTAGAGGGTCTTTCATGCGGGTCCCAACATCTGTACCCCAGAGTTCAGAGTGGGGAGGGAACCCTGACAGGGAGTCTATTTACATTTTAACAATGTATGAACAGCACTGATCAAATATAGCAAATGCTCATATATGCTATTGACAAGGAAAGCCAAGGAAGTTGCTCCATCAAATGTGGGAGGGAAAGGTGTAGTCTAATAATGAATCAAATATTTTTTTTCCCATTCTACAAGAGTCCTACATATTTGTAGAGTACACGGAAGAAAAAGGACGCAGACTTACTTATTCTCTTCTCCAAGTTCCCTAAAAAAGAAAAATATATATAACATTAGCACCTTTTGTAATAATATAGCCAAGAATGAAGGCAACTAATAGTTAAAATATCGAAAGCCATATTGTCTTCATTGGAGAATATGTGTGTGGGAGTAGGTGAGATAATGAGCACCATAAAGTTTAAGGCCAGAAGGGACCACCCTTATCATGTATCACACTGTCCAGAGAACTTCCCCAAAATAATTAATGTTTGTATTACAGCAGATCTTTCAGAAAAAAAACATCCAATTTTTATTTAAAAATTACTAGTTATGGACAATCTGCCATGACATTTGTAAATAATTCCAGTGGCTCTTACCCTCACTCTTAAAATTTTACAACTTATTTCCAGTATGGATTTCTCTAGCTTCACTTCCAGACATTGGATCTTATTAACCCTTTCTCTGCTAGAGCCTATTATCATATAGTGGTTCTTTATATACATAGTTATAAAGTGTGAGTAAGGCATCACTTCTGTTTGTTAAGCTAAATAGATTGAGCTCTGGAGTCTATCACTATAAATCATGTTTTCTATTACTTTAATCCTTCTTGTCGTTCTTCTCTGACATCCTCTCCAATTTATCAACTTCCATCTTCAGCTGGGGACATCAGAACTGGACGCAGTTTTCCAGCAGCATAGCCAAATACAAAGCTAATATAACCTTCTTACTTTTACTTAAGACCACCCCCATGCCCTCTGTTCAAGTGCCTAGCCAATCCTGTCCTATTTAAGGGGCTTTGTGAGCTCCAGGGAAAGAGGTACAGCTTTCCTGAAACAACTGAGACAGAAATTGCACCTATTCTCATCACAGACAATGTGTATTGAATAGGATCAGATGTGTGTTAGGAAAGGTGAGTGAGTTGCTGAAGTGCACTGACCTGAGGAGCTCCGGGTGGGATTGTATCTCAAGGGGTTAGCTGCT
Organism: Malaclemys terrapin pileata; assembly: GCF_027887155.1. Classification (NCBI taxonomy): domain Eukaryota; kingdom Metazoa; phylum Chordata; order Testudines; family Emydidae; genus Malaclemys; species Malaclemys terrapin. The sequence goes on along the minus strand of NC_071524.1, from coordinate 7,738,345 downwards.
TCTCCTGGATATTCCAGGCATGGAAAGTGACAGCACCTTAGTGCCAGGGGCAGGGGAGGCCAGGACACTCTTCTCTCAGAAAGGCACAGAATCTATGAGCATGAGGCCTGGCTTTCAGCAGAGTTTTTGGCTTTGCCATGATTCCAGGATGCTCTGCTGTCTGTTATGTGAGGGGAGACCCCCACCATCCTCAGTAGAGGATGGAGTGAAAGTTCCTTGAAGTTCCCAGAAGAGGTTTCCCATCCTAGAGTATGCTCTGGCCCTTCAATATCAAGGTTTCTGCCTCGGGGCATTGTATGAACACCCCCCCCCCGAGTTCTTTAAGACTTACAGAACTTCGTGCAATCTGGAACTAGCTACTAAATATTTCCCTGATAAACCCCCACTCTGTGTGATCGTCTCAGAAAGCAAAGCAAACTCACCCTTGCCGCCCAGCCACTGCTTTACAAAAGTAGACACATCTCTGTGTCCCACCTGTTTTGTTTTTGTCTTTGCTGAAAATTGGGTTAATGAACATTTATTTCCTCTCCACTGTCACAGTCTCACACCCCAACCCACACCAAACAGAGAGACAACCTGCCAGTGAAAAATACCCAGACTCTCCTCAGTCCCAATTACAAAACTCACTCACTTCCTGCTCACTGCAAAAGCAGAAAGATGCTGACACCTCAGCAGTTAAAGAAATCCTTCCTCCACCATTTTCCTCAATGGGAAAATGACTGACCCTTCCATCTCCAAACTGCAGAAGTCACAGTCAACTTACCCTTTTCCTCCTTGAGTTGGGCTGCAAAAGAAAAACAAACAGGACACTTTTCAGTATATGCACTTTATTGTTATTAAACTAGTGACCCAATCCTGATCCCAGTGTAGCCGATGCAAGACTACCCATTGAATTCATTGAAGGAATGGTCAAGTCTTGGATTAAGGAAAGCTAGGATTTTTTTCCTGAAACACCTACTCTGCCCCCACATGATTGGGTAGCCTAATAGAACCTTAACAATGTCTCCTTGGATTTGCTCTGTGAAAGAGGCGCAGGGGCTACACATTACATAAACAGGTAACATTTCCCTCACCCATCTGAGCATAACTATGCACAGTGAGTGCAGACTTACTGATTTGCCTAGGTAGGGTTTCTGAACAAGAAATGTTGCAATTATATCAGAATGGTCGTTTTTCAAACCAGGCAAAAATTTCACTGCTAAAACTTTCATGACATTATCAATATATCAGACTAAATATGCAGGTGTTGAGAGCTATTGGAAAAAGCAGAATCTATGAGGTGAGTTTTGTATGGATCCTTAGAGGTGGGGCCATTCTGATTTTGTGCAGGTTTGAATTCAGCTTAGGGTTGTCCAGCTCCCATACAGGTTCATGTTCTGTCTCACAAGTGGAATGTAGTAGGTGTCAGTGGGGATCATAGTCATAGCGGGAGAAGCACCTCTCAGATAAAAAGGTGAGATCTTATGGGAAGTTTTGAATGTTAATGCAGAGACCGTGACTTGTACTCCACATTCAATGGGAAGCAAGTCTTTACTGTGTTCCTACTTAGCCTTAATGTAGGTATAAGCCTTCAAGTCCAAGGCTGCAGATTGAATAAATTCTGTATTTGGCACATTGATTTCAATGGGATTACATTACCAGACCACAGTACCTCACAGAACAGACCGTTTGGAGCCTGCTGATGTGTAATGGATAATTTAGGGAGTGATACTGAGGTTTACAAATACAGGATATACATTATAGTTCTGGGAAATAAAAACAGGGCGATACTAATCCACACAAACTCACCAATTTCTCTCTGCAGTTTCCCTGTAAAAGAATAAACTTTATCAGTCACCACTTGCAGTTCTGTTGTTTAGAATGTGAAAAAAGAGAACATAACAGTTGGATACCTGATTTACTAACATCAAGAAGAGCATGAATCAGCCATATTCAGTATGGCTCAAATTCAGTGAACTAAATATTTTAATCTAATATTTATCTAAGTGTGTATTTTACCACATCCTGTTGTCTCTGCTGCTCTCAGCCCTACATCACAGATTACCTCACATTTCTTACATGCCATCTAATCCACACATGTGTGCAATGTAACACTTCAAAATCTTCTGACAAAAATCTGACAGCACAGGCCAGATATCTGAAGACCTGAGGATTAACTGAGATGAAGGAGCAAAACACAATTAAAGTTTCACATTCCTCTGCAGTGGCAAACTTTCATAACTAGCCCAAGAACTAACCAGTCTCACTTTCAGATGCAGTCTGTCAATGGCTACACCTCCATATTTGAAGTTACAGGTGTAACTGAAGTAGCATTGGCAGCAGGAAGGGCAGTATAGTTTAACGATCCTGAATATGTACCCACAGAGTCCAGGCGGTTTGTACATGGGGAGGCTAGCCTGTGCAGCTACACCCACTGCCTGTGCTATACCAGCTGCACAACTTTTTTGAGCATCTTGGCTGGACAAGATCTAGCGTGAATATGTTTATCTGACTTGGGAATCACCCATCTAACTCCAAGAGCAGATGCAGCTACTGTGACAGAGATTTGACCCAGGCTGATGGAAGCAGACAAGAAATCTTACCTGCTACAGGAAAATCTTCTTTTCTTTCTAAATGAGGACACAAAATAAAGAACAATTCTCATTGACTAAATATGTAGTTCCTTTTTGTCATTAAGACATACAAAGATGCACACAAATATTGGACTAAAATCCTGCTCCCAAAAAAGTTAATGACAAACTTCTGTTGATGCCAATCACAGCAGGAGCAAATCCACAGTCTCTTTTTATTCCTGTCATACTCTAGGGCTCTGCAGTGAGTCCTGGCTGCTTCCCCATTTCCTCTGAGAGTTCAGACACCCCTCCCCTTGGCCACAGGATGCAGAGGAAACACAAAAGTAAGAGGTTCCTGGAACTCCCAGAAGCTGTTTTTCCCCCATGGTAGAGGATGATCTGGCCACCAGAGTTGCCAAAAATTCACATGGGAGAGAGGATAATGTTAATAAATGTTATTAAAGCCCTACAGAATTACAGTCTAGCTGTGGGGGATGTGTGTGGGGGGGATCTAGAAATATTCCAGGCCAAGTTGAATGGGCTGCAGGGTTTGTCCCTTTGACTTGATAGTTATTCAGTAAACTCACCCTTTTGCTCTTGGAGTTGTGCTGAAAAAGAATCATGGAGAAAAGAGAAGGAGAAAAATAATCAGTTATATATTTCTATGTATTAGCAAGCCATAGAGTGTGAATGGGAACCTTTATCTCTTGAACAGCACAAATATTAGCCATGTTGGTGAGCAGCAAAGATCCTTCACCAGCTATTCATTCAGTGGGCCTAGTCATCTGCCCATCCCCCTGCATAGAAGACTGGAAGAGATATTAGATACCAA